>NW_027530362.1:1255864-1443287 GCF_008692635.1 Crocuta crocuta
TTTTTTTTTTTTTTTTTTTTTTTTGGTCTTTTCCCCTTCTGCTCAAGCATATCAGTCTTTAAACAGTTACATTTTAAACACTTATAAAATCAAACCACCCTCTCCCACATATTTATATATGTATATATAAACAATAGCTTTTAAATTATGATTTGGGCATTCCAAACTATATGAAAAAAAAAATAAGACAATTGACTTGCATAACAAGTTACCCATGTGTGTAATATACCGGATTTCAGAACTAGGGAGGAAAAGAGTATGTTTTCTTCCAAATAGCTTCTCAACAAAGTTTGTGACTCAATTCCTGTCTCTTGCTATCACATAGGTATGTATATGGATCAGTGTGTTGCTAAACACACTTTTTTTTTTTTGCAAGTCTGAATCTCCTGTTTAATCATTATTTGTTGATTATGTTGTGTAATAGATTGTACTGATTATACTGTAGTGGAGATTTAAAATATTAAAGGAATTAGAATAGGAGGTATGCACCAAAATAAAGAATATTAACGTGGCAACAAATTTCTGGGGTTTTTTTCTTTTTGGTTCTGTAGATGTAAAATCTTTGACCCATTTTCAGTGTAGAAAGTTTTCTTTTGAACTTTACTGGATTTAATACAGTTAACCAATTTAATAGAATGTAAATTTGCTTTTTTTTTTTTTTGGTCTTTTAATGGCTACTTTGCATATTAAAGGTAAAGCCTTCCTTAAAATATGCAGTACACTCTTGATTATGCCAGCTCTTTTCTCATTCTGCTAAGGCTATAAATAAAGCTTCTATTTAGGGCTGGCATTATATCAACCCACCTGCTTCTAGAAGAGAGAAAAAAAAATCAGAATCACTCAACCTGCAGATTGCTGTCAGCTTGTGATTATGTGAATGGTAAGTCTTAACTTTTAAAGTGTTACGTGAGATAGGTTGGAGCTTTTCTTTCCTTTTCTTTTTTTAAAGGCAATTTCCAGTTTAACAATTACCATAAAATTTCTGCGTACCAATGAAAGAAGACTTTTCCCTGGAGAGAGCATTCATTGATGAGGTGTGAGAGCAGCAGGGAGATGACATTGCAGAGGAGGGATCATTACAGTAGTGGTCTCAGGAAAAGGAGGCAGGAATGGCGGCAGGGGGGGCGGGGGCGGAGGGAACCAAAGCTTTCCTCTCTGTCCGCTCTCAGGGGACTTCCTAGTTCCTGCTCTCTTCCTCCTTCTCATTTAGGATTTTCTCTCCAGGGAGATGGGGGCAGGGGAGGGAAAAGTAGTGTTAAAGACCTTGACAAACTGAGAAGGGCAATCTGAAGCACAGGCCAGTGTATCTTGATCAGATTCGCATATTTTGAAGGAAGAACATCAGGTCCTGGACTNCCCAAAACACCACCAATTTCACATTTGGAAACTTGTCATTATTGATGTAAACCATAGTTTACTTGGCTAAACCTTGCAAATCTAAACTTACGGCTCCTAGACCCAGTTTTTATTATGTGACTTAGCTAAATGTCATAGCAAATCAGCTATCATTTTGATTGTGTAGACTTCATTTGTGAAGTTCTCCTTTCCCTGTAGCCAAACTTTTGCTCCAGTGAGACTAAGAGGGCTCTCTTGGGGATGGCTTTTGAAGGAGCTGGGAGAACAGTGACCTAGAGATTTGTTAAGTGTTTGCCAAAGTACCAGGAAGCACCTGGTGCCTAACCAACACACGTCATTCTGAACTCAACAATTCAGATACTATTTCATTATCAAGGCTTCCCACACAAAGAGGCAGAGTTGCTCCAAAACTGCTCTATCAGAAAATACCAAGGATTTTAACAGAAAGGATGGAGGTCCCAAAGTCAGTGGTAGAAAGTTCATGGAAATAACCAGGCACGTGATCTACTAATCCCATGGGGAATGTTGCTAGGTCCTAATCTTAGTAATAAAGAATGATGTGTTTTTACCTAAGTACCCAGTAGAATGAATGGCTTTGGCCCCAAAGGTTTTGTTACTAGGTTCATATGCCTCAAAATCCCTTTGGAATAGATCATGTGAGCAATTTAAAGGTGACCAGGACATAGCAAACAGGGATGAATGAGAACCTAAATTTAGAGAATTTAGGATTTGTTCTTGGAAGATAGTAACTATTAATTTTAGCAATAAAGGAAATAGAATAAAAATGGATTCAAGTATCTTCCTCTAACCTTTCTTTAAATTCTTGATAATGTCTTTTTGTCAGGCCTTAGCCTTCTACACTGAAAATGATGTATTTTTTCTTTTCTAAAAAGCCTGAAGACATATTGCATGTTGCTGAACAGCTTCTGAGCATAGTCCCTGAAGTGAAAACAATATCTAGACCCAGAGATGAAGGGAAAACCTGGAAGGGTAAGTTAATTTACATGGAGTTGTACTTAATTTTTCATCTCCAAGGTCACATCCTCTCTTTGACATTTTCTAAAATATAAATGTATTTGCTCCTACCTGAGTCATGGAAAGTGACAAAAGTCATGTTTCAATGCAGATGAGATTTAAATAATCCCTTTTTAAAAAAAGTCATAGAAGGGGTACCTGGTTGGCTCGGTCAGTAGAGGACCTGACTCTTGATCTTGGGGTTGTAGGTTTGAGCCCCATGCTGAGTGTAGAGATTAAGAAATACAAACTTAAAAAAAAAACAACCCATAGAAGATGATGTAAGTTCTGGTTTTCTCTGAGAACTGAGGAGAACAAAATACTTGACAACAATGAATAAAGAATCCACCTTCAACACTGTGGAGCACATCCTGAATGTTTTCATACTATGGGGGAGTTGGTGATAAGCAAAATTTCTGAGAAAGCTTGAGCAAAACCAGAAATCTGACAAATGTCCTCAGGAACTAGGAAGTATAAGTTTGGAAAGTCTGGGTTTACATTTTCAAGTTTTGATACTATTTGAGGAGTTCATAATTACAAATGCAATGAAAATGAAATGAGGTTTAAAAAAGTGAGTACTAGGAAAATTTGGACAAATAGAAATCTGTCACCAGGAATACACTAAGCCTGATTGGTTGGGTTACCTTACTCTAATAATATGCATTTCAGATACCTGGGGACATAGATCAATTCTCTCAGACTATGAGAGCTCTAGTCAGAGAATTTGTTCTTCTAGAGATTTAATGCCTAGAGAAAATAAATATTCCTCTGAAAATGTTAAACACACACACACACAAAACTGAAATGCTGAACCAACCCAGCAGTTCAACCCAGAGCTAAATGGTGAGCCAAAGAATTGTATTTCTTCGAGATACTTTAGGACAAATCCTCTGGGAAGAAGACGACTTAAGAGATGACTATTAAGAAGAGAATTTGGCCCATGTGCTCTCTGAGCTGTTATTCTCTACCATGGCCTATTTTACTTTAACAAAGAGGTAATTTAAAGCCATAAGGGAAATTACCTTGTGTGTAATTCCATACTAAGCCCTAGAGCTAGTTAATGGAACCCTTGGTCAGAGCTTTCAGGATGTAAAAAAGAACCCCAAAACTGCACCACTAGTGAAGAGTGTAGAAAATTAAGTAGCCATTCAGTTAACTGTAAATCCATTAGGTGATGTTTCTGGCAGAAAGTAGCAGATTCTCCTAGAAATACCTGGCTAATCCATTTTTATGATCAGATCACTTAGTGTAGGTGGTAAATTTTTTGTCATCTATTGGAGCCCAATTTGAAGAGTAATTTTACTCTTATTGGAAACACTGGAATTATGAATACTTCAGATGAGCACTATGTGAGTCCACTGTTGACCAAACTAAGTTTGCTGGAACTCTAGTTTTTCAAGATGTTAACCATTACATCATAAAAGGAAGTGCTTCATCCCCAAGTAGAGAAACACTAAGGTGAGTAATATTAAACAGAGTTCTTCTTTACAGGACTTTCAGAGGATTTATTAGGCTCATGTGTATTTTGAACATCAAGAGGTGGTTAAAGAATGCAGCATTTTCCCCACTTATTAGTCTATCAAATCTCTTTTGGGAGAATGCTTGTTAATATCTTAAATATCTGTTGTTCCATAGATCAGGGTATGGAAGCCTCTGAAAAAGTGCAGTCTCTCTTCTTCCAATGGAATAATCACAAAATCTTTTAATCTCTTCATGGATGAGTAACTTTAATCCAATTTCATTTGACTAAGCTGTTTTTGGTTAACTTTTAACAGAAAATGCAATTAGAATCACAAAGCCCTTTTGTTAATTGCTCAGTGTTTCTCTTGTCCGATAGTAAGTTAAGATGAAGTATTTTCTATTAAGTTTTGAAAGACTAGCCCTCCACTTTGTTCACTTTTCAGTGTGAAAGATTGCATTCCACCTGCACACAAGAAAAAGAAATTGCAGAAAAATCTCAATCTGTATTACTGGATATATAATATAAAGTAATTGCCATGAGTGGAAAATGAATTTCTAAAAGATCTATGATATCACTAGGAAAGTCAAATGAAAAATGACTTAAACAGGCAATTCTTCAATCTTTCTATCTCATTTCTACCCTTTATTAAGGGAGAAAGGGGTTTAACCGTGCTACTATCCAATTGGCAAAACAATTTCTGGACCTGTCACTTTTTTTATTGGGGTCAATTTAATTTTATCGTAGCTCCTCAAAATTTCAAATCCAAAAAAAAAAAAAAAAATCCCATCTATTTTGAAAGTCAAACCCCCGATCAGATACATCAAGAACCAAACCTCAGAGAGCTCCTGTTTACTGTCCAAAAGGGGTCTCATTTTTTAGGTCCCTCTCAAAATGTACAAAGTATAGACATTTCCTACCTGTCCTTTGCTGATTAAATAGATCATATTTCACGAATACACTCTATATTCAGTGCTATCTCAGATCATATGAATATATGCCTTGAAAGCCATTCACTGAACATTTAGCCAGTGGAATTAGGTCTCATTTGAACCAGATCATTGGTGGTAATGGTAGGATGCCATTTAAAGAAAAAAAAAAAAACTATAACGTTTTAACTTTAAGTAACAGTCATTAATGTAAACTGAATTGGGCAGAGATGCTTGGGTCAGAGGGCTAAAAGTATCTGCACCATTTAACATATTTCTAGGGCTAGTGATCTTAGTTTTTCCTCACTGAGAAAAAACGAAGTGCTTTTAATTCACCTTGTTTCTCCTCACCTCTCTAAAAACAAGACCAATTCCTCTTGTGTACACAAGATAATTTTCAAAATAAAAGGAAGCAGGGAAAAACCCTGAAGTTACCCATTCAAGATAATACTGTATGTATAGTAAGTAGTTGAATAGAAAACATCAGAGTGGTAGCTAGATATTTCCTGGCAGCAATCCAGCCTTCGGACAGCTATCATTGTAACAAACAGGTCCTCAGTTGCATTAACATCATGGGATGCCTGGATCACCCTGGTTTGTGTTGGCATCTGAGAAAAACTCCTTTTGATCCCGAGAGCTTTTGAGCATCGAATTCTTGATCTCAGCTACAAGGTAAATATTACCCTATGAGTATATATAATGACTATATGCTCTTCCATTTCCTATTAACCCGTTAGTCGCAACTGATGAAAGTAAAATCAAGCTGTGTTTAAATGGATCATCTTCATTATTAACACCTACCTTGCATTTTACTGGTACAACTAGTGGCACACAACCTTCTGGAGAAACCAAGAGCTTTGTTACAGTAAACTGGTCCAGTGTGATATCACAAGTATAAAAAATATTCCATTCTGTATCAAAACTAGGCACATGCCTTTATTTATAGTAACAGAAGTTAACAGAGTTGAGCAGTTTTTCCTTGGGTCCTATTTCTTGGCATCCTACATCAGACAAACTCCTCATTCCATATACCTCTGCCTGTAGCTCCAGGGATCTAGTCTCAAGGGTCATCTCTATGTAAAGGAAGGTGAGGTCACACTTGGAACTATAATGGTGAGTAACTGAAAGCACAACCTCTCATTCATATTGCTTTAAAACATATACAGCATATATGTTTAAAAAAAGAGTAAAGAATATATTGATTTCTTTGTGGTGCTGAATCAACAATATGGTATGATGCAAGGCTTTAACAAATGATAATCAGAGATACAAATTTTTCTGTAGAGTATGTTTTAGACAAATGTGTCTTTTTAATATGTAAATCCTACATTGTAGGTTGTTCCTTTTTATTTTTTTTTCTTTTGTTTTTGCAGTGGTAGAAAATGTTGAGTAACTGTCCATGAGCATGAGCCAAAGGTTCAGGTTCATTACTGAGATCCCCAGAATGCCAATATTTGCAATGCAAACAATTAGTATCCCACTGTGAAGGGCTCTGACACATGTCTGCCTGCCTGTAGGTGGAGAGTCTCCATAAGAAGTCCTCCTGCTTCCATGGACCCTGCTTTGACACAGGGGCAGCTGCACCTGGCCGCCTTTTAACCTAGTAATTCACCGTGCCAGCTGTCTCACTGGTTACCCACAATGACACAGAAACAATAGTATGAGTGGTAGACCCTCAAATCATTTTCATGTTGAACCTCCTGGGTCCAGCCACCTCCCCTTCCACAACAGCACCATTGTTTTTTCGGGGCACATACTCAAGGTCAATGCTGTTTTTGTGCTTGCCTTTCCCTCGGCTCCACACAAAAAGGAGGAGAAAACAAAATAAAACCACTCCCAGGAATGTGAAACAGCCCATGGCTGTAGACACCAGTATTGTTTTAAGGTCCAGGGAAAAAGTATTGGCATTTGTCCCATTGGAAATGGTGTCGTTGGAGTCAGTCATGTACATAGGGGTCCTGTTGGCATAAAGGAAGCGATCTGAAGTGAATCCTTTCACCGTTAAAGAGGCCGTGAAGGTGTCGTTCCCAGCGGCATTGCTAGCGATGCAAACATACATCCCACTGTCTTGATCCTGGGCAAAGCGGATTTCCAAGGTGCCGTCGCCCAACACGGTGGCTCTTCCATTGGACTTAGTGGTGATAAAACGCCTTCGAGGGGTCACCCAGGAAATCACAGGCTGAGGGTCTCCATCAGCATTGCATTCTAGCTGGACGGTCTGCCCTTCATCCACTAGCAGATGCTGCAACTTCTTTTCACGGATTTTGGGTTTTTTGCAGGTAAAGTAAAAAGAAAGGGCAGTGCTATGGAAATCCTTGAAGGATCTCTCACGGATGGTGTCTGGGCCGGCACACATGGGCTGCTGGCCGCCAAACTGTAGAGTGGGATGCCGCTGCAGGATCCAGAGGAGACGGCAGTCACAGGCCAGTGGGTTGTTATTGATGCTCAGGACCTCCAAAGCCCTAGGGGAGGAGAAGACATTCTCTTCCAAAGTTTCCAGTAGGTTCTGAGACACGTTGAGCACACGAAGGAAGCGGAGCCCTTGGAAGGAGTGAGGCTCAATGGTGCGGAGTTGGGCCCCCACGATATGGAGCTCCTGAAGGCGGATCAGGTCAGAGAACATGCCTGCTTCGATCGTGCTGATGGGATTGTAGGAGAGGTTAAGATGGGTCAGATATACCAAGTGTTTAAAGGCAAGGAAGGGAACAGTGGACAGGTTGGTATTGGTGATTGAGAGGGATGTGAGGTTGAGACCATACAGGCTATTGGCAGGCATCATATCCAGTAAAGGCCAATAGTCAATCTCTAGATGTTTCAGGTGGAACAGTCTTTTAAAGGCATACACGGGCATATTGTTGATATTGAGATGCTTCAGATGCAAGCTGATGAGGCTGCGGAGGTGGGAAAGGGCTTCTGTTGGTACTGCTGTCAGGTTGCATTTCTCCAGGGTGAGCTGCTCCAAGCTCAGCAGCCCACTGAAGGCCCTGTGTGATATATAAACTAAATCATTGTCCCCCACTTCTAGAGACTTCAGGTTATGCAGATCCTGGAACATGTAGTCCAGTAAAATGACAATCTTATTCTCACTAATGTCCAGCTTGGTGAGGTTGGATAGCCCCGTGAATACTCCCAAAGGGACCAGCTTCAGGCGATTGCCTTTTAGGCGGAGGGAACGAAGGTTAAAGAGATTATTAAATGCTCCTGGTTCCACATTGGCAATAATATTGTCACTCAGGTCTATCTCCTCCAGCAGAGGATATGATATGAATTCCTCAGGGTTGACACTTTTCAGCCTGTTCTTGCTGAGGTCCAAGATTTTGGTCTCGATGGGAATGCCCTCTGGGATGGCGATCAGCCGCCTTCTGTGGCAGCTAACAGACTTGTTCTGGGCAGAGCACTCACAGCGAGCAGGGCAGCCGATGGTGGATCCCATGAAGAGTAACACCACAGCCAGACCCAGGAATGGCTGCCAACATGATATGGCCGTGTGAAGCATGACTCCACTTCTTAGTCTACACCTCGGTCACGGGCCTGCAGAAGAAGGTAGAAAAGTCGAGTTACGACACGGATAGGTAGGTAGATGAAGCTGCAAGTACAATGGAAAGGACCCTGAATTTGGACTCACATCCATCTGGGTTTACAGCTAAGAGCTGCCTTTATTGCTGCCCTTATTGCTACACGAGGTAAGTTGTTTTGCCTCCCTGTAGTTTGGTTTTCTTGGCTGTAAAATGAGGATGATATTAGTAATAGCGTCCTATATTTATGAGTGTCAGTATTTGACAGAGTCTGATATACTGGCAGAGATGGTGAGGCCCCACAGCATACATTTCACAAAAGGCTCTATTTTGAACTCAGACAACAACAAACTTCAATGGCTAAGAGGAAACCTACTCAGTATGAATCGGTGTTTGTGTCTCTAATGTTGCGATATCATCCTTTGTTCAGAATGAAGCTAATAGAAGCTTCATCCAATGTCAGGCTCTGAGGTTCAAAGTACAAACAAAGGTACATCCAGTGCAAGAGGCTGGGGCTTTATTTGCTTCATATATAAACTTTCTATTAAAAAGTTTCAGGTAGAAGGTAGGTATACATCCTTCAGAATTCAGTGAATCTTAATTTATGAAGGTGTTTTTTTTGAGGTAAGCAAAAATATCTTCAAAATCTATTTGTATTCTTTGTGTTTTAATTATAGGGAAGAGGCAGAATCAAGGTACCATAATGGCTATGATGATGAAAATGCTTTCTTCAGTATTTTGCATTACAGGGGCAGTCGAGTGGCTCAGTCAGCTAAGTGTCTGACTCTTGATTTCCATTCAGGTCATGATCTCGTGGCTGGGAGTTTGAGCCTGACCTTGGGCTCTGCACTGACCTCATGAAGCATGCTTAGGTTTCTCCCTCCCTCCCAAAACAAATAAATAACAAAAAGAGTCATACTTTTAAGAAAAAAATAATAAATGAACTACACTTTCATATTAAATTCAAACCCAGTGAACGTATTAAACTGCAATTAAATAGGCATCAAATGATGCTGGAAATAAGTATGCTTTAACTGTAGACAGTTAACAGACACTGAACTCACTGTTCAAGTGAATAGCAAGAGATGTGTTGTTGAGCTTTGCTTCTCGACATGAGATCCGGAGGGGTACACTTCATCCACAAACACCATTTTTTTATACAGGTCTCAGTAGTGGAAAACAGTATTTGTAGATAAAAAGTTATTGATCAATTTTAATATTCACTCCTAACTTGTAAAAGCAGTTAAAATTCTCCAATCAGTGTTTACATATATGTTCTACATGTAGAGCTATGCCTAAAACTACACAAATATATCTGTAAAAAAAAAAATAACTAGGATCGAACTTAATGGATCACTAGAGGAATGCCTCCCAAATGTAGAAACAAGGCAAAGATTGAGAAAGTGCTACTAAAATCAATTGAAAAGGAACACAGGAATTACTATTATTATTAGAAAAGATATGGTAAAACTATCATTGTTTGTAAGTTAATGTCTACCTTGAAAATCAAAACAAATCACCCCAAAATTATTAGAGAATATGTAAATTAACAGGTTACAAAACAAAAATATATTTAAAAAACACTGTCACAAATGATTAGTCATGGGATCTCCAAAACAATTAAATACCTCAGAATAAATTTTAATGAGAAATACATAGAATGTGACAAATGTTCAGCACTGAGAAAAAAAAGCATGCTAAAAAGAGACATTATATTATGTATTTTAATAGATTCAATATTATAAATATATTGTTTCTCAATATATACATATATATATTTGAGATAACATTTTTGGATTTGAATATTCTAAAGTTCATTTGAAAGAAGATAAATGTGAGAGGAATTAGAAATATTAAGCAATAGTAATGGCAATAGACTTACTCTACAAGATATTTAAACATAAGTTGCAAAACTACAATAATAAAACAGCATGATACACGAAAATACAGTCAATGAAACACAAAGTAAGGAATTATTTATATTTGAAATTAGTAAAGGTAAAAGGTGGCATGTTAATTCAGTGAGAAAAATATAAATGTTTGGCTAGATATTTAGTGGGAAAAGATACATGACTTTACTTGTTCCAATAAAATAAATTCCAGATGAATTAAGAACTAATAATGCATGAACAAATAATGTATTAGGGGAAAACTCAATAATTTTATAATAAAGCTGAAAGGCATTTTCTCTGAATAAACTTAGTAATCATGAAAGAAAATGATCTATTTGATTGTATGCACTTAAAAAATAATAGCATAATGAACAAATAAAGAGCATACCCATTCAACACCCAAAGGCAACTGCCAAATTGGAGAATAGGTTTTAGAGTCATGATAGATAAGGGATTAAAGATCATGTTAAATAAACAAACAGCTCTTCTTAATCAGCAAGGAAAAGAGGTAAATGTCAGTGGAAATTGAGGCAATGAATGGAATACAAACTTAAAACAGCTAATCAATATATGAAAAGAGGCCCTACCTCAGTAGTATAAGCAAAGAAATGAAAATTAGGCAACAGGGGCATATCATTTTTACCTTTCAGATTAACAGAGCTTAGTAATTACTTTTACCCAGGATTCACAAGAGTAGAAGGAACTACTAAGAAGAGTAGAAGAAATATAAACCGATACAACCTTCAAGAGGTTCAGGGAGAACAATGAAGAAGGTTACCTGATACATTTTACTTAAATATATCTTGGTTCAATATGTTCTTTCCTTTGAACCATTTTTTCCTAGCTCGTGATTTTTTTAAAGTTTACTTTTTCACTTATTTATTTATTTAGAAAGCACAAGAGTATGTACTCACATGCTCACTTGCAAGTGGGGAAGGGGAAGAGAAAGAATCCCAAGCAGGCTCTGTGTTATTAGCATAGAGCTCCACATGGGGCTCTATCTCATGAACTATGAGATCATGATCTGAGCTGAAATCAAAACTTGGATGCTTAACCTACTAAGTCACTCAGGTGCCCCCTAACTTGTAATTTTTAAAAGCCACATTACTGAGGTGAGATTGACATACAAACAAACTGTATAT
Organism: Crocuta crocuta; assembly: GCF_008692635.1. Taxonomy (NCBI): domain Eukaryota; kingdom Metazoa; phylum Chordata; class Mammalia; order Carnivora; family Hyaenidae; genus Crocuta; species Crocuta crocuta. Next base: position 1,267,172 of record NW_027530362.1, read on the forward strand.
ATTTAATGCATACAGGTTGATGAGTTGGGAGATGTATACATCCATGAATTCATCACCACAATCTATGCCAATAAACATATCCACTCCCTCCAGTAGAAGGTGGATCTGATGAACCATTTTTTTTTTCTCTCAAGATCTATCATAAGGAAATAATTTAACTATGTACATAGATGTTTGGTACAGGTTCATCTGGGTTCAATTTGCTCTTTTTGTTTTCTTGATTTTGAAACTTTCTTCATTTCTTTTTTTATTTATTTTTAATGTTTTATTTATTTCTGAGAGAGAGGGAGATACAGAATCTGAAGCAGGCTCCAGGCTCTGAGCTAGCTGTCAGCACAGAGCCTGTTGTGGAGCTCAAACCCATGAACCGTGAGACCATGACCTGAGCTGAAGTCAGATGCTTAACTGACTGAGCCACCCAGGTGCCCCTCTTCATTTCTAATGTAAGCTTTTAAAACTATAAATGCATGCATTCCCTAATTGAATTTCAGTAGTATATATAACTTTTATTCTTTGGCATCTTCTTTATACCTATATAAACAATTACTCATTGAAAACATTTTTCTAATTTACTTTGTGCTTCTTTTTTGACACATAGATGATTTAGGATTGAGTAAAGTTATTGCAAGAATCTGGTTAGATCTTTTCTAGAATGTTGCTGTATTTTATTTATGTAATTCTGTTGTGGTCAGAGAACTGTGTAACATTTCAATCTTTTGAAATCTACTGAGATTGTTTTACAGATCTTTGATCATCAGACAGATGACGTCTTTGGTCACTATTTGAATTTTTTGTTCCTTTCTCTATTTTAATCTATTTTTAGTATTTTTAGTATTGCATTTAAATTCGTTTGACTTTCTCTATTTATGTACATTATTTTTAATACTCTAGGGATCACAGTATAGATCTTTATCAGGATCTACTTAGAATTGTCATAAAATTGCTTTTGGTAAAATACATAGTAACCTTGCAACAGTGTACTTTTATTTGCATCCCCTCCCCTCCACCATAATTCTTCATGGAGAGAGAGAGAGTGACCTCTAGGCAAAGAAAACAGTGAGTGCAGTGGCATAGACACAATGGAAACACTCTGATTGGAGAATTATAGTCCAGAATAGATGGAGCAAATGCAAGAGAGAAATAGAAGAAACTAAAGAGGTAATTAGAGGAATGATTTACAAGGGGCTTGTAAACGGTGATAAGCTGTGTGCACTTTATCCTGAGGGCAACAGCAAGCCATTAAAGTGTTTTATGCAAAAGAGTGATATGATCAGATTTATATTTGGGGAAGATTAATCTGACTGCCCCATGAAAAATAGATAGGCAGGAGGGAAAAAATTGAAACTCTGGAAGCTGTTACATTCATTCAAGCCAGAATAAAAGTGGTCTCAATTAGGGTCATAGGAATATGTTTGGGTAAATGGACAGACTCAAGATGTGTTTTGAAGTAGAAAAGAAATACTTTAGTTATGGATGGACTGTGAGAGATATAGGAGAAGAAGATGCCAAGATGATTTCTAGCCTTTTGTCAACTGGATAGGACTTAGTGTAATTCACTGAGATGGCAAGTTTAAGGGCAATTACTAGATGAGGAATTCCTGGTTTCCTCAAATGTGTCTGTCAGTGGGCCAAGATGCGTGGGTTCTCTGGGCAGTTTAATGATATTTTGCTCCTTCAAAATAATGTTTTTCAAATGCTTTTAAAGTGTTTCTTTGGTAGAGCAGGGAAAATGTATTTTCTATTACAACTGAAAGACTCTTTCTGTTCTAGATAAAAGTTTGATTACACACTGTATTTTTCAGTTATTTGGAATTGTAGATAAAAAGTGAGGTTTTTTGTTTGTTTGTTTGTTTTTTAAACAAATTCTGCTGGAGAGTTTAATCTTCTCTGGCAGAATTTGTCAAATCTACATATCACCAGTTAAGACAAGGAGATAACTGGCATTCTATTCCTGATTTATTCTGGTAATGCTTTAGGTCCGGTAATCTGGCTGAGTGTGTCTAACATATGGAATGACAGTATCTAATTTCAGTCTAATGCAGTCACAGCTGCAATTTAATCAGAAAGGAGCTTGAGTAAGATGGATACTATCTGGAATTTTTTCCTTAAAAATTGGTTATTTTGGTTCCAGTAGAAGGGTGGATAAGTACTTAGCAAGCAGACAGCAGACAAGCTGCCTTCAGATCTGGAGTACCTTTCCTGTTCTACGACAGTCTTTCAGTGAGACAGAAGTAGATATTTTGGAGCCATATCTCCTCATCATTCTATGATGTAGTTTGGAAACTGTGTAGGAAGGCTGTGCTTTATTATTCTCATCACAAATATTGTTCACTTTCAGTCTAGAAGGGCCAACTGCTGACTCCACTTAGCTTTCACTGTCAGCAGAAGCCTTACAATCAAAGCTTTCTTGTCATGTCTGACTGTGACCAAGGTTTGACAAGATGAACTTCATTTCATTAAAAATAAAGCAGGAACTAAAAGCTTTAGGGAGCTGACTAGGGCCTTTCTATTAATTCTGATCAAAGGGACTCTCAGATATACTGATTATACCTTTCTAAACCTAGTAGGTGAAGTTGGATGTTTTCATACTTACCCAGCACACAAAAAGTGTATTTATTTTATAGCTTGTGCTATTAATGTAAGAAACACAAACAAAAAGATCAGGAAGTAGACTTAAAGAAGGAACATAAATAGCAAAAATTTGGATCCAGAAATACGTAGCTCAAATTCTGAGTTTGACTTTTGTTAGCGGTGGAACATAGGTAGGAAGATGATGTCTCTGATTCTTAACTTCTTTGTGAACTTGTGATAACAAAGCAGAATAAGTGTGAGCATCAGAGATGGTCCATGTAAGGTGCCTAGCACATAAATAATAATGTCATCATTTTCTTATGGTGTAATGGTTTGTTGAGAAATCATGCCAAATAAAGACATGCATTTCCTCTGAATACAGAATGGGAGAATACTGGAGAAAAAAGTCCTCAGAGAGATGATACAGTGAGCAGGAAAAATGGAAAGCTTTAAGCAGCCTGCATTTTTAAAAAAAAACAATAAAGGAAAGAGGTGATAGTTGTTGTATGTTGTTTAAAAAGTAAGTTTAGAAATGAAATGGTTGCATTGATAGATAAGGTAATGATAAATTGTTTATGCTGGGAATTCTATGATTAATTTAGTTCTCTGGCAGCCAAACAAGGGAACAAAAACAATAAATGGAGAGCAGAGAAATCTCTTTAAATGTTCACACTAGGTGATGGTAGGATTTTCCCCCCAGTAATTTTGCAATAGAGAGAGGTGGGTGCTGAAGGAGTTGGGGAAGAAAAGGAAAGGATCTAATGAATAAAGGTCTCCAAAATACACCTGAGGGGATAATGTCAAGGTGTCTAGAACTGCAAATTCAGAAATTCTGGTCTGTCCTAAAATCAGATCCTGAAAGAGCTATGAAAGTTGTTTAAAACATTTGAAAACGAAGAAATCAATATTTGTGTAAGTCTTGAAATTCACCAGGGTTATCTATATTCTTTGAAGGACCCCAAGTGAACTTGAGATTGAACCCCAAGGCCCCCAACCTGGCAGGAAACATTGTATTTGAACTTGCTACAGAATAAAATTTATCCTTCTACATGATCTGCAATTACCCTCCAAAGCATTGTATTCTTACCTTTTTCTCTTGACTCAGTTTTTTGCAGGGTGGAAATAGAAACTCAATATTGAGTCTCAAGCTGAAGAACATTCAAGCAGGAAGTGAAACAGCCAACATGAAAGCCAGATATGGAGAGCCTTGATGGTGTTTTATGTTAGAAAATAATATTTTTTAAACAAAAATCACAAATGTAATGATTAAATCGCTCAGTGGCTCATGCAGGTAGGTGACCAGTTACCCACTACTGTAGATACCTCCATTAATTACATGTAGACTGGCAATTCTGTAAATAGCTGAAGATAGCATTTGCTCTCCAGTTGCTCAGATAGAGACTGTTAAAAACTCACATTATCTATATAGGCTTCAAACCAAATGATAATTGCAAATATCTATCTGTGTAAAAATTAGCTGTTAATGTGATTTAATGCGATGAAATTAATATAAAATGGTCATACACGCATAGACAGAGTCTATGGTCATACTCTGTCATAGACAGAGTCAGATAGCATCTTAAATATTTTTTTCTCTCTTGTCCCTTTGTAAGTGAGTCAAGAGAGATCAAGAAACTTCTCCGTTACCTGAAGATTTTATAGATAACTGAGACTGGGAGATTTTAAAACCAGTTCCTCTAATGGGGCAAATTCTGGGGCTCTTTGGGATTCACATGATGAAAGACTATCTCCGCTGTAGTTCCCTTAATCTGGAAGAGCGAATCTCTATCCTGACTTGTGGAGAAGGCCTGCCTCCATACCTAGAAATAATCACCAGCTAATTTTTGCAGAGGCCCCATTACACTCCCAGGTGGCATTCTTGAAAGGACCTCAGACTAGCCCTGGATTGGTGCTCTCATGTTTGTTAACCTCATTTTGCATGGGAAAAACTCAGTTGCCCAGAAAACCCTGTCAATGCAGAATAATCCTGGTACAGCAGCAACTCCATCCCCTCTGTCACAAAAGAGGCTGGCTAGCCTAATATGTATTCTCTAGCTTTCCCAGGAAGAAGTCAGAAGTCATGATGTGCCCTTAATGACAGTGGAAGACTAGGAAGGATTCCACACATCCTCTTGAAGCACTTACATCTCCACCTTGCTTCCTGGTTGAGTCATTTGCCAAAGGTCATAAAGCCCTGGTCAGTAATGGCACCATGATTTCTATGCAGGAATCAGTCAGCTTCATAGGCAGAGCTCTTTTATCCTCTGCTTCTTCAATCCTTTCTCATACGGTACCACTAAACACAACTCATCTCAGATAGCAACTATTTAAGCAACTAAGAAAGTAATGCTTCCTTTAAAAATTTCTTCATTTTCCCTCTGGGATATACTTTGGTATCTTTTTCATGGTTCTGATTCCACTTTCCACTGGACTGTATCTCTTTCAAAACATGAGTTCATTTTGTATTCAAGTGACTAGTAAACAATTAGCAGAGCTTGTCCTAAGTCATTAATTAATAGTTTCTGTTTAATCTTTTCTCAAATTGGAGAATCCTCTGTTCTTGTGATTATTTTCATCTCTTTGAAATGCAAATTATTTGCTCTTCTCCCACAGTTCTGAGTTTTTTTTGGCCTACATAGAAATACTTGGATATAGAGAATATGCACATTCTACTTAAATTTTTAAAGATGAAAGTGCTTTTTGTCTAGCTTTGAGATCTCTCTTTGAAATTATTATTATTAGAGGGTAGTTGGTTATGATGCTGATGGGGTCACAAATGTCATATGCAGTGTTTCAAATCTGTACGGCATTGTAAGGTAACGGCCAAGAGCATAGAAACACAAAATAAAGTGTTTAAGTCTGAACTATCTCTTATTCTCAGTTTTCTTACCTTTAAAATGGGAATTATAGTAACTACCCTACAGTTACTGTGAGAATAGAATGTCATATGCATATAATGTCAGAGCTCCATACATGTTGGCTATTACTGTTTTTTATTTGGAGAATGGGAAATATTGCAAATGATGGCTCTTAGACATAAAATTTCTTATTTGAAGGAAGTACTAAAAACCTATTCCTCCTCCAGGGATAGTTTTCTGGAGGCACTGGATTAACCTATTAAGGTAGATACTAAGGTCTGTTTAAATATCTCCTATCACAAATCAGAAATTCAGGTAAGTGCAATCCAGGCTAAAAATTTCTGCTCATATTAAATCCCTCTGAAGGCAGAGTTAAAAAAAGAAATGGCACCTGCCTTTCTGCACTAATTGCTCAGTCCTCAAGATCCACTCCGGCCAATCTCTATGAAATGGATGACCCCACAGGACCAGTATTTCTATTTCATAAGATTATTAAATTCTACTTGGGAAAATAAAATCAAATGGCGGAGAATTTTGTTAAGTAGTTCCCCCTTGCGATTCTTGAATTTTATTTATTGTTATGTGAAAAACTGGATTCTTTTTGAAGTATGAATCTTCATGAATGAAAGGGAATCTTGCTGGAGATTACCTAGTTTTAATTAGTTGGTGCTGAAAGCACCTAGACATTTTAGCTCCTTTCTTATTTAAAGCTGTTCAGACAAGATAGCTGTCTTAAATCCCATCTGGAACATTCTGGAAATGAGCAAACATAAATTTCTGCAGGCTTTTGTAACAGATAAATCCCGAAATCCCAGGGGCTTAAACCAGTAGTTTATTAGTTCTGCTCCATTAAAACACTGAGGGACTTGTGCCTGTGTATTTCATGTCTCCACACCCTTTGAGATCTTTGAAGTCCTTTCCATTCCATATGGAGAAAGGAGGAGGATTATGGGTAAAGAGCCAGACCTGAGACTAGCACTTGTAATTACTGCTCACATTTCTTCAGTCATCGCTCAGTCTCATGGGTACATCTCACTGCATGGGAAGCTGGCAAATTGGTTTGGTAAGCAGCTAGCCATTCTCTTCCCAAACAAACATAAATTGATATTAAGTACGAATCTAGTATGTAAAGATATGTTAAAGCTTCTATGATTAGCTTATTTATAAATTAGTCCAGAAAAGATTTAGACATCTGGAAAATTACCTTATCTATCAAAAATATCATTGATGCAATTTTGCTTCCAGCCGATGTTTTTACACATGAGAGAAACACTCCTATCTTGCCACACTAAGGTTCAACTGTGGCATTTATTTCTGTGCCCATCTTTGTCAGATATAGAATCCCATCTAAAATTCCCATTTATCTGTTTTTTTTTAATGTTTTATTTATTTCTAGGAGAGAGAGAGACAACGTGAGCAGGGGAGGGTCAGAGAGAGAGGGAGTCACAGACGAAACAGGCTCCAGGCTCTGAGCTGGCAGTCAGCACAGAGCCTGGCGTGGGGCTCAAACCCACGAACCGCAAGATCATGACCTAAGTGAAAGTCGGATGCTTAACCGACTAAGCCACCCAGGTGCCCCGCCATTTATCTGTTCTTAATTCATACTAAACCATTATTAGATTCTTAGGTGACAGGATTTTTAACATTTTCCCAGCTACTTTCTACATGAGAAAATGAAGGTGAAATGCAGCTTTTAACAAAAAAGCTATACAGTAAACAGACTATGCAAGAACATGTAATTTTTATATCCCAAGACATTCGTAACAGATTTTAACTTCTAAGTAGATACTTGTGGAGTTTGCCAAGTGATTTCTTAATTTCCCTTCATGAAAGAGTGGGAAACTATCAAAGAAAAAAGTAGATTTAATTCAGCTCCATAAACATATACTAGGTACCTTTTACATGCAAGGCAGGGCTCAGGACATAGAGATGAGTAAATGGAACTCTTGTTTTGAAACAAGGTAGTCTAATAGGGAAATTCTGTCCAGTAAAGAAATTGATGATATTAATATCATTCTCTGAAATTGTAATCAAATTAAAACTTTAAACATCAAAGACATTTTATTACATTATTTAATAAATTAAAATATCACATAAAACCATGACCAGTCATGAAGAAATAATTTCATTATCTGTGATTCATGTTCTCAAACTGACTATTATACAGGCATTAAAACTACTGGTACAAGAGATAGTTAACAACTTGAAAGATTTTTACATAAAAATGTAAATTGAAAAACGTGGGATCTGAATTTGTATCTATATTGTGACTATAGTGAAGGGAAAAATACCCTTATGTATTGAAAGATTGTAAAGAAGTACACCAAAATGTTGTGTCGGAGTATCCAATACCTGTAGCACAATCTGTCAATTCTATTTGTTTCTTGTCCAACAAATGTTTTCAGGTGCATTGTACTATACTAGTTTTGAAAAAAAAACATAAAACATGATGAAAGGACCTGAATGTGAGCTAGGAAACTATCAACACCCTAGAGGAGAAAGCAGGAAACAACCTCCCTGACCTCCACTGCAGCAACTTCTTACTTGACACANTGCTAGTGGATAACTGATATACAGACATGACCTGCTATGTCTTTTATGAGTTACTTAAAGGGTCACCTTCCAAAGTTAGGGAAGAATTTAAGTCCCATTTTGGTGACTGTTTCTGTTTTCACTGTGAATATCCTAGTGCTTTCTCAGTGCCTTAGTATTCCACTGCATATATTAGGTATGTTCATGTTTCATCTGCTCTAGTAGACTCTAGGTTCTTAGAGTTGCACTTATGTGCCTTCTTGGAATAGCACTTCTTAACCGTGTTTCCCCCAAACTGCAGGTGGAGAGTAAGTGAGAAAGGAAGGACTCAGAGTCATGGATGGTAGAAAGGGAGCTAGCTACACACGAGCCTCAGCCTGACCTATGCAGTAGCTCTTTTCACGTGTACATGTGCTTTTTATTACCTAGTTGTCTCATGAAGGAAGAAAGGTGGAGGACAGTGATCTTTTGCTCAGCATAGTACCTTTAGCAAAGCAGGTGGTAAGCCTCTGATGATAGATGATGATAATAGCACAGTTTCCGAAAGTCAGTCTTGTTCCCACTATCTTAACTTTTGTTGACTCTGTGTGTTGTTTGCTCTATTTACTATATAATTTTCTTTAAAAATTATGAGAGAGCGAGCAGGGAAGGAGCAGAGAGAGGGAATTCCAAGCAGGTTTCCCACTGCCAGGGCAGAGCCTGATGTGGGGCTCAAACCCAGGAACCATGAGATCATGACCTGAGCTGAAAGCAAGAGTTAGACACTTAACCAACTGAGTCACTCAGGCTCCCCTTACTGTATAATTTAAATAGAGAAACAGAATGGAAATTAACAAATTGAAAAGAATTAAAAAATACATGCAATGGAAGTGAAATGTTATGTTCTAGCTAGAATTTCTTATTTTCCAAAGCTCTGAATCAGAGACCTGTTCTGAGTCTCCTCACTGTAATCAGAAGATAGTAAACTTAAAAGGCAATAACTTTATGCTTACTAGTCACAGTTACTAAATGTTTGGTACAATCTGAATTCAGAGTATCTCATTGGAATTCATCCCACACCTTTGGAAATACATTACTTAGGGAAAAGTTTTTTCACTTCTGACATTTCATGTGTCAGGATTCTGTAAGAGCAATAAGAGTCAAATGTGTGGGATGCTGGACTGGGGACTCACACTCAGCCTTCTATGGGCACTCTCCATTTTCCACGCACCCACTCTCTTCCAGCACAGTGCTAGACATGGCTTTCCGTCTTACTGCTTGGCACTGATTGGTACAGATAGAGTATTAGTGAATATTCTTTCATTTGAGTTACTTCTAATGACGGAACTGAGAAATTGCTTCTTAATTGATTTTTTGATTTATTTCTTTCAGTTGCAAATATATACAAACTGATGAGAACTTTATGTACACATACACACATGTGAGTTGGTACCTATGTATCTCTTTGGAGATTATAGACACACTATATATATATATAAACACACACACTATATATGGTGATACTGTATACAGTGTGTGTGTATATATGTATATATATGTGTGTGTATATATACACATATATAGTCACACATATTAGGGAAACTTCTATGTATTTGCCAGTTTATTTATATTTTGGTAAACATTTCCTAGAGTTCTAGGGAATCAAATTACCTTAAATATTATATTTATCTCCCTGCAATGTACATGCTAATTATCTTCATATGGATAAATTGTCTTGAAAGAAAACTAATAAATGACTCAGCAAACCCAAGTTTTCATGACTAAAAATTACGTCAAAAACAGTATGAAAGAGCTCAGCATATAAAATAGCTTTCATAAATTAATGAATTGTAGCAATTACAACTTTGTTTTATGGAAAACAATGTCATTTGAGGTTTTACCTCAGCCACTTCCAAGGTATAATTTATAAGTTACATTTATGTGAAGACTTGAGTATTTAAAACCAAGTAAAATCTTAGTTTTGTATTTAGATAAGAAAACTGATTTAAACTAGGCCCATTAGTACCTAATAATGTGTGGCCAGAGGAAAAAAAAAAGCAATACTAACTAAGTTTCTGGTACAATTTATTTATAGCCCTTATTAAGGACTGTCCCATTTTATATTTCAAAATAATGATAATAAATTTATGACATGTTTACTTGAATATGCACTATATTATTCAGTCCTCAAAACAACCTCCTCTGAGAAAGCAATTGTTCTCATTACCATTTTATAGAGATGGCGAAACTGAGTTCTAGTTCATTTTACTTGTACAAAGTTATACAGCAAAGAAGGGGTACAGGTAGGATTTCAACTGAGGTCTTTCTGGCTCTAAAGCCTTAGTTACTCTGTTAAAAACAACTCTACTACAACTCTGGGGGCACCTGGGTGGCTCAGTTAGTTAAGTGTCTGACTTCTGCTCAGGTCATGATCTCATGGTTTGTGAGTTCCAGCCCCGCATTGGGCTCTGTGCTGACAGCTCAGAGCCTGAAGCCTGCTTCAGATTCTGTGTCTGCCACTCCTTCCCTCTCTCTCTCTCTCTTTCAAAAATAGATAAACATTAAGAAATATTTTAAAAAACCAACTCTGGGTGACAGGTGGTATTATTTCTGTGTCTGTAATGGAATATGCAACTGGGGCTGAGGGAAGTCTGAGCAACTAGATCAAGGCCATTCGTGCAGTAAGTGGTAGGGTGAGGGTTCAAACTCAAGTGTGTCCCTGACTGCATAGTCTAGCTTAACTTCCTCCACCCATCTCTGCCCAAAACACAGAAACCGCCATAGCAGAGGGACAAAGAACTGCTATCTCTCAACATATCTTACAGATTAAATAAGTAGCATTCATGATATAATTTACTGGTTTTTAGCTTTACCAAGGTCTCATATGTTGTATTAATACTGCATGTGTTCAGCATGGCAAAACCCAAGGTGGGAAATATATTTGTGTCTGCTCTGGTGACCTAGGTTTTCTATAGGTAGAATGGCCGCAGAGTACATCACCCAAACTGGGACACTTGTGTGAAGGGGTGGGGGCAGTATATAATAATACTGGGCAAGAGGTGAAAAACAGACTGTCCCAGGCAAAGGAGGATACACGGCCACTATCCTGGAAGCATAGAGATTTCCTTCCTCATCATCATATGCTGGTGTTTTCTTGGGTTCTGGGGTTCTGCTCTAACATTTTTTTCTACTGGGTGCTGATCTCAAAACTAATTGAGTACTTTCAATGTAAATCTGAAGAAAAATATATTTCTTTGATTTTAAATCACTCAATTAAGTTTTAGGAAAAAATCTCTCTAAGATCAAGTAAGAGGTATGGGGTTATGCTGTCTTTTGGGGGCTATGCTGTCTTTACAGCCAAAAGACTATAATAGTAAGGAGTTTGTATTTTAACCCCAACTAAACACGACTCATGTTTGCATTCTGCTTTTGCTGTGAGAAGAGAGATGCTTATGAGTTCTGCTAACCCTCAAGGAAATAATGTTGCCTTTGACTCTCCATTGCTGTTTTGAAGTCAAATGTGAGAAATTCTGGATAGTAGGCTCTGCTATTTTCATAACAACTATGTTATAATTGGGGGCTGGGTTCATACTCAAAGATTGTGAATTTGCAACCAATGATCAAGAAATCATAGCCAAAAAGGCATGCCATGGAAAGAGAGACACATCATGGAAATAGCACAGAAAGGCTCCAATGCCTTATCATGCAACTGCTGATTAATTCTGTTAATCATGGCACTTAAACCCAGGGAACCTGTTTCCTAACGTCAAGGATAATAGATAGTTTTCAGCTATTTACTGAGGTTTTTAAATGAGCTGAAGCACACAACATAGTTGGAATATAGGAAGCCCTCAGCAAATCTTGGTTCTCCCTTTCTTTTTAACTTAAAATAGCAAAGTCACACTGTAAGTTTTATAACTACACTGCATAATTGCATTTTTCACATCAATCACATAAAAAGTCACTACCTTTTCTATTCCCTCATTCTTTGTTCGTTCTCCCCTTCCATACCCCCCTCCTCTTACTTAAAGATTTAAGGCAGCCAACATGTTATAAAATGTACATAACGTACATGAAAAATTCTTTGACAGAATGAGAAATTTGGCATTTTTTTAAATAATTACTTTTGAGAGAGAGAGTGAAAGAGGGGCAGACAGAGAGAGACATACAATCTGATGCAGACTCCAGGCTCTGAGCTGTCAGCACAGAGCCCAACACAGGACTCAAACTCAGGAATCCCAAGATCATGACCTGAGCCAAAGTCAGATGCTTAACTGATAGAGCCACCCAGGTGCCCCAATGATTAATTTTTAAGAGGCCAAATTTTGGGCACCTGGGTGGCTCAGTTGGTTAAGCGTCTGACTTCGGCTCAGGTCATGATCTTGGGATTCCTGAGTTTGAGTCCTGTGTTGGGCTCTGTGCTGACAGCTCAGAGTCTGGAGTCTGCTGTGGATTCTGTGTCTCCCTCTCTCTCTGCCCCTCTCCCATTCTCTCTCTCACCCTTAAAAAATAAACATTAAATTTTTTAAATAAAAATGATTAACCAATATAATGAGTCGAGTTTCTTTGTAATCCCTTTGGGGAAAGATTTCAATGACCACATCTCTTATAAAGCAAACAGTTAAAGAACATGCAAATGGATGACATTTTCCTCTGGAGGATAAAATTATAGCAAATACACACATGAATACTAACTTTAGATGAAATACTCTTCAAAATTAGTTTGATTCCTTAAAAGGAAATATAAGAATATGTAAATATTTAAGTTCCTTAGTATCCTTAGATGAAAACTTCTGTGTTAATGTTTGAATTTGTCTTTTTTTTTTTTTTAAGTCTGTTTCTTTTTGAGAGAAAGAGACTGTAGGGGAGGGGCAGAGAGAGAGAGCAAATTCCAAGGCAGCTCTGCACTGTCAGCACAGAGCCCCATGCAGGGCTTTAACTCAGGAAATGTGAGACCATTACCTGAGCTAAAATCAAGAGTCAGTTGCTTAACCAACTGCGCCACCCAGGCACCCCCGTTCATGTTTGTTTTTATTATTTTTTTTTCTGACCCTTGCCTTATGGTGTTCAGGAATAGGTTTGGGACAGGATCAAAGTCACAAAAGGATTCATAAAAAGGGAATGAAGGCATGTGGGTAAAAGAAAGAGGGGACAGTTGAAGAATCAAATTCCTTTGTCTTAGTTTAGGTGATGATGAGGACATTTAAGGATTTATTGTAGGAATTTGATTTTTCAGTACTTTTTAGCATCAGCAGCTGGGTTCCAGTAATTGAACACTGATTACTGTGTAAAAGATGTGAAAAATAGATGTTAATTAGATATAATTGCCTGAAGAGAACAGCAACATTTGGGAAACCTGGGACACAAGAAAGACTTTCTGCAGGTTTAACAACTTCTGCCTGTCACAAACAAGTCACTACTCCAGAGGATATGGCCTGAAGCAACACTGACGTATACAGGAAGCAAACCCTGTGATTTGAACTGGACTCACCACCACCACCACTCCTGTATTTTTTTTTTTTACCAGTAAGGCCAATTTAAAAAATGAAAGACTTTACACTATTTTTCATCCAAGTGGAGATTTCTGGTGTTCCCAAGGGAAAGAGCTGGCTTTGTATTTTCTGTTCCTGAGAGGATGAGGTCCTAGGTGGCCATGGTGGGATTCAGGACACCAGCTGCCCAGAGCTGCAATCCTCAATGATGCCCCCATCTGGGTTCCTCTCCCTTTTTTCCGGGACTGAGGGAAACAGCTCACATGTAAGAGCTTTTATTTCTCTGCACTTTTCTATTAGGAGTTTAACAGGTCTTTAGAGAAAGCTTTTTGGTGGCTTTAGAGTCNGTAGAATGGTAGCAACGTGTGCAAACACAGGGCAGAGTCAACTTTCTATTGTGTCACCAAAGGCCTGAAGGTACAAATGAAACAATGTGAAAACCCTTGAAAACCTTCAACACCATCCGTTCAGTGCTGGTCACCATACATATACTCATTGCCACATGGCATTGCATGCTTTCTTTCAGGGATTATGATAAAAGTTCCCATCTAAAAATACTATTCTTTCTAATTACCAAATTGAATTCTTGACCGTCAATTTGGGGTTAACAGTGAGTAGGTTACTAACATAAAGGGCTAGTATATAAAATATATAAAGAAATTATACAATACCCCAATAAAACAAATAATCCAATTAAAAATGGGCAGAAGCCATGAACAGACATTTCTCCAAAGATGACATGTTGTTGGCCAACAGATATATGAAAAGATGCTCAACTTCACTCATCATCAGGGAAATGCAAATCAAAACCACAATGAGTTATCACCTCACACCTGTCAGAATGGTTAATATCAACAACACAAGAGACGACAAGTGTTGGGGAGGATGTGGAGAAAAAAGGAGCCCTCTGTCACTATGGATAGAAATGCAAACTGGTACAGCCACTCCGGTAGACAGTATGGAATTTCCTCAAAAAAATAAAAACAGAACTACCAGATGACCCAGTAATTGCACTCCTGGGTATTTACTCAAAGAATACAGAAACACTAATTCAAAAGAATATAGGCATCCCTATGTTTATTGCAGCATTATTTATGGGAGCCAAATTATGGAAACAGCCCAAGTGTTCATCATTAGGTGAAGGATAAAGAAGATGTAGTGTATATACATATAATATATATAATGGAATATTATTCAGCCATAATAAAGAGTGAAATCTTGCCATTGGTAACAACAAGGATAGATCTAATAGTACTAAGTGAACTAAGCCAATCAGAGAAATAGAAAAAGAAAACATACTCTTAACTATAGAGAACAAACACGTGGTTAAAAGAGGGGAGATGCATGGGGGGAATAGGTGAAATGGGTGATGGGAATTAAGAGTACGCTGATCTTGATGAGCTTTGAGTAATAGTTGGAATTATTGAATTACTATATTGTACACCTAAAATTAACATTATGATCTATGTTACACTGGAATTAAAACAATAACGAGTAGGTAATTAAAATACTATTAGATGCATTTAATTTACTAAAAAGGTGAAACTGCAGCCACTACTAAGGTAGGTAGATAGATTTTCCTTATCATTTTAGGAAAAGAAAGGATCAACAGTTTGAGATTATTTACAGATTTGCCCTAATTATGTGGAGAAATTCCAAGCCTATTTAAGGCCAGAAAATTCCAAAAGGTGACTTGATTCTAAGAAATGCTACAAGAGTCAAAGACAGGAAACTTAGAAGAAAGCACTATGTTAACTTATCAAACCTACCTCAGATACACTCCACATTCTTCATTCTGCTGCCAGAGGAGTTATTACAGATCTCAGCTTCTGATCGGCATTCTAGGACTCTAAGAATAAGGACCTTGGGGCATCTTTTCCTAATCATGTGTTTTAGCTTTAGGGATGTTGACTACAGAAATAATTAGTTAGATACTTAATAGCAAAGGGATGAGAGATAAATTATGTGTGTCTAATCCACATTTTTGGTTACTGGCAAGAATTCCGTGATTAAAGTTAAGAAGTCAATACTGTGATTAACATTCTATTTAATGTGCCTGGATTAGTAATGTACCACTTAATATCTTCCTTCTTAGAAGTCCCTATTCAGGAAAAATGTGTGTAATATGTGTATTTGGTTTGGAATATTGGACCAGTGGTATGCTGGTAAGTGTTTAACAACCTGTTCTCCAAAGAAAAAATGTTGTTATTGTTCTTTTTTAAAACTTTTTTGCTGATTTCTATGGTGTAAATACTACCACTGGGGCCAATTTCCTGTTGACAATATGTGAAAAATTAACAGTTGACTTTTGCAAAGCTGGTGTTGGATCCATCACACATAGTAAATGGACCTGAATGCTTTGAATTAAATAGTTCCATATATATATTAATCAGGGCAATATTTTGTATTTTGTATACAATTTTGTATATCAACCTTATGTGATCCACTACACTTTTAAAAATTGTTATTGCGTATAGGAGCGTTTGGTTGGCTCAGTTGGTAGACCATGCAACTCTTGATCTTGGGGTCATGAGGTCAGACTCCACATTGAGTGTAGAGATTACTTAAATAAATAAAGATTTTTAAAAATTGTTATTGGATACACAATACTAGTATGCCTCATTTTACAGAACATATACAGCTGCAAGTGATTTGTGAATGTCTCAAATTCATTACAGGTGAAACTAACAAAAGGGATTTTAGTTGCATGTGTTAAAATGAAAATTCCTTCTGTCAAAAAAAGTACATATTTATCTTTTGTGTTACTACATTTCACATCTGGGAGCTATGTGGTAAATGAGATGCTCTCAATCAAATTTGGTGCTGAGGATTTGAAAGCAAGTGTCTGTGAGGCTTTGTCTTAAGGACTGGAAGACAGCACACACAGACTGGTGGTTCTGGGGTTAGATTGTTTCTACCACTAAGCGCCTGAATGAATGCAGTTGGAGAAGTTACTAAGCTTGTCTGCCTCAACTTCCCCTTTGTAAACAGGGATAATAGTATCTCTCTCATGTAACTGCAAGCTTAAACAAGTTAATATATTTAAGTGGTTGAAACAGTCCCTGCAACCTAATAAGGACCACAAATACTGCTATTTTTGTAGCCATTTTAGGTTTTATTTTGGAAAGCACTTAAGTTATGAGGGTAGAACTTTATAAACGCTGCTTTGGATGGCTGGTTCTCCAAGCAGAGGAGCCAGCAATCTGTGTACAAGCCCTGCAGGTAATTCTGATACACACTCGAGTGTGAAGAGCACTGTTTGAGATTCTCACCAGGAATTCCTGTGTTCTACAAGAGGAGTTGACTGATCAGCCAAAGATAGCCTGCACCAGAATCACTGGTGGAACTTGCTTAATATGAGCCAAATTACAAGGAAAAAATTGGGGCACCTGGATGGCTCAGTTGGGTAAGCCTCCACCTTTGGCTCAGATCATGATCTTGTGCTTCATGGGTTTGAGCCCTGTGTCAGGCTCTGTGCTAACAGCTCAGAGCCTGGAGCCTGCTTTGGATTCTGTGTCTCCCTCTCTCTCTGCCCCTCCCCTGCCCACCTTCTGTCTCTCACTCAAAAATAAATGAACATTAAAAAATTATTTAAAAAAACAAATTATGAGAAAATATTTAACTATGTCTTTGCATGGTATGTAAATAAAATAGCTCTGGAAGAATACAAAGATGTAATTGGTTCCAGGGGGAGAAACTGGGTAGATGAGAGACAGGTAGGAGAGAAAAATTTTACATCTCTTCTTGTCTCTTTTGAATTTTAAATGATACACAATTTAAAAATTAAATATTTAAGTTAATAAGACTTATCATATAAATATATTTAATTTATACATATATAATTTAATATATAGAGAGATGTGTGGATTTTACCCAGAATATACTAATTTAGGACCCAGAATAGAACCTGCCCGATCAGAATCCTTGTGGTAGATTTCCAGAATCTCCATGTAGTTGCCTTGGTTATCATGGTAACACACAGGCAGAAACCTACCCTTTTCTAATTTCCATGGTGTAAATACTCCCATTGTGGCCAAGTTCTAGCTGTGCTGGTGGTTTAATGTTTTGTGAATTACTCTCTTCACTAGATCAAAGGATAAAAGGAGACATCTCCATATGTGGATCGATGGAAAACATTATTATGGCTTGTGTCACTTGGAAAGCCTTTATGTGGGATATTATTGGGACTATGAGATAGGAGACATGGGTTCTAATGTAGCCCTGTCACTAACTGGATAACTGGGTAAGATCCTTATCTTTTCCATCCCCAAGTTTCCTTATCTATCAAATGGGGGTATTAATAACTGTTCTACAGACACCACTGGGTCAAATGAGAATAGACCTGACACAATTTCTAAAGTACAAAGTTAGTGTAAAGTTAATTAAATCTGGCACTGATGGATGGCCCATTTTTGACATTTTAATAATATTTAGAATCTAGTTGGGACAGGGATCTTATAGGAAAAATGGGACACGGGTTTCTAAATACTTTAAAAATTGTACAAAACTTCCGTCTAAAAATCTATTTCCCCCTATAAGAAAATGCAGAGAAGATTAATTGCCTGTCTTTAATCCCATTCAGGTTGTACAAAGTCTGTGGGTTTTATAGTATCTCTAATACTGTGACAGAGTTTATTATTCCAACAATACTGGACATATTTGACTTAAATTGATCTACAGTGCCCTTGCCAAAAGAAAAGCATTCACTTTATCTGAATTATTATTAATTAGCTTTCCACAAGCTGTGAAATTGCCACATGTGAACCTGTCCAAACATAAGACGAAAGTAAATGAATGAAGTGATGGTTTGAGCAATAAAATAAAACAATACAGGCAAGGTGCTCCTCCCTCCTGGCACACAGGCCTTTTGCCTCCCTGCCCTTTGCTACAGCAGATGAAGCTAGCACCTGAGTCCTATGTGGAAGCTACTTGGCCTCCGCAGGCAGGACATGCTCCTCATCGTCTCTGCCTCAAAGTCCGTTTTCTGGGAAGGAAAGCAAACTCATTCTCATGAGCCATTCAATTCTCCAGTTTCGAAGTAGAGTCCTTTCTTCTTTGAAATGGAGCTGTTGCCTCATGACTCAAAATTAAACTACTCTTTTCAGCAGAGGTAGGTCCCAAGTTTGCTTTTCCAGAGAATAGTTTTTGAGGCCAAATGGCCTGGATTAAGAAAACCTCATGATAATAAAATAATAACTATAATCTATATGCCAGACATTGTGCTGGGTTCTTTCCATGGATCATCTGATTGACTCATCACCTCTCTGTGAAGGAGGAATTGTAGTCACCTTTTGATACAGGAGACAACGGATTCTCAGAGCCCTTTGGAAATGTGCCTGATTCCACAGACTAGTAATAGGTCTGGATCTATCATCTCTACTTTCACCGAGTGCAATACATGGCCCCTTCTTTCTAAAAGGAGAATATTTAAAACTTCTAACTTCATTTTTTTTAAGGGATGAAGTGGTAGGAAGGAGATTCACTAGGTTGTAGAAAGGTACAAATTTAAATTTTGTACCCTTTCTAGAGTTCCCAGGTGAGTATATGCTAGGCCAGCAGGCAGCCAGGCTGGGAAAAAATTATTTGTGTGACAGTAATGTACTATGAGCTCCATCACTCCCATGATATTTTACAGAACCTTCTGTATACTTTTTTGATCTAAGTTTGGTTCCAAGCACATAAATCTGTGAGAAATCCCATGAGAAGATCCCACTAAGGCAGCAAGAAAGATGCCTATTCCAAGTGACTTTTTACGTAAATGGAGAAAAAAAGAATTAGAAATACGTGCAAATTCATAAGATGCTATCTTTCAATAATTATGCAATATTCATGGAAAGAGTCACTAGGCATAAGGATAAAATTTGGACTTTGTCTACATTTTCAAAAAGCATTGGACCCAAAGGGAGAAAAGATGGTTGCATCACACCATGGCAGAAGGAGGCCCTTCACCGTGACTACTACTGGTAAGGGTCTAACAGTTAAACCTTCATGGACAACAAGGCATGCTCCCACTGGTGGGAACATTCACGCCCTTCTGGGTGACTGACTCATTAGTTTAGTAGGTAGAAAACTCTACCAGTGCCCAGAAGTATTTTTTCAGTGGCTTCCCCTTATCTCCTCAATAGAAAATTATTTTTATTATTTTGCTTTTGCAATTCCCCACGTTGCCATGATGCCCCGGCTGCTAGTATAAACAAAAATAAACTATCCAAGAGCATCCACTACAAATTATGATCTTCTAGGGAGAGCTCTTGACTGCATATCCTCAGAAGACAAGCTTTCTTAGAAATAAAGGAATGTGAGTATGATAAACAGCAGCATTATCACTATACACTTTTTAAATATTTACTACTGTGTTAGTGAAATATTTAAAGTGATTATCTGAAATGTTCCCCCCCATCACAAGGGAGCCTGAATATGTCACTGTCTAATACAACAGCCTGACAATCTCACATTGCCACAATGCTTTCCAGAAAACAATTCATGTTGAAACGTGAGTGCAACTGTTTTTATTTTTAATAGGAAGGAAATAGATCTCAAATTAACTAAGTGCTGAGACTGAGCATTAAGAAATGCGGCAAGCTGTTTGCCCCAGATTCAGGCTCTGCAAACAAGCCCCAGTAGGCTTCTATGAAAACATCATTTTTGTTTCAGTAGAGTGTGTGCTTGACTGCTTTTAGCTCACTCTTCCTGGATAGTGTCACTGGAAAGAACAGCTAATAAAAGTGCCCTTCAGACCTGGCTACCCTGTGTGTGTTCTTTGTG
This sequence comes from Crocuta crocuta, assembly GCF_008692635.1. Taxonomy (NCBI): domain Eukaryota; kingdom Metazoa; phylum Chordata; class Mammalia; order Carnivora; family Hyaenidae; genus Crocuta; species Crocuta crocuta. The sequence goes on from NW_027530362.1 coordinate 1,287,369, forward strand.
CCTTGCACCCTTTGCTCCTGGGATGGGATGTAAGAACACTTCATCTCCAGATTTAGCTTTAGCGATGATTCCATCCTGAATTCTAAAAACTTTTCAGGCTTCTTTAGACTCTAAATGAGCCATCTTTAGCTGAACTGCAGTTCAATATAACAGATACCTTAGGAGAGACACTGAGCATGTGGCTGAAAGTGGACTTACCAAGTTCTAACAGCTAGATTTAACTTCTTAATGAAGTGTCTTTGAGACTGATGTATAATTTTCTTTAATATAACATCTAGCGGCAAAGCCTAAGGCACTGTCAGGTAGCTCTGTAGAACACTCCCACATACCTTTCACTAAACCTACTGATGCAAAGTTGAAAAACCAAAATACAGAGAAATAGATCTTTTGGATTTATAATCAATATCATTGAGAGCTTACTGTATGCCACACACTGTGCTTAGCACTTGATATGTCATCTAACTCCCCTAAGGGGAAAATGGCAGTATTTCTATTTTATAGGAGAACACAAAGCTGAGGGAAGTTAAGTCATTTGCTCAAAGCCATGCAGCTAGTAAGTGATAGAACTGGAACTTGAAAGTTGGTCAATCCTGTTCTAAACTCCATGCACTTCACTGCCGGACCAGAAGGAGGAAATTCACTTCACATTGTGAATAACACTAATCTGTGGGAATGGCTACATGTAGCACTGGGTTGAGACGGCTTCTGGGGCTGAGTGTGTGAAAACAGCAAAAAGGAGAATGAGAGTAATCAGCAGTGCCAGGATTTGCCATCTTTACTTCATTTTACTATCCCTCTGTCACTAATCAATCTATCCTATTTTGGTTTCTTGTGAGTTTCACATTATGGAAAGGAAATGCAGTAAGGAGGAAGACTTATGGCTGGGTAAAAACCCTGGCCTCTGTTTTATGTAGTGATCTTGGGGGGTAATCATTTAGTCTGTTTTTTATTTATGATTTTGAAGAAATAAGATTGGTTGGTCTTCACTATTAAAGGCTTTATGTATAAATACATATTTTAAAATGATCATACCAACTAAATAATTTCTAAATTGTTTTGTGAATTTTGTTTTATATTGTTGTATAATCCCCTTCTGTTAGTTACCTACCTAAATTAACAGAGAAAATGGAATTGAGATACAACAAAATATATAATGTTGATATAAAGCAGAATCTCGCATTTATTTCCTCTCTAGCTCATCTCTGCACTCTGCCAAAAATATTTGGAAGAGTATTCTGCTGTGATCCTTTGATATTAATGACAATAATAAAATGAAATATCTCTCAGTTATATGTGAAAAACTTCTATTATCACATATTAAAGGACAAAGGCTTACAAAGAAAAAAATCCTAAAAGCAACTCTTTCTCAGATTTAAGAAACCAAATCTTTCATATGCCTGAGAACTGATGAAAACCAGTGTCGTTTTATGGCATGAAAATGTGGCTCCCCAAAGGAAGAATCAAGTCTCTGCTGGGTCGTTGTCACCACTCACTAATTAAGGTTGCCAGATTCCACGTCCCATCCCGTGGTGACATACGAAGGGGATGGAGCCTGGGGTGTATAGTTCCTTTTCCAGCAACAGCTATTCTGAGTGCTTCCATTCTCCTTCACTGGGTAACATGAATTTTGTCTTGATACTAAAAGGCCAAGGTGCAAAGGAAGGATTCCTGTCTGGTCAGAAGGAAGAAAATAATGTGCTCCTTTATTATCTCTTCCTTTGACACAGAGGAAGACAAAGGCCCGGCTCTTAGCTGTAATGTCCTCAAACCTGCAGTATGACAAGTGTCTTTTTATGCCATTGCTCACTCATTCCCCTGGAAATGAACTCGCAAGAAAATTTATTAATAATCCATGTTGCAGGTTAAATCTGCAGCCCTTAAAGGGAACTTTCTAGCAAGACAGAGCAGGACATAGCCACAGGAGGCACACTGTTCAGGATTCTGACCATCCAGGGTTGCACATTATTTTGTTTGCTTCTGAGTTCAGGAGACAGAATGTATTGCCATTGCCTTTCAAGAAAATATCCTCAATGTTTTGACCACCATTGACAAGATGATTAGCATGCCTTTAGCCATCTTTGTGAAACCACAGATGTTTGCCCTGGCATTTTTCCAGCCCTCCTTGTGTCCTCAAGCCTAATATTTGTTTTCCGTTAGTCGGTGTCTTGCTCATTTCTCATCATGTGTGAGGGGGCTGCTTTTTGGCCTTGCCACTCAGTTGCTTTGATTTCAGATATAAGAGGTTGGCCTACTTGGGATAGCTGAAGATAGATATTCCCTTAGCCCTAGCCCGCGTCATCTGGGAAGAGGCTTAGGCAGGTGAGGGTGGGGTGGGGTGGGGGTGGGGGGTGAAGAAGGCAAAAGGATCCTTAAGTGCTATTTTCTTGATGAGGCCTCTGTGTTCATGTTTAGCTTCTAATGTGACATAATGAATTATGAACTAAAGGTAATTGGGAGATTTGTGCCCTCAGTGCAGAACAGAAGTTTAATGTATGAAAGCAAACCACAGGTCAATTAGGAGAGTTGATCAATATTTATATTGCTCTTTAATGAAAGGAAATAACCCTGATAGATTTGCCTTGAAATTGCTGATGAGTATGTATTTGTAGTCAACACATGGAGCTTTTCATTGATCTCAGTCAAATTAAAATTTTATTAACAAATCAGACACCCATCTGTATATTTCCAGAAGTTCCCTTTAAAAGCCAGTTAATACTACTGCCTTCTGTTTCTCTTCCTCTGCCTCATCCCTCTCTCTCTGAACTAACATTTAAGTACCTGATATGTGCTAAACACTTTCCCATTTATATCTCACTTAGTCCTTCTAACAAGGTTGTAAGTAATATTATCTCCGTTTACAGATAAGGAAATTAAGGCAGAGCAAAGTGTCTTGCCCTTTATCACACAGGAAATAAAAAGCAAAACATGGAATCAGTCAGTTTTCTCTGACTCTGAAGTTCATGTCATTTCTGCAATCCCGCACTATCTCCGGGAAGCAGGAGGGTTATTTTGTAGCCTGGCCTTATTTGAGTATAGATGATGGGAAAGGGTGAATGATGAGGCTGACAGGAAATGCGTCCAGACAGTGAGCCTAGGAGGTGACTCAGCCCACCGGGGAGGTGAAGGTTTTGAGGCTGCCGCTCCTGCCTCATTCAGAGAGCAGAGCTTCATGTCCATCTAGATTAGTGGAGGGCCAACAAGTCAGCATGGCACCTTCAGGTCAAGTGATAGAATTTAGCACACACGACCCCACCACCTTCTGTGATTCAGTTTGGTCCCTTGGTTTTTAGAAGCTATAAAGCAAATACAACAGAATTCTGCACAGTATTTTTACTCCCTGACTGTTTGGATTGAGCCTCCTCACTTTGTTCAAAAGCCGGTTTTAGACATCCAAGCAACATGCAGCACGTTAGATAGTGTGAGTTTTAATCAATAAAATTGACTAGGAAGGAACTCAAAAGCCACACTGCCTGTTTCCATGCTTGATACACTGGGAAGACATTTAGTTCTCATCTTGTGTTTGATCTACAGACTCTTTGTGAGAACTCCAACTTTTCCTTCCTGCATGAAATTTTAAATGACAGTTTGTGTTATGTGCTGTGGGCTGCAGGGTTACTGTGGCAATTCGCTCTGAGAAGCGTCTTAATGAAGATCACATTAGAGGTCAGAGTTTTGTCTCTGTTCCTCTTCTGCAGGTTGGGACCCGGTTCCCAAATGCATGGTCTGATGCATATTCACAATCTCTTCATAAATATACTACACATAATTCATAATCAGGCCACTGTCAGGAATCAGCTCTTTTGTATAAAGGAAATCAAATGTACCTCAGGAACTAGTATGTGAGAGATTTCCAGAAATGTGAGAAACAGTTCAAATCAGTGAAAACACACACTGGAATGCAAATGGACAAATGCACATGCGTGTACATGTATACTCACAGGTGCAGATGCGCGCACACACACACACACACACACTCAATTCAGTGCTGCCTATGGGCCACTTCTGTTAAGAACAATACAAGCATTAACTCAATTATGGCAGGTTACATTTTCTTCCCACTTTGAGAATGGGAAACTGAGGGATGAAAAGGTTAGGTGACTTGCCTTATTTTGCTCACCAGGCTGATAAATGGTAAAATCGGGATGTTAATACTAAGCAGTCTAGGTAAAGAGGGTGCATCCTTAACTACGCTACTGTCCTGGCTCAAGATTCGTTCTGAGAACAGAGAACCTAGCGATGAGTCTCAGACCCAGCTTTGTGATCCTGGAGCAGTCACTTAAATGATGCTCCTCTTCAGTTTCCCATTTATAAACTGCGGTTAACAATAATATCAACCCCATGTAACAGATGAGAGGAGTTAATCAGAACATAAGCGTGTTGTGTAAACTATAAAGTGCCATACACATGGCATCAATCAGTTGCAGACGCAGCACACGCTATACACTGTGTCTTCCCTACTTTGTTCTCCTCTGTTACTCTGACTCCATCCCACAATGGACTGGACATTTAAAATCACATAACACTTAAAAATAACAATTTCTAATTACATCCAAGCAATTCTTGAAATATCTTCATAAATCACTATGTGAGCAATAGGTGTATGAATACATGATTTTATGTCTCAGAAAAATGAGGAAATAATTCCAGAGCAATGGGAACAATTTTTTTTGCCACCAAGTTATGGAAAATACAGGCAACTCAGAGGCTTTGTAAGTCTAAGTGCTAACTCCAAATGTATTAATAGAGACACTGTCATCATCAAAACCATGAAACAGGGGAAGACTGGTATTCTGCATCCTGAGGGCCAGGACTAGAAGTGCTCCTAAATCATCCGAAGCAGGTGTGACCTCAGAAAAGAGGCACCGTGAGGAGATGAAAAACAAAGTGGGAGAGATCCCAGGGTCTTAAGTCAGGATTCAGAAAACTGAGTTCAAGTGTGTCATCCATCCCAAAGTCATGGAGTGCTTACAATGCGCCAGTCCCTGTCAGGTAGGTAGGGGAGCTACAGGGAACACAGAAGGACCTGGTTCTTGCATTTCTGGGGCTCTCCCTCTCCCGCTGGTAGCTATGTCGCCTTAGGCAAGTCATTCATCTTACTAAGAAAAGCCTTGGTTTCCATATCAATAAAAGGGAGCAAATGAAGATTCAGAGAGGTAAAGTACCTTTTGCAAGTTCATACTGCTAACTGGAGTCAAAACAAACACTGGAATGAACACTTGAGACTCCAATTCCATGCTTTCCATGTCTGGATTTCATTATCCCTTCTGCAATTTGTAGCAGGGCTCACGGCATTTACTTAAATTTGTCTACAATATGCTGAGATATAGGTAATTAATTTTTGTTCACATTCTGCGAGGGTTTGCCTTTCATTGCCAATGTCCTCTTTTTTCCCCAAGACTAGAAATGATTGCTCTTTGAAAAAAAAATACAGATAAGCCACAGACTGGATATATTTTTGCAAGTATGTATCTGATAAAGGGCTTTAATCCAATTTATAAAGAACTATAAGTGACTAATTGTATAGTGTTCTCATATTTTTTTTTCTCTCTTCTTACCCATTAGAGATTTCTGGCAAGGTCTGCATCAGAACCTCCCCCTCTATGTTCCTCCCTACCCCCAGATGGGTGTAGTTTGGGCCCCTTCCTGGGCTCTGCAGGGGGGAACTGCTATAAAAGGGGGCAGGGGAGAGGGCAGTAGGAGAAAACAAATCCAAGGGCTGCAATTTTCTGGGAAGGGGAGCCATACTTGTGTGGGGCAGTGGACTGGGAACAATCTACAAAGAGATTTTAAAATTTATTGCTGGGGGATTTCCTATCCCCTTTATAATATAGAATAATGCTAGTTTGAGTTGTTTTAAAATTATTCTCGGTTGCTAGGACTATGTTCATTTAAGTACAATATTGCTCTGAAATTGATCTATGAGGGTCACGGGTTTATGAGCCTTGCAGCAACCACTGGCTTCATCTTATTAGCAGTGGAAGGCCACATGTGGACCTTCCCAATGCATCTTGGATGTGAGAACCAACCAGGCTTTAATAGGTGAGCAATGAGCTGTAGCACAACTGGCTGAAATCTACCAGGGGAAATGGTATCAGCAAATGGAATCGGGTCTTCTGAACATTTGTCTTGTTAAGTACAAACACCTACTTCAACACTTCTTTCAAAGCTCTGAGTTAGAAGGGAGACACTTTACAGTCTATCCTTTCATTAGCATGCCACCTGGTGGCTGAAACTAGCAGTCAATAGGCCTAAGCTTTGGTCTCTCTAGGTTAAGGTCTGGGGAAAATACTGAAAGAGCCTTGTTCTTTTCTGGGCTCAGGAGGTGAAACTTGAGGACACTGACAAAATCAGTGTAATATTTAATCCACTTTATGTGCTTCGAGCTCTGAAAGAGACCTTGGCTAGCTTGTACCCTTTAAAATGTTACATTCTGGAAGCAGAGGAGGGTAGGAGATTGACATTTACTAAGAACTCCTAGTTTATATTCATCCTCCCTTACTGTTTAAAATCATTGCAACACCTAGTGTCTTGGTATTAGTAGAATTCCCATTTTACATTTGGGGAAAGACTTAGCCAAAATGACTTGCTCAAGTTATAATTATCGCAGTAGATGTTGAGGAGAAGAGAATAGGGTATTTAATTATAAGATAAAAGCTGTAAACAATGGTGTATTTGGGGGAGAGGTTTAAATGAAGTAAGCATTTGTTTAAAAAAAGAAATTTGGCACATGTGTGTCTCTGAATTATTTTAGTTTGACAGTTTAGGTGTGATGTAAATACATGGAGATGAGACAACAGAACTGTTATGACATTCTTTCTGAATGGGAAGAGAGGGCGTGTCTAACTGTAGCTTCTCACTCCTCAAGATGGGTGTCATAACACATCAGCTTTGTGCATCATGTGTACACAACATGGATTTATTTTTTCTCCTACTTTTTGGTTCTGAATCTACTTTGATGTGAATATGTGATCATTTTAGTTAGTCAAAATAGTATTTCAAAATTTACAGCTATACAGGACGAATAAGTTCCCAGAGATCTGCTGTACAAGATACTACCTATAGTTAACAGTAAACTATTTTGTATTTAAACATTTGTGAAGAGAGTAGTTCTCCTAGTAAGTGTTCTTAACACAAAACAAAGGACAAATGAAAACTTTTGGAGGTGATGGAAATGTTTAGTACCTGGGTTGTGATGATGGTAACATGAGTATAGACATGTGTCCAAACTCACCAAATTGTGTACGTTAATTAGACACAGGTTTTTTTTTTGTATACCAATTGTACAATAAAGCTAGAGCAATAAGAAATAAATGTGATCCTATTTTCCTCTTAGAAAAAATAATGAAGCAGCTCCAGGGCAAGGAATCAGGCATGTGGTTTACAGTATGCATCCAACAGAAAAAGTCAAGATACCCTCATATTTCTCTCTTTTTCTTAGGTATAAACAAGACACTGCTAACAGATTCTGTAAGTCCTTGGCTTGAACCCTGACTTTAACACTTAGCTGTGCATGTTTGCATTTTTTATAATGGTACCAACTCCCTCAGCCTTTGTTTTTTCATTTGGAAAGATGATAATACCTAACTGTCAGGAGTATTAATGGTATGAAGTGAAAAAAATGAAAATACTTTAGAACCATGTAGAGCGTACAGCAGTTGGTAAAAAATATGGTTTCCAATTAGTCTTTATTATTGTGGTTATTGCTCTTACATTTTTTTTATTATTTTACCATTATTCTAGTGGCTTAGAGACAATAGTCTTCATATGCAAAATCATCTTGCAGTTTCCTAACACCTTCCCGAATATTTCAGTTAACAAAGCAGAAGAAAAGTAGATAACATATCAGGTGCAAACAGATTGCAGTAAGGTAAAAATTGCAATGGTGAGAAGTTGATAGTAAAAATCAAACGGAACATGTTCATTGACTGACTGGAACTAAGGATTTTCAATTCCCTCTCTAGCTTGAGAAACTTCTTCCCACTGGGAAACTTTCACACCATATTTATAACAAGGAGAGACAATGTTATTTTCAGAAATTCCTCTGAGAAAGGAAATTGCATTTTGGGGAAAAGTATTTGCTGGGTGGTAGATGTTGAGAAACCAAGGAGCCTAGTGCGTGCAAGATTATTATTACAAGCTTTAGGGTGTACCTGGCTTTGGGAGAAGGAGAGAGAGGGGAAAGAGCATGCGAAGACAGAAGGAAAGGGCAGTAGAAGATAGCCCACTGCCCTGTGTGATGTCCCACCTCTGCTTGTACCCCCACTATCTTCCATACATCTTCCCAAAAAAATAGAAAAGTAAAAAAAATGGGACAAAATCACTAACCACTAAGAAATGACTGATTGAGGTAAAGGGACAGAGTACTTTTGAAGAAGTAGTCATGGCCCATGGAAGGAGGTGGAGATGCAAGAGCAGGCCTGAGGAAGTTAGCCATTTATAGCCATTATGGGAATGAGTTTAATGCTCTCAGGCTATGTTTTCAGTGTCTGGGCACAACTTAACCAGAATGTTAGGAGTGGGGGCTTCTTAGCAGCATTCATTCATTCAACAAATATTTACTGAGGGCTTATAATGGGCCAGAAAGGCTGAGAGTCTTTTTCTCTCTCTGGTTTAGCACAAGAATGCAAATGAAAGAAGAGAAATATAGGTCTGACTTGGAGGGGAGGTGAAAGCAGACCATGACTAAAGCAAGGAGAGCTTCCTCCTTGAGCACTTTCTCCCAAAAGTCTTCAAAGCTACTCTCTAAATGATGCAAAATCATATATTCTAAAATCAACATTTTAAAGGTAAGTATGTGACAGGATGATATTAAAGACTATAGGGAAAGGAGCTAAAGATAGTGAGATATGCACAAAAGGTGAAAATCTATGGTACCTTTTTTGGGATGCTCTATCACCACCTAAGATGAAAAAGGAAATGAAGAAAGCTCCCTGCAGATCATTTTCTCAACTCAGACTCAGGAAACCCTATTCATGGGGCTATCTTTTATGGGGTGAGGGTGGGAAGTAGTAATTGCCACTTTTTCATCCCATCTCACTTAGGATCAACTTGTTTTGTGAGCTTGTGTAACTATGATCCTTTCTACATCTCAGTCTCCTACTCAATAGTGTTCAAAAGCCCATCAGAAAGGGTACTTATGAGGATAAATGAGATGACTTAAGCCAAATTTCTGTCACTCTAGATTTTCTTAGTAAGTAGTTACTAGTTTTGAATCTGAATGACAGCATTTTCAAGGTGGTAAAATAAGTCTCTACTCACAGAACAGTTTCTCACTTTAAAAACTAATTGGTTTAAGCATAGATTCAAATTTCAACATTAGCATTGTAAGTCCTATGCCCCAAACAGCTGAGATAATGGGTCTAGATCACTTTTATAATAAATAAATAAACAAAATGTTTATTTTAAAACTGTTTGCTCTAAACAACCAAAAAAAATCATTTGGCCCTGGGAGAAATAAGATTACATGTGTAGGTAACCTCTTGGCTTTGTACATGAATGCTATTATCTATTGCTCAGACTACAGCCTTAGAAAAATATCACATTCATTTGGAGCTATAAAGTTCAGTTTATATTGGAATGAGGTGTCCAGCTTCATTTATGACTCTTATCCAAAAGAAAAAGACCCCAATCCAACTGACCTCTGCCCAAACCTCATCTTCCCTGACTCTTCTCATCTCTGTCCATGGCACCACCAAGAATCCAATTACTCCGGGTAAAAATCAAGAGCTATCCTGATTACTGTCTTTCTCACACTGCCCCCTACTCCACAGAGATTTAATTCATTAGCAAATGGATTGACCATGCTATCTTAAAAAATAATAAAAATTGAGACATGATTTTGCACTTCTTCCACCCTGCTACCTTTGTTCAAACCATAATTATCTCTTGCGTCAAAGACCTCAATAGCCTCTTCATACCCTGCCCATCACCTACCTGCCCTTCTCATTTCCATGCAGATCCAAGGCAATCAGGTCACTCTTCAACCTCACTGTTTCCAAGCACACATCAGAGACTGTTACATATTTATTATTATTATTATTATTACTACTTTTAAGAGCGAGAGAGACAGAATGTGAGTAGGGTAGGGTCAGAGAGAGAGGGAGACACAGAATCCAAAGCAGGCTCCAGGCTCTGAGCTGCCAGCACAGAGCCTGATATGGGGCTTGAACTATGAAATAATGACCTGAGTTGAAGCTGGAGGTTTAACTGACTGAACCACCCAGGTGCCCTATATGTTTAAAATTCAGATTTGTCTTCTTCCTTTAATCATTTTTCTGCAGCTATGCTAGCCTTATTAATATCTTTGAATTTTGCCAGACCTTTCCCCTCTTGAGACATATGCCATCTCTCTTTCTCCCATCTGGAAAGCTGGAAAGCCTTCCCAGATTTTTGCATGGCTTGCTCCTTCACTAAATTCTGGACACCTTCCAGGGTCTTCCTATTATCCTTTGCTCTCACCCTGATTTATTAGTGTCCAAAGCTTCTCTCCCTCTCTGAAACTGTATTGTATGTTTGTTTACCTTGGTCATCTAGTTTCCTAACAGAATAGAAGTTCCATTCAGATGGAGGCTTTGTCCTATCCATTCCCTCATTTAAAAAGTATGCAGAGTGTTTCTAATAAGTATGTATTGATTGAATGACAGACTGAAGTGGGCCTGCATATGCATACAGAAACTATAGAAGGAGCTACACCGTTAATGGAAGTTTCCGGCAGACACTGGATGACAAGATGCTTTGGGCAGACATGAGATCATTGCAAAAGGCATCATCTTTGTTTATGCAGCAATTCTATCATTATGTGCAGCATGTGGCCAAAGACCTATGACGAGAACAAAAGGACAAACAACCATAGGTCAAAAACTATCTGAACACTTGCACACACAGTGTCTCACTTAGTTCTCACCCCAGTGAGACAGTTATTTCTCTCATTTAGATGAGAAAATAGAGACATCGAAATGTACCATCAGTTGACCAATTTCATACAAGAAAGGAGTAGAGGTGGGATTTGAATTACTTTAAGTCTAATGTTCTCCCTCTAGACTTGTTCCTTCTATATTGGTACTCATGTTAGAAAAGTTCAACTGAAGGGAAGATAAGATGGGTGGCTCAGTCTGATAAGTGTTCAACTTTGGCTCAGGTCATGATCTCACAATCCATGAGTTTGAGGCCTATGTTGGACTCTGTGCTAAAAGCTCAGAGCCTGAAGCCTGCTTCAGATTCTGTGTCTCCCTCTCTCTCTGCCTCTCCCCTGCTTGTGATCTCTCTATCTCCCTCTCAAAAATAAATAAACATTAAAAAATTAGAAAAAAGGAAAGATGTAAAGGAGTCTCAGCGTTAGAGGCCTCAACCAAAGCCAGTTCCGACGTAAATCTATTCCTGTTGGCTCAGCAGGTGTCATTTCCTTGAATGAACTGTCACTAACTTTCATGTAGCACATATACATGTTTCTTTCCATTCTTACTGATCATATACTTTCTGCAGTTATTAGGTTGAATGTTATGATACTGCTAATATTCTATCTGTTCTGACCTACCAACATCGCAGTTTAATATGATCGATGTGGGATTTAAGAAACAAAACAGATGCACATAGGGGAAGAGAAGGAAAAGTAAAATAAGATAAAAACAGAGAGGAAGGCAAACCATAAGAGACTGAACAATAGAGAACAAAGTGAGGGTTGCTGGAAGGGGGCAGAGTGAGGGAATGGGCTAAAAATGGGCAACAGGCATTAAAGAGGGCACTTATTGGGAATAGCACTGGGTGTTGTATGTAAGTGATGAATACTGGATTCTATTCCTGAAACCATCACTACAGTATATGTTAACTAATTAAATAAAATCTTGGGGAAAAAATATGATTGAACCTAATAGGTAAAGCATTTCTTGAAGGCAGGAATCACATCTATTGTCTCTCTGCCTCTACTAGGTTCTGACAGGGTAATATGTATGATTGATGATAGTGGATATACAATGGCCCTCATAGAAACAGATGGAGGACAGACACGATGGCCTATATTTTTCAGCACATTGAGTATATTTTATAAATGTTTCTGAGCTCCAATGCCTTTGCAAGACACCACATCAATGGTATTAACCTATTTCTTTTACTTCAGTAGAGAACCTCACCCACTGAAACTTCCAGTGTAGAGAACCTCACCCACTGAAACTTCCAGTGCCCCTCGCCTACCATAGTAGCCAGTTTAAAAAGTTAGAAGCAGGGGTGCCTGGGTGGCTCAGTCAGTTCTAAGCATCTGACTTTGGGGAGGTCATGATCCCATGGTTCATGAATTCGAGCCCCGCATTGGGCTCCGTGCTGAGGGCTTGAAGCCTGGAGCCTATTTCAGATTCTTTCTCTCCCTCTCTCGGTTTGCCTCTCCTCTGCTCACTCACTCTCTCTCTCTCTCTCTCTCTCTCTCAAGAATAAACATTAAAAAATATTTTTTAAAAGTTAAAAGCAAGAACATTTATAAAAAGAAAAAATACTAGTAATAACTCCCCATTATGCAAAGCACTTTATGTATATTATCACAATGAGCCTTTATAACAGTCTTATGAGAAGAAATAACACCCCCATATCAAAGATGAGAAGATTAAAGTATTAAATGTTTGACTGAATTGACCAATGTTACAGGGCTGGGAAGCAGAAGAGTCAGAATTAAAACTCAGGTCTGTCTGACACGGAGCCTGTGTGCTTAACCACTCTGCTCTACCACATGATCTCTGGCAAGAGGCATCAAGCACTTTGCTCCCTGTAAGAATGAGACATTCAGGGTGTCATGGAAACAAGCCTCACACAGTCACTCTGCTATCTGAAATCCATTTTCCCCACTGTGCCTAAAAGCAGAGAACTAATTTTGATTTGTTGAAGAAGCCAAAGAGAACAGGGCCACTGTTGTAAAGAGTGACTTTTCATGAATAAGTAACCTCTCTCAGCTTAACCTCTCACTGAATACAGACAGGTCAAGGGTATCACAGGACACTTTATACTTAACATGGAAGAACTAACAAAGCATCAAAAATCAAGGAAAAATAATGCAACCCCTAATTATTCTAAGCTCTGCTTTTCTTCTTCAAAGCATTTATGTGCAGGTACTCATGCCTCTGCATAAGAACTTTGGTTAAACACAAACAAACGCACATACATACAGAAGGTCTTCTGCACACTGAGGTGTCTTATTGAGCTTGTCTACAGCTTTCTCTGAAGGGCTTACAGAGAGGGTAGTTTTTCTCTCCAGGAGGATTCATTTGTGGTTTGGTCTTTTTACCTCCAAACAAGTGTATGGACTAAGTGACCTCTAAGGTTGTCTCATAAACCCTCAAGATCTGTGCTCAGATGATAAATCAAAACAAGATAGTTCAGAGCTCCACTTGCATTGTTTTTTGCTGGCAGTCGTAACAGTGCACTTCTTTCAGGTTTGGGCAGATGCCAGTGTGAGAATAGCCTTATTTTTAGAACACTGGAATCGGCTGCCCAGGAAAAGGATCTAGACAGAAAGGGAAGAACAGACAATATGAAGGGCAATGTCAAACACTTAGCAACATAAGTGTTCCTAAGTGGTTATGCAAACATAGGAATGATATAACTTCACATTTGGCAGACACTGCCACTAGCTATTTCTCCCACCTCACTGGACTCCTGTAGAGCATTTTTGAAGACAAACATTGAGGAGCACATATTAACTCCTTTATGTCCAAGAAAGTCTATTAGTATTTGCATTATTTTGTGGGGAACAGGCAGTCATACTAAAATATTATGTGTTTCAGTGCTTGCCACTAGTTAGCTCAGTTATCTTCCATTTTTTTTAAAAAAATGGCCTTTGCTTCCAGTCTTTCTTCACCTGCCTCTCAATTTTCACAAGATTCCAGTTGTTGTCAAAAGCGTACATGCACTTTCACTGATATCTCTGGCCAAACCCACACCCTGGTGATGGGAAAGTCCCATCCTGGGTATTCAGGTTGATTTCTATGACTTTTCTGTTTCTGTCAAGATATTGGAAAACATGATACTGATAATACAGTTGGCCATATCCCCAAATAACTCACCATTGCTTTGAGTGCAAACACTTCTTCTGTCCTTTAACCTATTATTACAACACTCACTTTATATATCTTCTCAAATCATATATTTTTTAAAAAATTTTTAAACGTTTTATTTACTTCTGAGAGAGAGAGAGAGAGAGAGAGAGAGAGAGAGACAGACAGGCAGACAGACACGGAATCTGGAACTGGCTCCAGGCTCTGAGCTGGCTGTCAGCACAAGACAGGCAGACAGACACGGAATCTGGAACTGGCTCCAGGCTCTGAGCTGGCTGTCAGCACAGAGCCCGACGTGGGGCTCAAACCCACGAACCGCGAGATCATGACCTGAGCCGAAGTCGGCCACCTAACCGACTGAGCCACCCAGGGGCCCCATCAAATCTTATATATTCTAACATTTGAATACTAATCTCAAGAAGGGCTCAAGATAGGTGAAAAAACAGGAAACCATTCATATCTCATCCACAGAAATAATATCTACTTAAATTATGATATTTTGGCTCAGATTACTATATAGACCTTCACTAATTTATTCAGCATTTGTTCTTTGCACCATACCCTGTGAAAATTGCTAGAGCAGAGGCAAGGAAATGATCTTGGTGAAATAGTAGATAGATAGGGAAAAGAAGCAAAGCAAAGCAAAATAACTCTAAAACCTACAGTAGTTCTACATATGGTAAATATTAAAAGAGAGGTAAGAACAGCATGCTATAAGGGATGAGGAGTGATAAATGCAGACAGAAAACTAATAATTATAGAGGTGTGTGTGACAATGGAAAAGGGCCTAATGATATAATGTAAAGTAAAAATGAATAAATAAAATCGGATTGATACTATGGACCCATATATGGATAGGCGTGAAAAGGCAGTGGAAGTTGATAGGGTAATGTGGCAGATTTCTGGTTGATTTTTCTGTTTTACTTTCTCTTAATTTTTGTAATAAAAAATTTAATGAGGAAGCATTAACTAAGCTAATAGAACCTCGTGTGAAGCATCACTTTCTAAAATAGATTTTGCCTAATTAAGACAAGGCACAAAAACCTGACAGACTTCCTGTAATAGGCACATGAAGGTGATGTCAGTCAGGATCAGTCTCAATGCCACCGAAAAGTCCACATGTGGGAATGATGGGAACTATTTTTTCCTTATATTAACTGGAATGTGTTGTCATTAGATAGGAAGCCAACCACAAAATCAATAATTCTCTGGATAAAAAGCATTAATCACTTGACCATGGATAATGCAAGAGATTTACTGATCTCTTAAATCATAAATAGGCTAAATTTATGGACATGGCTAACATTTATCTAAGTTTCTGGTCAAAGGGCTAATGTTTGAAGTATAGGTGAATTTGGAGTTCTTTTAATATTATACAATATTTTTGGTAAATTTTTTCTTCTTTTTCTTTTTAATTTCACATGTATCCCAGGTTAAGACACAGATTTTCTTTTCTTTTTTGGTAACTAGCATTTGAGACTGGATTGTGGATAATTTAAGTAATATCCTTGGTTTTTCATGAACAATATATCATTATTATCTTTGACTTCTTCCTGTTTATATCCTGTCATTAAAGGTGCATCTCAACCTTTACTCCCTCTATGTAGTTCTTTTTGTCAACAAACTCTAAATGGATGGCTTTTTTCCCTTTCTTCACTCCTGCCTCTTTAAGCATAGGTTAGTAATAAATTATTTCTTAGGGTCTAAATATTTATGTGTACTAGCCTTTACTTCTATACTTAATCGTAAATTCGTTAAAGGAAGGCAACTTGATCTTTTACCACTTACCCTTAGTAAGTAGCATGGGGCCATAAACATATAAAGAACTCAATAGATACTTATGTTTTTAAGGATTGATTTATATTATCATGGCACACACATACAAATCTATTGTTTTCTGCTTTAGTTGACTTGGGTTTCAAAAAACCTCTTGTGTAGGCATACATCAAATTGAATTTTTAATCTCCCAGAGAGGGATGTGATATTCACATACTTCTATTCAGCAAGATTCCTTGCAAAACCATCAGTTACTTCTGACACATAATGGTTCTTGCTGGTTTTCTACCAAATTTAATCAAAGCCCAGGACAACTTTCTGTAACATCTGTAACTGTGTGAACCACACAGTCTGCCCAAGGTCAGGGCTAATTGTCCACATTTACACCCACCTGGCAGATGTGAAACACTCAAGATATGCATGCACTCGTTAATTGAGGGTCAAGCTGTTCTCTGCAGAATTCAGCAAAACTCCAGCTGAAATATAATGGCATTCATTCTGAGGTAAAATTCCCAGGTCCTTAAAATCTTTGAGATGTGATTCCTTCTGTAGCAAGTGAGAGAATTTGAGTCAAGGTAAACTCTAGTCTGGATCTGTTCCTAAAACTGTGTGACCTCAGGCAGCAACACTCTCCTTGCTGCATGTCACATTCCTACCTTAAAACATAAAGTTGTTTTTCTAATGCATCACTAAGTACTGTTTCTGCTCAGACTATGATGCTCTAGTATTTAACTGAATACTTAAAGCTAATTTTTATTGTGCACTTACTATGTGCCAGGCAATATACTTTTATGAGTTTGCACTATAGACCAGGCAGAAATTAAGCTAGCTTGGGTTTAACCACAATGAAGATATCATTGGTAAAATAGGTCTGTTTGTTTTTTGTTTTTGTTTTTTTTTACCTTGTCTAAAACCTACCCATAAAGCCAGCATTTGTTCCCTAAGTTCCAATGGTTCTAAAGCAAGTTGCATACTACTTTAATGCTGTCATTTTCCAGCCACCAAGCAAGTCATTCATTCCCAAGTTGTGTTCAGTGGAGCAGCTGATACCCCTTTCAAAGTGTAGGCTTGTGAGGTATTTATTCTAAATGGATTTCAGGAAATAAATTCACATAAGCTTTTTTTCTGAAGCAGACATTAGTCTTTGATTTAAAAATTAGAATTAAAATACTGTTATTAAAATTAGAATGTGTTAGTTTTTGTTTACAATACACTTTACTTGATACCTACTCTGACAGCTTGGCTCCAAGATGACAAAGGTCTTGACATCTTTTATCCCCATACACATGGTCATTCTGCTCTTGAAAGGGAAGTCTGTTCTTCCCACTGGAATTGGAGCTGGCCAGTGATTATGCTGACCAATAGAATATAAAGAAAATGGTGCTGTGGCTTCTGAGGCTAGGTCATAGGAAGTTTTTCAGACCTGAGCATTACAGAATTCCACATTGGGGAGGCCAGCTGCCATGTCAGAAGCCTAAGTGTTCTGAGACCACCATGCTATGCAAAAGCCCACCCTAGCTGTGTGAAGAAGCTTCCTGTAGCCCTCAGCTGTTCCAGCCATCCCTCCCCAGGCCTCCTTGAGGAAGCCTTCCAATAACTTCTGTCTAAGCCATCATCTGACTGAAGGTGTTTAAGAACCCAAGCAAGTCCTGCCCAGCTGAGGTCTATAATTACCAGTACATGAAAAATAAAAACAAATTATTATTTTAAGCAACTGCATTTTAGGGGTGATTTGTTGTTACACTATATAAGTGGAAAATATGCTAAGCTCAAAAGACTGTCAGAGGTAGAAATTTATTTTTTATATACCTTAAGTACCTCAGACTCTATTAGAGGGTACAAATTAGAGGGCCAGCCCAGAGTTCCCACCTACTTTTTGTGCTGGTTAAAATCTTATAGAGAATAGAGAATTTAGGCATACTCAGGAATGCAGAATCAAGTGGGAAAAAGTCCACAGCGCCAAAACTCAAATACATCTAGAAGAATAAAGACATCTTTGGCCCTGGACCTCACATTATTCAGACATATTGATTGGGTAATTAGAAGAAAGAGGAATAAAAATCTGAAAAGAAAAAGCAAGGCCAGTGAAGGACTTCTTTGTATAGAAGAACACCTAAACCAGTATCTTACCATACCTTGGATAAAGCTCTTAATGGCCCAGACCTAGGCCTAGAGAGCCATCAGAAACAAAAGCATTCGCTCCCTTGGTGGCCACATGTTGACTGAAAATCAAACAAACAAAACAACACGCAAAAAAAACAAGACAGAAGCCAGATGGTGTATGAAGGCCAGTGTCAGAAAGCATAAACCACATCAAGAATAATGGATGAATGCCTGGCTGAGAGGCTTCGGTGGAAAGAGAAAGCAGTTATGCTTTGTGTGCAGGTTGAGTTGCAATTCATGTTTGATTTCCCTGCTTCCGCTTAATTGTGGTGCCTAACTGTGAGAGTGTGAGGGTAAGGTAGACTCTCTATGAAGGATGCCCATGAAACTTCTGTCCTCGAGGCAATATAGTTACGGTGGCTGATTATTCCTTCTAATGTCTCTCTGACAGGGACTGCCAGCTGCCTGTGGCATCTGGGATGCCATGCAGGAAGGCTTCCTTCGAAATGTTAGAGAAGTCAGTGTACATAATGGGTATCTCTAAGTCTAGTAAAATACAGACTGTCCAAAGGAATGTTATGACTCAAGAGACAGAGAGGCAGATGCTGACTTTGAGGACTTGGTAATTCTCAAGTACATGTTACTTAACATAGAATAGAAATTGTACATAAAAAGTTAGAGGGCAGAATAGATTTTAAAAGACAAAATTCTCCTCTCATTCAATATTAGATCCTCTATACATGATGTCAAATAATTGTTGTGGTACTTGAAATGAGCTTTTGAGGGGATTGAATTGTTTTCTAAAACTTCTTTCTCGGATATGCAACAATGATGTGATATTGATTTTGGATACTTACAAGGATAGCTCAATGAAGAGATCAGACATGAGTGAAAGAGAGCTTAACTACCACATGTTTACTGAAGAAGTGCTACAGAGGGGATCATATTAAAATGTGAGAAGTGGGAGCAGCACTCAAATCACGGAATGGCAAAATTCCAAAAAATCAACTTCTAAGTAAATTTTTCTAACTTGCAGTATATTTTTAACTGAAACAACATTAGAAAGGATGGATGGCTTTACTGGGCAGCCTTCAGAAGACAGACATGATAAAGCATGGAGGCAAACAATAATACGAACAGGCCTAACAGAAGAAATAGGAAAAAGGAAGAGAATGAGAAGGAAGATCTGGTATTTTCCTTCTGGCTCATTCATTGTAAGGTTAAAAAATCTGAGTTAATGGGATTTGACTGAATTTTTTAATAAAGATATTGTGGGAAGCCCTCTCTTTAGACAAAGGACACTTAGAGGTTCCATGTTTATCAGGCATCTAGCTTTACTGACTAGAACACAACCTCTGAATTCTCGACACCCTATTCAATCAGACAAGCATTTATTGAGCGCCAGCTGAATGCCCAACAGTGTGCTAAATTTTTAAAGGCCTACTTCTGACATTTTTGGATTTTAGAGATTTAAAGAATTTTAATAAGTGGAGAAACTACCATAAACTTGACAAGTCTTTTTTATTTTGCCAAGAAAGCACACATAAAAGAATATAACTCCTACCTATTCTCATAATTATGCTTCACTGTAGCCTGGTAGAAACATTAGCCAGCCTCTCAGGTGGGAGCCACTGATCGTGCGGTACCTAAAAATTTATATAAAACATATTCCCACCTGCCTAGTCTCCTTCTCCTGACACTTTAACTAATTCTTAGTTGAGCAGTGCTTAAACCTGATAAACCTTTTAAGACAATTGCAAATTAGTTTTATAAACTGTTTTAGATTAGCTGATCAGTACATAGCCTTTCGATTGTTCTTAATTCTGACATTATCTGTTTAGGATCCATAGTCACCATCAACAGATTTTTACACTATTTCAAAAAAGATTCTTAATCTAGTACAGAGATGTTCAAAACTCCTTTAAGAAAGCATAGAATCCTTTCTTCAAATGAAATCTTACTCAGGAAGACCAATATATAAAATAGATCAAAGTGAGCTGTTCTGATTGAAGCAGTCCCTTGCTTACCCGCCCCCAACCCACCACAGTAGGCCCCAAGGCACCTCCACGCAACCCCGAGGGCTCCAGAGAGCAGTCTTGAACAGCTACTGATCTAAAAGCATCATCATAGTCTTATAGAATTGCTAAATCAGAAGATACCTTAGAAATGATTACAAATGATAGACTAGCAGAGCATAAGAACTTTAGAGCTCAACTAGTTTACCTCTCTGAAATCACAGATAAGAAAACTGGGGCCCAGAAAAACTTCAAAGGAATTCCCAGAGTCACATTCATTGCTACTTAGTGGCAGACACCTGACTAAACATTATGGCTCTGTGACTCCAGCCGGATGCTTTTCTTTCCTTGATGCAACTTTCCTGGAAGCCTGCACAGGGAAAACGGCAGGGCCATTTGGAAAAGAATTAATTAAAGCAGAGACCGTATCTAGCAGAGAAGAGGAAAACCAGACAGGAAGAAAAAGAATGGACAAGAGGATTGTATCTATTGCTAATTTCTACTAAATTCACAAGTAGAAATGGAATCATTGTTACAAGAGGCTCACAGTCTAGTGAGTATAATGACAAACGTGGAGGTGTAAAAGGCATGGTAGTAACTCCTGTGATGTTCTAAGAAAACCCAACTCCAAGTGACAGTGAAGTTACCCAAACTCTTGGTAATAAATTGGAAGTTACACAGATAGATGAGGAAAACTTGCTGCCTCATAATCACAGTGGGTTAAAAATTAAAGTTTGGACTAACATGTGACAATCAAATTTCTCAGGCTTGATTGTTTCTCTACAGCAAAACTTTCATACACTTTGGGAGGGAGCTCTTATTGCTTTGCAAGATACAATGCTGCATTAGAGCACGACTAGCCTCCTCAATCAGACTGAATATTACAGTATGACCACTACCAATACAAATTCATGAACACAGATAAAGGAGTCCTGGGAGCATATGTTGTAGCAGCTTTATGTACCAGTACTGTGTCTGTCCATCTCTAACTCACACAGTCTGTGCTTGGTAGATGTAAATTCTGTCTACTTCTTCTTCCATTCCTTTTTCTTTTTCTTTCTTACATCAATTTGTTTAAACTTGTATACATCTATGTGTATCTATGTGTTTATAATTGTGAACTGAACAGAAACTATTTTTCCCTAATTTTTAATAGCAACCTGGATTCCAGTTTCTATTCACATATAAGACAATTACTATAAAACTCATCCATTAGCAAGTGGTTCTAAATTAGAAAACACTACAACTGAGAAAGCGGTCAACTTTCTAATTGTGCTAATTCATTTATTTTTTCTGTTAAAAATCACTATAATAAATGTTAAAGCTTCATAAAGGAAGAAGAACCATCCTCACCTTTGCATTACTTTCCATTTATCCACTTGATTGGTGTTAATGTTCTTATCATTAAAATAGTTGAAATCATGATGTGTTATTTATTTTTGTTTTCCATTTGGGTCACTTTCCTTACCCTAAGCATTTGTCTAGATTTTTACTTAGTCTCTTTGTAACAAAGGAAAACAGAGCCAATGCATATGGACAGATGGAAGTACAGGAAAACTAGTCATCTTGACTGGGACCTAGTCTCTCTCTTTCTCTTGAACACCACTGTGTACAAACAGTAAATGATGCTGGCTTCAAAGTATTTATTTTTTAAATTGTCAATAATTTTTAAAAATGGTTAATTTAAACTCACTGAATAGATAATTTAACTCAAAGATAACATCTTTTTTTTTAAGGACAGTGAAATAACTGAATTAGTTTTCAGCGTGAGAAATACAAACTGTAGGGTATCTGTCTTGGAATATTAGAATCATTAGCTCTTTATTAAATCTAGCTTTCTGATACTGTGCACAGTCTTCATTTACTTAATCCTCTATATGTGAAATTAATTATTTCCCCATGGTGGGCTCTTGAACTCTTTCTTTGTATCTTTCTCTTTTATCTTAAACTTAAATTACCAGGCAAAAAGTGTATAATTTAAATTTAACATACATGTGACTGGATATTACTACTATAATGTTTACAATACATGTGTAAATTTTAACATATGTGTGACTGGACAACTATTAGCTCTTTAAAGACAAGAGTTTTTGTCTGATTTATTTTTATTTGCTTCCCAACTTTCAGTACAGCATTGGACACATAATATGTGCTCAAAAAAGTTCATTAAAATGAATTGATTATAACTTCAACATAATTAGTTACCAGGGAACAGGTCTTCCTGATCAATTTACGCCAGTTCATAACCCAAGTTCTGACACTTATTAGATAAGACATTTAGGGCAATGACCATTTAACTGTGTTAGTGGAATGCACACACTAGAATCTGAATACCTATTACCTTGAGTAATTTTGCCATTTCAGTCATGGATTAAATCAATTAACTGATTTTTGACTCTGGAGGGTTTAGACCACATGGTCTTGTATATTCCTGTCACTTTATTTAAATTCTGTTGAGTTTATGTACATGTATTTACAGTGCGAAGCGCATACATTATAGGATACTGAGGTCAGAAGAGAATTCCAAGTAGATCAGGTGTCCCTGACACATTCTTCCTTGATAACACCCATCCCAGTTTGTAATCACATATATGTGCAGTTATCTGGTTAATGTGTATCTCTCTTGGAGTCTGTGATGATCAGCAGAGTAGAAGCTACGTCTGTTTCTGTACTAGTTTATCCTCAGAGTCTTGGGGATATCCACAGTCTTAGGCCCATAGTGGCTATTCAGAAAAGGCAGCCAACAAATTAATGAAATCCAAAAGAAAGCAAAATTTGAGCAGAGTTTTAGAGACAGGTGAGAGAACTGGTCTAGTAGGATGAGAAAGGGACACCAAATAGGTTAATGATTTGAAGTGGGTTGTGGGTAGAAGTAGAAATATTGGGGAATGTCCCTAAGGAACTATACTTCATGCAGCAGGGACAGCTGTGTCTTGGTAGCAGGTATGTACACAGCAGGAGTTCCAGAAAGAGGTTTGTGTTTTCATCTCACATAATTTATAAAATTATCAACAAATCCAGTAATACTTAATAGTGATTGATATGAAAGACATTTATTTATTTACTAAAAATTGCTTTCAATGTTTATTTTTGAGAGAGAGAGAAAGACACAGAGCACAAGCAGGGGAAGGGCAGAGAAGAGAGGGAGACACAGAATTTGAGGCAAGATCCAGGCTCTGAGCTGTCAACAAAGAGCTTGATGCAGGACTCAAACCCATGAACTGTGAGATCATGACTTGTGGCAAAGTTGGAAGCTTAAATGACTGAGCCACCCAGGAGCCCCTGAAAAGCATTTATTTAGACACCTGCAGTTAGGCTGCCTTTGTTATACAAGAAGAGGAATTTTCCATTATGCACTTAAGTAGGCAGGGATTTTGAAAGTGGAAGGCTACTGTGGTTTCCTTAACCTGGAAAAAGGAAAGATTTAACCACTTTTTTCCAATAGCATGTGACTCTCATGTAACTGGGTTTTTACTTTAAAAATGGTATGATTAGCTGAGAGTATGATTAGCTGAGATCATACCAATTCAGTGGTCCTCCTTTATAATCATGTCAGAACTTTTCTGTTTTTCTGGAATGTTCTATGCCCACCATGGACATTTTTGAAATTTAGAACATGAGCAGCCATTTTATTTTATTTTTAAAAATGTTTTATTTATTTCTGTGTGTGTGTGTGAGAGAGAGAGAGAGAGAGCGAGCGAGCGAGTGCATGATCAGGGCAGGGTCAAAGAGACAGGGAGACAAAGAATCTGAAACAGGCTCCAGGCTCTGAGCTGTCAGCACAAAGCCTGATGCGGGGCTCGAACCCACAAACCGTGAGATCATGACCTGAGCCTAAGTCAGACACTTAACCGACTGAGCCACCCAGGTGCCCCAATAGCAGCTATTTTAATCTTAGGTGATTTGGCTACCATGCCTCTTATCTTGATCTGGTGTGGGCATAAGTTTATCTGTGCTTCCCAGATCCTCTGAGAGGATGTGAGAACAAATGAGATTAGATTCCAAAATTTTTCTCAGGTCTTCTTTTTTCCCCTCTTTCTTTCTTTCTCTATTTTATTTTCTTGCTAGATCTATTTCCCTACCCCTCTCTTCCCCATAGTATATAAACTATGATAGATCTAATTCTCTACATATCCTAAGACCTTCAGAGTTCAATGTCTCAAACTGGCATATTTATTTTATATGTGGAAAGTTCAATCTTTACTTTTTCCCCCAAGTTTTATTCAAAGATTGTGGTGGCTCCCAAGTGTCTTGCTGGGCTGTAGGCCCGTCTACTTTGAGTGTGTTATGTTTGGGTGATTTCTAAGATTCCTTTTTCAGCCGCTGAGCAAAGTAAAAATGGCAGTGAGTTTGGATATATTTTTTCATATATAATCTTTTATTTTGATTGTAGCTTTGACAGGAACGCATTTTGCAAATCCTCACCTCTCTAGGGCAGCCAATTCAGAGCAGAGGCAAAAAAAAAGCTTCATGAGAAAGCATCCAAAAATGCATAGATGGTCTTATCATTTTGAGATAGTCAACTTGGGCCAGTATCCCTTCTTTGTCTGGTTTCTATTAAGGCTATTAAGAATGGATTTAGCGGACTGCACTTCCTGTCTATCTTCCTGGAGATGTAAACCCCCATGGCATCACAGTCATATGAATAGGCCTGTATGTACTGATAAGCAATTATCACTGGGGTAGAAGAAGAATGATAAGGTCTAGTCCTATCACAGGGCAAAGACATTAAGATTTATTTCCAGTGTTATCAGGAGAGCTTTGCTACCCATGCAAAGCTCCTTCTGGGAGGAAGAAAAGGAAGAGAAAAGCATAAGAGGAGATTATATTTCTTGCAAACATTTATCAATCAAAACAAGTAACTCTGAATGCAAAACTGAAACACAATCACAAAGTCAATTTTAAATGGGGGGAAAAGCCACAGAAAACATGGGTCTTCTGAGGATTAAAAGGAAGAAATCCTTACCGAAGATTAAAACACACACATACACACACATACATAAAACCTTACCAGAGATCAAAATAGAGAAAGGCTATGAGAGGGAGGAATCATCAAGAGATTGCTTTTACAAATGATTTGGGATTGAAATAATTTATACAGCTCATATTCTGCCATTGAGAGCAAGATGAAAAATTTATGGAACTGTATAAAATGGCTTGCATTAGATCAGAACTATAAAAAATAGAACACAAGCTCAACTCCAGAGACTCAGCAAGACTTTCTTTTATTAGGAAATCCAAGTTGTCCATGGGATGCAATTTTAATCAGAACCTTGATGATAATGCATATTAATTCCAACAAACCCTTCTAACAGAGTATCTTTAGCCCCAATAGGTCTACAATGAATTCTTAAGGAAAGATGAAAACACTATTAGGGAACACTTCCTACTGTGTGTTCTTTCTTAAGGGCATCCTGTCTGAAATGAAAATTTCAAGGAACCAGCCAGTTCAGGAGCTAACTAGTAGATCAAGGAATACTAAAATGGTTTATCACAATCAACTCCATGGTTCCATGTCTTAGCAACGCCTTCCACTAACAGTGAACAGCAATGCCTGATGAATATTTATGACTGAACAAACTGAGGGAGCAGCTAATCCACATATAATGAGCTAGTATTACTCATTTCATTCACTCATTCATTCACACAACAATTTTTTATGGAACACCTAATATGTGTTAGGCACCAGACTAAATGCTGGAGATGATGAAGTCAACAGACAAGACATCTGTCCTTTTGTGACTCATACAAACTTGTATTTCACTAGACTGTTAGTTTGTATTTAAATCCTTTTTAAAAACCAAAACTACTTTTTCCAACAAAATCACTTATCAAGCATAGAATAACAGGCTTTTACACATAGAAAAGGTTTTAGATAGGGTAAAAGCTCAGAGGCATGTCATCTAAAACAATTCCTTAATTTAAGAAATGAAAAACCTAGAATAATTTGTCCAGTGCCTTACATTCTGTATCAAAAGGAAGTCTAAAACCCAGCAAATGGTGATATGCACAATAATAGCTAAAACCCGAGAGAATGCTTTATAGGAGAATTGAAAACAATTGCATTGGTAGAAGAGGTAGGCAAGGAGAGGCAAAAAGAGCTATGCGTGACAATAGCAAAGAAATTGTCCTTGTCAAATAGAGCCTTCAGATTCCTACTCCAAAAATGAGCAGTAAACCTGACTATGAAAATGTCCTTTTAATTATTTTCTTTCCAAAAGGATAACCCCACTTGTTTTTACTTCTGGAGTACTGAAATTACTCTATTGAGACTTAAAATGAAATGCCTTTGGTGGAACCTCTTTCGGTCACTAGATGCCCTTATGAACAGAAAAAAATTTTTGGAAAAAATAGAAAGGAAATAATTTTTTATTGCTGTTATAATTAACTTCCAACAGATTAATTCATACTATTAAGAGTCTGTATAACTGAAATAGCCATTCCTAACAGTTGGAGAGCAATGTACAGTTTCCTAAGGATTATCACATTGTATGTGCATAACAACTCTTTGATTATTAGATGAACAACTACACCAATTTCTAATCAATTAATGAGAATACTTAAGTGACCTGGTCAAAACCAAAAGAAATCAAGATTATAGACCAGGTTTTCTGGCTTCCAGTTTGGTCTTCTTTCTATTGTAACATGATGCCACTCATGAACAGCCTAATGTCCAAAAGGTTTTGCAGGTGAAATCATTCTCTACTTATGATAACATTCCTGTAGCATTTTCCACAGAGCTTAGTGTAGATTCTCCATGCATGTTTACTGAATGAGCATTTTTGTTGAAATCAGGGGCTTTTATTATATGTCCTAACATTGCTCCCAGATTATAACATCTGTCAGAATTACTCCAATCCACTCTCAAGAAAGGTGGGCAGGCTTTCTGTGACAAGTAATAAAGTAGGGGGAAAATCAAAGATTCTTTCATTGATGTGAAAACTAATGGAAAACAATAAAGTTTCACTTAATTCCCTTAAGATTTTTCTCAGTATTCTAGTATTTATCCATCCAGCGGCCATAACATGTCTGCTCTTACAAAATATACATTTATCTATCAGTCTTATATATAAAATTATACAATAAATAATGTATATAATATATAATGTGACCTATGCAAATATAATTAGGAAGGCACAGCTATACTCCTCCCAAATCACAATGAACACATCAAAGTTAAGTATAATTCTACTCTTGCTATATCAATGCAACATTATACTGGCATTTTTTACCCAGGGCAATTAAGCAAGAAAAAGAAATAAAAGACATACAGATTATAAAGAAAGAAGTAAAACTATCTTTTTTTGTTGTCAATATGATTTTGCATATAGGGAATTCAAAGGAATTTGTTCATAAACAATTAGAATAAATGACTCCATCAGTGATTCAGGATATGCTATCAACATAAATATTTAAACATATGTTGCATTTTTATGTATTAGCAATGAACAACCTGGAAATGAAATTTTCAGTTAAATTCCATTTATAGTAACATCAAGAATAAAATAGTTAGGACTTTATTTATTTATATTTTAAGTGTATTGAGAGAGAGAGAGAGAGAGAGAGACAGAGAGAGGCCTGAAGAGAGAGAGTGCATGAGCAGGGAATGGGGAGAGGGAAGGAGTTCAGAGAGAGAGAGTGACAGAGAGACAGAGAGAGACAGAGAATCCCAAGCAGGCTCCAAGCTGTCAGCACAGAGCCTGATGTGGGGCTTGATCCCATGAACTGTGAGATCATGATCTGAGCCGAAATCAAGAATCGGATGTTTAACCAACTGAGCCACTCAGGTGCCCCAGGACTATATTTAACAAAACAAATGCAAAGACACAAAGCATTGATTAAAAAATCTTAAAAGACCTAAATAAATGGAAAGACACCCTACATTCATGGATTGGAAGATTTAATATTGTTAAGATGGCAATACTCTCCAAAGTAATTTACAGGGTCAGTGTAATCCTTATCAAAAACTCAATTACCTGTTTTGGAGAAATGTAAAAGCTGATCTTAAAATTTATATACAATTATAAAGGACACAAGTAGCCAAAACAATTTTAAAAAAGAAAAATAAAGTCAGAAGACTTCCACTTCTTGATTTTAAAACTTACTACTAACAATGTAACAACTACACTTATCATGGTGAGCACTTCATAAAAGATCGTCATTTCACTATGTTGTATACCTAAACTAATACAACAGTGTAAGTCAACTATACTTCAATAAAAAAAAATTTATAAAGTAACAGCAGTTAAAATACTGTGGCAATAACATAAGGATAGATATATAGACCAATGGAATAGAATGGAGAATCCCAAAGTTAATCCTTACATTTACAGTTACCAATTTTTGATAAGGTGCCAAGAAAATTCAAAGGAGAAACAATCATTTTTCCCATAAATAATCCTGGGGTAACTGGATAGCCATACGCAAAAGAGTGTGGTAGGACCCCTACTTCCCAGTATAGTCAGAATGGATCATAGGCCTCAGTATAAGTGGGAAAACCATAAAATCTGAGAAAAAAAATGTATGTGCAAACTTTTATGACTGAGCATTAGGTAAAGCCTTATTAGATACAACACTAAAAGCAGAAGTGAAAAAAAAAAGATGAATTGGATCTCATCAAGATGACTTTCATGCTACAAATAATACCATGAAGAAAGTACATAGGTAACCTTCAGAGGGGGAGAAAATATTTGTAAGTCATACATATCAAGTAAAGGGGCTTTAATCTAGACTATATAAAGAATGCTTCTAACCCAATAATAAAAAGATAAATTATTAAATTAAAAATGGGCAAAGGATTTGAACAGATGCTTCTTCAAAGAAGATATAAGTATGACCACTAAGTATATAAAAGGATGTTCAACATCATTAAGCCTCGAGAAAGGCAAATCAAAATCACAATGAAATGTTACTCACCCAGTAGGATAACTGTAACAAGAAAAGACAAAAAAATAAGAGTGTTAGCAGTTATGTGTAGACGTGGGAACACGCATACATTCATTGTTGGTGGGAATAAAAAACAGTGTAGTCTCTATGGGAAACAGTTTGGCAGTTCCTCAAAAAGTTGCTATGGTAACAATGATTTATAATATGACCCAGCAATTCCATTCCTGGGTATATACCCAGGAGAAATGACAATATATATTCACAAAATACCCCTGTATGTGAACATTCATAGTATCATTATTCATAATAGTAAAAAGTGGAAACTACTCAAATGTCCATCAACTGATGAATGAAAAAATAAAATGTGATATATATGTACAAAGAATTATTTTTTGGCAATAAAAAGAGATGAAATCATGATACATGTTACAATATGGGTAAACTTCATAAACATTATGACAAGCAAAAGAAATCAGTCACCGAAGACCACATATTGCATGTTTCCATTCTTATCTAATGTTCAAAGTGGAGGAAAGTAAATTTGTATTTTTCAGGGACCGAGGCATGGTGGTGGACGTTGTGGATAGAAAGATCACTGCCAAAAGGTACAGGGTTTTTCTTGGTGGAAGGGACAGGTAATAGAAATGTTTTAAAATCGATTGTGAAGATGACTGTACATCTCTCTGAATATTCTAAAAATGGAATTATACACTTACAAATATGTAGAGTCAACAAATTTTGGCCATAAAACCATTCTAATTGAGGAAGAGTTAAATATAACTAATTTATAGGGAGGTACTTTGAGTTGTGAGAACACTGACTCAGCAAGATTCTGCCCTAACATAGTTTGCAATCTGGTCACTGAGTTTCATTTTCCTCACCAATATTATTCCAGGTGATTAGTTTTCAAGCATTATAAAGGTTTTTTTTTTTTAATTTGTTTATTTTTTTGAGATAAAGAGACAGAGTGCAAGCGGGGGAGGGGAAGAGAGAGAGAGAGAAAGAGAGAGAGAGAGACAGACAGACAGACAGAATCTAAAGCAGGCTCCAGGCTTGAACTCACAAACTACAAGATCATGACCTGAGCTGAAGTTCGATGCTTAATCAACTGAGCTACCCAGGCACTCCTAAAGGTGTTTGTTTGTTTGTTTTTAATTAACTCTTACATGAAAACTCAGTGTATAAAGCAGAAAAGAGTCCAGGTTCCCTGGTTCATAGGGGAGTTGTGTTTCTCTGTCCTGCTCATGCAGGTTTACTTCTCAGGTG
The DNA here is from genome assembly GCF_008692635.1 of Crocuta crocuta. Lineage (NCBI taxonomy): Eukaryota > Metazoa > Chordata > Mammalia > Carnivora > Hyaenidae > Crocuta > Crocuta crocuta. The sequence continues at coordinate 1,317,448 of NW_027530362.1, forward strand.
GCTCCTACAGCATCCTCAGGCAGTCAGAAACACTGTGGGCTCCATGGTGTTCCATACAACACTGTTCAAAAAGCAATCTAAACATGCTCAAGGATGCCTTCCAACCTTAACATTATAGTGTTCACTGCATACTGCCTACCACCATGGGTGTGACCCATGCTTCCAGGAAGAGCTGGGTGAAGATCAAGGACATTAAATCAGTCAGCTGGTCTGGGGAGAGGGACTGTGAGTAAGGAGGGATGCAAGAGAATAAAGAATAACATCAAAAGCATGGGACCAGGTCAAACTGATTTTCAAATCAGTACTGAGAAACAAAGGCTAGATTTTTTGTGACATTAAAAAAAAATAAATAGCTGCTGGTACCAGACTTCTCCTGATGGAAAGAAATATATTTATTTAGGAAAATTCCTTTAAAGGCCCTTTGGGAGTAGAAGATGAGTCTCTCAAGTTCTGGGTATTTGGAGCAAAGGAACCAAACCAAATACTGTGCAAATTGTTCCATATTGGAGAATAGCAGGAATTTGGGAGTTCAGGGGTACAGGGAAAATAAGAATCCCTAAATTGTGAACATGAATGGATAGGTGAAAAGGTTTTTAAGGACAGGAAGAAATAGGCATTTCTGTGATGTTAACTCCTCTCTACCTTCCCCTGCCCCTCGGCCCCCACCTTGACTTAAGTTTGCTGCACACATAAATGTCTGGTGATTCAACAGTAGAAAGTGAGGCAGATGCGCAAGGTTATAAAGATCTTTGTTCCATTCTTTTGTATTAAAAGTGATGGAATTTGATTTCCTGTATATGTGGGTTAGAAGCTTCATCACTCTAGAGATTGTTGAGGTCTGTGCATTGGGATTCTTCAAGTAGAGATTAAATACTCTAGTTGTAGTCACAAACTGTGAGGAAGCCTCAGGCTAAGCATTTGTGATAGTGTTTCCAGCAAGAGAAGTGGCCTGATGAAGATGCATTTTATGGAAAAGAGAAGACAGACAGAACTTGAACCTGGATCCCAGGAACAACTCTTATGTGCTAACACCTGCCCTGCATGTTCAGGGAAATGTGTGTCGCACCTGGGAACCCCATGTTTCTTTAAGATAGTCACACTGTCACTCTTACAATGAGAGGATTATGAAATATAATTCTTCTAGATCCCAGTAAAACTCGATTATTTTCTTTTACCCCAGCAACCCTACCCCACTTTTTTCCTACATGAGTTGAGAACTTCACTAAAGGGAATTAGACTCCTCATCACGGTGCAAAATAAAGCACATTTCCCTCACTGTCTTTGGGGTACAGGTGTGGGTAGGAGTGAAAGGGAAGGGTAATTTTAAGATGAATGTGTGAGTTCACATGTATGTGAGTTCATTAATAGGGAGTGTGTGAAGGGGGGTAGGAGTTACTCTCATGTTGACTTTATGCCCTTCCTACTTCTGAAAGGATGGAGAATTTGTAAAATGCTGGCTTACCTTGATTTCTAGGTGTGACCAAAAGGGTTATAGATTTCTCATAATTTGCCCTTCAAGGGTAAAAATAATGGAGGATTTGTTAGTGAAAGTCAAGGTCTTCTAGTTTTTACCCTCTGTCCTGCCTTTACCAAGGTCCATTTAAGGGCAGTGAATGGAAAGTAATGCTGATCATATAATCTGACATGCTTACTCATTCTGATCTCATGCTCATGAAAGAATCCCTCTAGGGCAATAGCCAGTTTGTCTCTTGATGACCCCTTTAGAAAGCCTGTCTAAGCCACTTTACTCTATAGGTTATATTCAATTGAGAGAGGGAAACTAAAAGACTCCATAAAAATTTGCTTTTTACACCTGTTCCTGCTTCTATTCTTGATAAGATCTGTACCTCCACCTTTTCCATGCCTCAGGATGCAAATAGTGTATATCCTCCTTGTAAGGGACAAGGAATTAATTATTTCTTTAGACTAGACAGCATCTAAGGAAGGACCAGCCAAGAATGACCGAAGCTATCATATACATATTCCAGACCACCAGCGCTAGATATCTCCATGCTAAACTCCCTGGCTCAAAGCAATATCACCTGAGCCTTCATCTTTGTTCTAATCCGTTCCTGGATGCCTGAGAGGACATGTACACCAGACCACAATCCTCAGGAAAGATGCCCAGATCCCAAGTAAGGACAAGACTCTGTCTTTTCATGAGTCTCCCAGGCACTCTGTCTGTACCTGCACTCTCTCTCTATAGTTTCAATAAACTCTGCTTGACCAGTCTAGAGTTTATATTAACTAGGGTGCACAGCTTCCCAAAATGATCTTTTTCTCGTAGCTGTCACTTACTTGGACAACATTCAGTAATACCCCAGGGAGACTACTTTCTTTTCTTGCCATTAACAGTACTCCCATTCAAAAACTGTCAATCTAAAATTACTATTAAAAGAAACACCATTTCTTTAAGGTTCTATTGCTTTTCTGTGACTCTCAGTCTTTGGAAAGCATTAGAATCACCTACAAGGCTTGTTAAAACAGTTTGCTGGGCTCCACCCTGATTCTGATTGTGTAGGTATACAGTGGGGCTCGCCTGAGAAATTAGCTTTTCTAAAAAGTTCTCTGGTAGGCTTGGCTGCTGGTTCAGGGTTAGCAAGTTGATAACCATTGTTTTAGAAGCTTTAAAGCTATAAAATGTTGCAATTCTATTTTAGCATAGGATATCTTGGGTGTTCTTTGTGGGCACGGGATTGCTAATCACAATCATGTTTTTAAAAGGGTGGTTATAGACTAGACACTTGATATATAGTTTTTCCTATTTCTGCTTTCTATTTATTTTTTTATTTTATTTTTTATTTAAAAAATTTTTAACATTTATTTATTGTTGAGAAACAGAAACAGAGACAGAGCATAAGCATGGGAAATGCAGAGAGTGAGGGAGACACAGAATCCAAAGTAGGCTCCAGGCTCTGAGCCCAATGCGAGGCTCGAACCCACGAGCATTGAGATCGTGACCTGAGCCGAAGTGGGATGCTTCCCTGACTAAGCCACCCAGACACCCCGATTTCTTATTTTTTTAATTAATATTTATTCTTGAGAGAGGAGACAGAATACAAGTGGGGGATGGCAGAGAGAGAGGGAGACATAGAATCAAAGGCTCCAGCCTCTGAGCTGTCAGCACAGAGCCTGACACAGGGCTCAAACCCACTAACTGCGACATCATGACCTCAGCCGAAGTTGGACGTTTAATTGACTGAGCTACCCAGGCACCCTTCTGCTTTCTATTTCTGATCTTCCTCCTCCTTTGTGTTTGTTGTTGTTGTTCTTGCTTTATGGCTGTTTGGTTTTGTTCTCTTTCTTTCTGCCCTAAGCCTGAGTCAGGAGAATGGCTTCCCACATTCTGATGATTGGAATTTATAATAGGAGTAGTGTGAGAAAGAAGCACCAAGGTAAAGGTAATATGCTCATCTGCTATACTTAAGGAAAGCTCTGTTGTTAAACTGGTACAGTCAATCCTTCTGCCTAATCAGTTAGGAATCCATCCATCCATCCATCCATCCATCAATCATCCTGATATCTGACTTGATCCTATTTTTATAGAAGCTTATTTATTTATTTTTGAAAGAGAGAGCAGGAGCAGGGGAGGAGCAGAGAGAGAGAGAGAGAGAGAATCCCAAGCAGTGTCATTTTGTCAGCATAGACCCTGATGTGGGGCTCTATCTCTCAAACCATGAGATCATGACCTGAGCTGAAATCAAGAACAGGGCACTCAAACAACTGAGCCACCTAGGTACCCCTTGACTTGACAAGTATTTATAAATATTTATAAAAGTATTTATAAATATTAAATACATCTGTCCAGAGGTGGAAAAGATGGGTACAAGTTTAAGAGGCTGACTTAATTAACTCTACCATTAGTTTCCTAATGTCTACAATGACTTTCCATTTTGAAGGCTTTGCCTTGCTTTATGGAAGGGTTCTAGCTTGATAATAGGAAGTAAAGTGTTGCCACAAAGTTTAATAAACTTGAGATTCTTCCTTTCTGTACACAGATTTTTACTTGGAATCAAGTAAATCAATTTTAAGGTCATTTATTGCCATAATTCTCTTAGCAAGGCTAATTGGTTGATGACAGGGTTTTAACTAATCTTCTGAGTGTTAGATATAAGGATATTTTTAGCTAAAGAAAGGGGCATTCATTGCCCTTATTTTCTTTCCAGTTATTTCTTTGATTCCTAGAAAGTACCAAAACTATTACATCGCTAAGGTGAAGAGGTACATGATCTGATATTCTGCTCTGGTGTTTCTGCAGTGACGTTCTTCATGCCTTGGTCTTGCGAGCCCACATATCAATAGTCATTTCTAGCATGTACAGCCTTCCCTGAAGGATGTGGTTACCACCCAGAAATTATAGCAAGTTAATTTAAAGGTTTTATTAAATTACTCTTAGAAACACATGAACACAGTTGGTGTTCTTGAGCATTTGGAAAATTAAATTATTCTTTAGAATTAGCCAACTGAGCTAAAAGAAAATAAAGAGCATCCACCAAGGGGGGGGAAATGAGAAAAATTCCAATGACTAATGGTTTTTAATTATAATTACATAATAGTCACTTGGTAGAAGTGCTACTTAGGATTTTGATAATTCCTGCCACTGATCCATTAGGCTGCTTCATACATGTGCAGGCACCTAGACTAGAGCAAAGAAGAAGATCAGAATATTATCTAACTGCACTCAAGTGCCTTGAATTAGATCAATTTGATGGCACTTTCATCCATCCTATTAGCAAGTGCTGAGAGTATGAGAAATGATAAGCAGCTTCCAACTGATATAGTAGTTAATGGTTTTATGCTGGGGCAGAAAAAAATAGAATGTAGCAAAGGTAGTATTTAGGTTATGGTAAGATTTTATTTTTAAGTCTCTGATGATCATGAATACTGTTACAAACATTCATATGCTAGTTTTTATGTGGCCACAGTTTTCATTTCTCTAGAATAAATTCCCAGAAATTGGATTGCTGTGTCATATGGTAATTGTATGTGTAGAGGGTCTGACTATGAAGGATCCCATGAGACAATTCTGTCTGTGATTGTGGTTATAAATCTAAGTGTTTGTTCTATGTGTTAGTACACAGAGAACGATATGCGGAATTGGAGTTCAAAATTTTAATGGACATTAAGATTTTTAGTTATAAAAATGCATAGGAGAAACACCTAACAGGACCATCCTGTATTGAAAATTTCAAACTAACATGGATGTTTTAGAGCCAAGTCCATTAACAGCAAATCACTAATGAACGAATTTTGAGGTTTGATGTTTAACTAAGAAGAGGAGACCACTATTCTTTCTTCTATGTCTAAACTTCTAAGTGTTTAAGGCCATCTGGCAAATTTTAACAATAAATGTTTGGCAATTTTCAAAACCCTCATTATATTAGGAAAACAGGTCTTAGAATCAAAGATCATTTCCATGAAGGGGCAGAGTTACCAGAGTAATCCTGCTTTGATGAACATACTAAGTCAGAATATACATTTTGGTAAAGAGCGATAATCACAAAGCTGGAGGTGCTTCTGTCCTTTTTCAATGCTCAGGAGGAGCACCAATTAGATCATCATTCCAACTTCTCTTAGGGCTCAGATGAGATGAGATGTAAAGAAATCTTGAGCTCTCAGTTATTCATTCATTGATATGTTCATTTTACAAGTATATTTTGGATACGACTACATACCATGTACTGTGCTAAATGTTTAGGATTCAGTGATGAGCAAACTGGACTCTGACTTTACAAAAGAAGAGGGCAAATAATCATACAAACATTTAATAGAGACTGTGTAAATTTAAAAAGACCTCTGAAAAGATACCTTAGGGGTACTTTAGGGAAATGTATCATTTCTGAAGTTCAAAGAAAGAGTCCCTGGGGAAGCGGAACTTGATCTTAATTTTGTGACCAACTACCTGCATTTCCAGATTCTGTTTGCTTCTGCCTTTGCATTCTGGCTAATAACTATGAATGGTTATCTAGGTTATTTGCTTTAGGTCCAAACAGGACCTAAAATTACATTAACCTTGGTAGTAGATGCCATGGCAGGGGCTTAGGCAGCACTCCGAACAGAGGCCTCACGTTATCCCCAAGGTTTCTGATCAAATTTCCACTGACGAAATCATTTACACCTGATCATCTGAGGCACCGCATTAAGGCGCAAGCCCTCTCAGCCCCTAATTTACTTCAATGATCTTTGATGATGAAGGATTTAATTCTTAGGTGTGTTACTGGAACGTGAAGGTAAAATGATCTCTGTCTGACAAACAGGACATTTCCAATCAGAGGCAAAAGCCATTATATTGAAAAATAGCCATTTTCAACTTAAGGGAACTAGAATTCTTTTTTCCATTATTTAACAATGGATTAGCAAACATACACTAAAAACTCACTATGATTAGGGAGCACTGGGTAAAGTACTTTGAGAGGAAACAAAAGAAAAACAGAACCTTGATCTGGTCCTTCATGTTACTCTGGTTGGAGAAATACCAATTAAATGAACTAAACACAATAACAAGGAATATTATAAGTGAGAAATAACTGGACATACTTAATCTATGAATGCAAAACAAATACCAAATAAAACATACATAAAAATCTAACAGGGTTTATCTCAAAGTGGTAGATTTATGGCAGACTCCTAATTCATTCTTTTTTAAAAAATTTTTTTATCTTATTTATTTTATCTTGTGCAGATTAGCCATCTAAAGCTGGAAAGCAGAGCTTTTGGAGAATAAAATATTTTAATGCCTGCAGTTCAACTTATCTTTATAGATGATACCTAATTCCTATACAGAATTTCCCTCCAAACACTTTTTTCTCTAAGAATACAAAAACAATAAAAGTTGTATTAAAAATTATATTACTATGGACTTTGTTTCNCATCAAAGGATTTATTTTATTTTTAAATAAATATTTTAAATAATATAAATATTTTCCTTTTGATTTTTTCCCTTCAGTTTCTACTTCTCTGATTACATTATCAATTTCTGCAGTTTTCTACATTGTCCACTAGAGCCTTTAAGATATTTATTTTAAATTCTCTAATTCCAAAATCTGTATCATGTCAATCTGATTTGGATGCTTACTTTGTTTCTTCAGATTTTGTTTGTTTGTTTTTTGAGTTTCAACAGGCTTTGTATGTTTTGTTGAGAGATGGACATGATTTATCAGCTAACAGGAGCTGAGGTAAATAAGCATTTACCTAGGAGTTTGATTTTTCTCTGGCTAGGAGTTGTATTGTTTTTAATGTTTGCTGGATCTGCAGGTACCAGAGGCTTAAAATTCCTCAAGTAACTTTGCTTTTGCCTTCTCCTAAAATAGTCTATGCCCTGCAGTTCTTTTAGCTGTGATCCACTACAATTATACCAGAATACTTAGTGTGGTGATGAGGTGTGAGGAGGAGAAATGTTTTACAATCTTATGAACAAATCTCAGCCTTTTAGTGGACCTACGCTTCCTGGCTTTGACCTTCACATGTATTTCTTAACCACCCTAACCCTCAGGTCAACAGGAAAGCGAGAGGGTGCCAGAGTCAGAGAAATGTCCTTTCCCCTGGAGGGATAAAGCTCTGGTAGGTTGTTTTGTTTTGTTTTCCTGAGTTGACATTTGCTATGGTAAATGCTCTGGGCACAGTTCACAATAGTTACTCTTTCTCTTCATTGTGAGAACCTGGTAAGTTTTCTGGAGGTAAAATCCACAAAATATGGAGGTCCTCTTAAGACTGTGGCCTCTAAGAATTTCTCACTCTTCAGCTAGCTCCCACTTTGCCTCTAACAATTTACCATAATTACCAGTTAAGTTTTCCTACCAGCTTCTGTCTCCAGAAGCTTCAGTCCAGGTAAGCAAATCTCAGCTATGACTGAATGGACTGAATGTTTGCATCCTTATAGAAAGGACAACAGAAAGAGGAAGACATTAGAGTGTGTTCTCTCCACCATGTGAGGATAAGCAAGAAGGCGGCCATCTGTAAGCCAGAAAGTGGGTCCTCACAGACACCAAATCTGCAGCACCTTGATCTTAGACTTTCCAGCCTCCAGAAGTGTGAGAAATAAACGTCTTGTAAGCCACTCAGTCTATGGGATTTTGTTATAGCAGTCTGAACTACGATTTCTCTCTAGGTTTCAGGGGAAGTTTGTCTTGCCTCCTCAATTCTCTGCTAGGTCCAAGAAAAGTCATTGATTTTCATTCTGTTTAGCTCTTTCTAGTTGTAAGAACAGGAGTGGCCACTTCCAAGTTCTCTAAATATCAGAACTAGAACCAGAAGTGGCCTCTTCTTTTTTTATAATTAGCCATATCTGGTGATACCTTTCAGCAAAACTACACAATTTTAAACATATAAGTATTTTCAGGGTCTATTCTTTAAGTTGTGAAGGCTGTGCTCTACTCAGGGGTGCCTAGCCTGGGAGGCAAGAAGAGACGGCATTTAACTCCTACAAAAGTGCCCCGAAGGCTGACTGGTGACCCTCCTTTGCAGGCTGGGGCAAGGGAGATCCAAGCCTGAATTCTTCCACCACAGCCATTCTACGAAGCTATCAGTGGCCCTTCCCAGCCCAGTTTGTGGACTATATTCTGACCCCTCACTCATTCCCAACCTCACTCTCTCTGGGAAGATCAGAGTTTTCCTTGGTAATTCCTTCACCTCTATTTTGTTTCTTGCTGCCTCTTGCCTGCCTGGAGCCCGGCTAACAATAAACATTTGTATGCAACAAGTGCATCCCCATGTTCCACCATAGACACTCTCCTTTTTTTCTGGGGAGCAAAGGGGTGAATGTGAACTTGAGTTCAGCAGAGCAGGCTTGGACAAGGCAGCCAACTTCCACAATATGGAGCCAAAGGCTGCCTCTACAGGGGCAATTTGACCAGCATTTTCCCAGCCCTGACAAGGAAAGCAGGCCCTTACTGGAGGGGAGGGGCTGGTGGCTATCGAATCTGGTAATGATTCTGGCACTGCACCAGCAGCAGGCAGCCCTCATTTGTTTTGCTGCCTAGCATTCGGGCAAGATCATTGTTTATTATGGCTCCAAGGCAGTCATCATTTCACATAATGTGAAGATTTTTTTCACTCAATTTACTTTCATGCTTTGGGCTGATGAGAATAATAATCACATGTTGATTACTGGTACCTTGACAGATGATGCTCAGAAAAATGCAGGTCACTGCTCATTCTAACCCTGCTTTCCCCTCAAACACTGAAGGTTGTGATTTGGAATCTCACTCAGTTGCTACTTTTCATGTCCCCAAGTTTCTGATGTCAAGAAGACCAAGACAAAATATTTCTTTCATGGGCCCCCAATTCCTGTAGTCTGTGCTATGGGATAATTTATGCTGATTTGTTTTAAAGAGACAGGCATACATAATTCATGTCCTGTGCATTGCGGCTTTTGGCCATTGAAAATACTATCTCTCTTTTGGCAGTGCTTGCAGGAACTAGCTACAATAAACATTTCATACCTCAGTGGACACTCTTTTCTCAGCTAATAGGAGCTCGACTTTAAATGTAGAGACTCCATCATGAGAGGAGTGTATTTAATGGTGAATTCAGGTGAGTATTTTTTTTTCTTCCAAAGCATAAAATGAGCGTATTATCAGTATCAATACTTGGTTTTTCTCCAAAGGAGTCAAGGTGTGAACGGGCTTGAAAGGGAAATTAAATTGAAAGTCTTGGTGGTTTCATGGTTGGAGGCCAGTTTATAACTGAAACTTACTAACTGCTTTTGAACTAACCAGGAGAATTGTAGGGTCAAAAAGTGTGCAGATGTGAAGGGAGGCATTGGGGCCGGGCTTCCCACTTGGAAGGCAGAGGGCCAAACTGGAGACTTCCGCGGCTAACAGGGAGTCCTGCTAATGATGGCTGAATTTATACCTGTGTAGACTACAATGGTATTAAGTATAATCTACACAAATAGAGCCAAAGTGTTCTTTAAAAATGCAAATCTCATCAAGCTGGTCCTCTCCAGAAACCCCTTCAGTGGCTTTTCCATTTCAAATGGGATGAAGGCTAAGGAGCTTGCATGATCAGGGCTTTGCTTATGCTTCATACTCACCATGTCTGCTGCCCTCTTCTTTACTGTGCTCTAGCAAAGAAGGCTACTTTTCACTTGTCCACAACTGTGTACTTTCACCTGAGAAACTTGTCTTACCACAAAATTCATCCGAAGTGCCACTTCTTCATGGAATTTTTCCTGTTTTATCTTTTTTGGCAAGTTTAAGTCCTCCTGATAGATGTGCTCATGTACTTTTTTGCTTCTGTAATTTTTTGGTTATTTGTAATATTTGATTTTTCTGTCACTGCACTAAATGGTAGTAAGCTCCTTAAGGGCACCTGGGCTCAATTCACAGATACATCATTTTAGGGCATAATAATAAGCCTTCTTATAAGTAGTTGCTATCAGAGTGAATCAATTCGAACAGTGGTTCTCAAGCATTTTGAGCAGCTGGTTAAGGGACGCACTGCCGAGTTTCAAACATTCTGATTCATGGGGGAGGCATTCCAAAATATGTAATGAGTTCTCAGACGGTGCTGGACCTATGCTTTGAGAACCACACAGTATTGGGAAGCCTTTCTACAACGGCACTCTTACTTACCATAGGGACCCCAAGTTGGAAGATTTGCACTGGGCTCCATCTCTGCAACTAACCAGCTGGAAGTCCTTAAGCAATCCTTTCTATTTTCTTCCCAGTCAGTTAATAAATCCTTTTTTGTTTCTTCCTTTGTGGTATTCCCTATACCTCCCTGGTCTTCCCTTTCTGTGATATTTCTGGGTGGGGACATTATAACCTTACACCTCAACTACTGTAACCACATCCTAATCATTTTCTTGGTCCCACACTGTCTCCCCCTGGAATCCCTCTTTTACTTTATTGTCAGTTTTTTTTTTTTTTANGACTAAGCCACCCAGGCGCCCCCTTTATTGTCAGTTTTAAAGGCCTTGAAGGCCAGTGTGGCCATGCTCTACCTTTATCTAACATCTTTTTGGTGACATCAGCATTCAAGGCTTCTTACAACCTGGACTTCCTGCTATGAGTGTCGCTTCCCTGGCTCTAATTGAGCATGAGACTCCTCGTAGCCTACTAAACTTACCTATTTACCCATCTTTCCTGACAACCTGTCACCTGCAAAGGGGCAAGCACCATTCCAGTCTTGACTAACATAACCTTAACCTATAGGTGTTGAAACATAAAACATTACTTATATTTTTAAGTAGGCTTCACATCCAAATGGGGCTTGAGTCACATCCCTACCAACTGAGCCAGCCAGGTGCCACAGAACATTACTTAACAGAAAAGTCACTGAGTAATAGTGAGTCTTCTCTTCTGCACAGTAGTAATAATCTTAGTAGGCACTTAACTGGGGTTAATCTATGCCAGATTTTTCTCATTATGTTACACATATCAATTTACTTAATCCTTATAAGTTCCCTCATCTTACAGATAAGCAAACAGACAGAGAAATTAAGTGACACTTTTGAGGTCTTCCTCGAGGATTCAAACCCAGGAATTTGGCTGTAGGAGTTCATGATCTTACTTACCATGCTATACTGACTGAGAAATAGAACTCAAATCATGCCTAAAATTATCTAGAGTACCAAGAATTTGTTCCAGTTTATTGAACATCACAAAAATCACATGAAAAACAAATTTTTGAGTACCTATTATGTGCTGGGACCTAAGACACATATTGGGGAATTAAGCATGGGTAGGATAGAGCAGTCTAACGAGGCAGTCTAGTACTATCGATGGAATCCTTGGTTTACTGTGTCTTGTTTCTCACCTTTAAATGGAGAAAATAAATTCTATTTCACAAAGTTTCTACCAGGATTAAATGTGTAGGCTGTATGTAAAGCACTTATCACAATAACAGACACACTATGCCTCTTTAGTAATTGAGAGCTATCATCATATCCCTGTTCTTGAGCAGTTTTCTATATATTTAGGAGACAGGAAGTGGTAGTGGTCCTCTTGAATTAAAAATTCAGTTACTGTAAATAGTAGCCTCAACATATCCAAGAAAGAACACCAATTACATCCAGGGTAGCCCCCAAAAGCATAATGCATATGCGTGTGTGTATAGACACACATACTCAACACATATTTGTAATAATCTAAAATTTACCTCTTTTGAGCCTGTGGGATCAGTTTAATTTTGGTGCAGCAGGCCCCAAGGCAACCATAAAACACTGCAGACAAGCAATTATTAGATACTTACTTGGAAGGCTCACAGAAGCTTTCAGAAATAGGACTGGCAGGCATAGATGAGAGTAAGTATATAAAAAGCCTTCTGTGTAAAGAAACTTCAGCATTGTGTCTTTCTCTCTATGAAGAAATCTGTTTAAGTCTTACTTTGTTAGGTGATTTTTAGATGTCCGAAAAACAAGACCCCTTTAAAAGTAAAGACAATTTGCCATCTCAAACAGTGGTTTTCAAATTTTATTGCATATTATTATCACTAGAGACTATCAGACAAATGCAAGGTTAGACCCACTAACTCATCATTTCTTGAGGGGTGGAATCCAGGAATCTGAATTTTAACAAGTGTCCCAACTGTTCTGCTTTTCATCTGCAGCCAACACACTGAAAATCGCTAAGGTGTAAGTTAAAAACAGGCAAGGTACTACTCCCCCAAGCTGCTCAGAAGACAGAAAGAAAATGCAAGGCTTGTTGATCTGTTTGGCAGGAGAAATGGCTAAGCCACTTCGAAATTGAGAGGCAGGTGGGGAAGTTTAGCACTCAGATTATCAGCAGCCAGAGCAGGTAGGATCGAAACCACACTGACAGTGCAAAGAACACTCAAAAATAAGATACAGTGGATGTTGTCAGGAGATATGCAAAGTGTCCTAAAATAGGCAATAATAAAAGACACCTTTAAAAGCATATATTGAGATATTAAAAGTTTATGGGGGTGCCTGGGTGGCTTAGTTGGTTAAGTGTCCAACTTTGGCTTAGGTCATGATCTCATGGTTCATGAGTTTGAGCCCCGCACGGGGCTCTGTGCTGACAGCTCAGAGCCTGGAGCCTACTTTGGAGTCTGTGTCTCCCTCTGTCTCTGCCCCTCCTCTCTCTTCCTCTCTCTCCATGTCTCCCTCCCTTTCTCCCTCCCTTTTATTTTAAAAGTTTATAATGCTTAGTATATATGTATTAGATTGCTTTTATATTTTTATTTCTTTTAAAACTTCTCTGTGTGGTTATTTTCCTACTTAAAAATAGAAATGCATTTTTCCTGTTGTCTAAATAAACCTTTTCTTTTCACTCATATACATATGCATATGCTGATATAGGTTTCACATCAATTTCATCCCTGGCTAACAGGAACTGTTAACTGTTTTAGAGAGTAAGGATAAATTTCATGAAATGCTGTGAAGATTAAATGCGACAATGTGTAGAGAGCTGTTAGAATAGTTCTTGGCAACTAGTCATTGTCTGGCAAATTATATTTATTATTATAAATTATTAATGTGCAATTACATGACTTCAAAAGCATTTCCTTTTGGTTCGATCAAGGTCGTCAGTCAGAGAGCAAAGCTTTAAAGGTGAAATCATTCCAAGTCCCTAAGTAAGTAGCCAGGCTCCTACTGAAGGAGGGCACAGATCTCGAGTGATGAATGTGGAATCCCAGATGTCAGAGTGGAAGATGCAAGGCTCCAAAGATCAGAAGACTCAGCCTGATTTCTAAGGGGAAGCTATTCTGACCTGGAAAATCCTCCTGATACTTTAGGCCATACTTGGCTGTCACTGAAACTTCAGGGAAAGCCAAAGTTTGGGGAAGGAGCAGTAGTAGCAGGTGTGCACTTAGGCCTGAATAACTTGTGCTCAGCACAGAGGCCTGAGAAAACACCTTCCTTGAGTGAAGCCATTTCTGAGATTCTGAGGTAGAAAAGTATAAAACCAAGTGCATATTTACTTTTACATTTTAAAAAAGTTTTATTTATTTTGAGAGAGAGAGCACAAGCAGGGGATGGGCAGGGAGAGAGGGACAAAGGGAATCAGAACACAGAGCCTGACGTGGGGCTTGAACTCACAAACCATGAGATCAAGACCTGAGGTGAAGTTGGATGCTTAACCAAATGAGCCACCCAAGTATTCCACTTTTTAATCTTAATCTCCTTTTATCAAAAATGTTGAATTTTATTGAATTGATATACTTGCTATTTACCCATGGGGTAATAAGAACAGTACCCTAAACTAATAGACCCACTGGTATTTAATGAAATTAGAAAAAAAATCTTATAAAACTCTTGAGAAATATAAAAAGTTTACTATTGCACCCAAGATGAGACACAGAGGCCCAGAGACACTTGCCTCATTTTTGAGCTAAATATCTGGCAATCACAAATACATAAAATGGTTTGGAAATGTCAAACAAAGGAAGCCCTGATTAGCCAATGTGCTTTAAGTAACAGCAAACATTAAGTGCTATGCAGGGTCCTCTTACCACTGACCTTGCAGTAATGCACCATCATTGAAGTTTGAGGGAGTGACTCAGTCACATATTCTTCTCTGAATTAGTGAATATTATTAGAGGCAAAATTCTAATATATTGTGGCCCTATCATACATTATAAACAGCAGACCAGAATGTACTTTGAGAAGGCGGTACTGGCAAGAGCAGAAAATGAGAGGCACCGGTCTGTTTATGACAGAAGAAATAGAAATCTGTAAAAGGTAGACATGGATCCCAAATGACACTGTGGAGTCCTTTGGTTACTATTTCTGAAACATTATAAAGTCATATTGTCTTTTAAAAAAGGAAACAAATTGAAACAACGGGACATAGCATTATTTTGTTTGCAAACTACACATGCTTCTGTCACACCTTCAAAGACTCTGATATGTACATCTTGGCATGAAGGTAAGGTCTTAGGAGGAGGTAAGAAAATACCCCTTAATTCAAAGTGTAGTTAATTACATAGGCTTTTAGTAAGTGCCTATGTGCTAGGCCCTCTTCTAGGGCTGGGATGAGAGCAGCGAAGCAGAGACACAAATCCCTGGCCTCATTTTGCTTACATTCTGGTGTGTGTGTGAGATCCAAACAATGAAGATGCACCTACAGTCTGTCAGTGCTAAGTGCCATGGAAAGAAAACTGGTAAAGAGGAAAGACACCATCAGGTAGGGAGACGATAATTTTAAACAGGAAGCCAAGGAGGGCCTCATGGCAAAATGACATTTGAATAAAGACTTGAAGGGAGTGAGGCAGCAGGTGTGGTGATACCTGGAGGAAGAGCATTCCCAACAAATGGAACAGCAGATGCAAAGGCCTCAAGATGGAAGCATGCGTGGCATGTTTGAGCAACAACAAGGAGGTAGACAGAATAAAAGGGTGAATGCGGGTGGGGGCACTGGGGTGGAGAAACAGGTAAGTAACATGAGCCAACTTGTGGAGGTCTCTGTAGACCACAGGACCTGTGTCAGATGCAAAATCACTGCAGGGTTTGACATGTCTTACAATTAAAATTTTTTTAATGTTTATTTCTTTTTGAGAAACACACCATGAGTGCGGGGGGGGCAGAGAGAGAGAGAGAGAGAGGGAGACACAGAATCTGAAGCAGGCTCTGATCTGTCAGCACAGAACCTGATGCAGAGCTCGAACCCACAAAGTGCAAGATCATGATCTAAGACGAAGTTTGACGCTTAGCCAACTGAGCTACCCAGGCGCCCTATGTCTTACAATGTTGAAGGGCAACAAAAGCTTCCAAGAAGGCAAGGGCAGAAACAGAGGGCTTTAGAAAACTGCGGGATCAATCTTGCTGAAAGATGTGGCTTGCTCCAGCACGTGAGGGGAAGTTAAGAAGCCATCAGATTCTGGGCATCTATTGAGGGAGACCTGATATGCAGTGTGAGAAAAAGAACTCAAGATTGATGCCCAGGCTTTTGGGCTGAACAACCAAAGGATAAAGAAGTCAGTCAACAGTGTGTGCAAATGTACTTGGCCCATTGAAAAATATTTGGATTCAGAATGGATATCGCAAAACTATGTTTGGTGTTTAAAAGACGATGGATGCAGAGAGTTGGAAAATTCTCACATGATCCTGTCAGTCTCCAAAGATGCTGACAGGAGTAATTGCTGCCCCTTAGAATCAGGTTCTTCCTTTTCCTTTAAAAGAAACCCAGTACTTCCACTTCTCATTGAATTACAATATGAATCATGGAAATAAAATTTCAATTTCTTAATATGTGCTAATACTAACATTTATATGGCAGCTAACACAGTACAGATCAATCCAGAGTCATGTTATTCAGAGGACAGTAGATAGCATTGGTCATTCTTGAATATCTTCTACCCCAGTGCTGCCCATGTGGTTTAAACACTTAAGAATGGAAAACTTACGACCTCCCGAGAACACACCACAGAATTAAACTTCTGTTGGCCTTTTCTAAACAGGAATCCTATCTTACCTGCTTCTGGATTGCCAGTGCTTAACAGTACCTGGCATATAGTATGCACTCAATATGTTTCTTTAATTTTAGTTTGGGGCTAGTAAGGCCAGATACCTATCTAATCCAATGAAAGATCAGAATTAAAATAGTTTGTTTTCCTAAGATAGACATGTTGTTCTATATATTCAGGAATGGTGACTTAAAGTTGTACCTGATATAGGTCCTTAGGGAGCAGGCTTTAATGAAGAGATAAGAATGACTTATAATTAGTGTATCAATCATTTGCATGTGAATGGATGCTTGAAAGCAATTTATTCTCTTAAGTAGCTTAAATATTCCATGCTAAGTGTGTTTACCCTATTAATTTGCTAGGCAAACATCATCTTCTGAGTCAGAACAAGGCTAAACTTCAGCCCACCCTCCTGTCCTCATCAGCAGAAATTCTGAATCCTATGTTTGACTTGTACACCTTTGACCAACTGCTGTTCTTGCCAGGGCCACAATGCACTGAGTGGGAGTCCGAGGTTCCAAGGGAGCAGGAGGGTAGAGGGGGGAGCGGGGAGATATTTTCCTGAGATTACTTCCCTCCTTTTCTAGTTCTGCGGTTTCATTCTATAATAATTGATGGAGACTTAATAATGTTAGGTCACATTCTCTCTGTATCCAAATTCCTTTTTGGCTCTGAATAGATTAAAATTCAGGAAGTAGTAACTCTTTCCTGGAGACAGCTTGTACAGAGGATACGATTTCTCCATTACATTCAAAATATCAGTGGTGGGTTTTGTTAAGTTTTGGAGACTCTCATTAGGCAAACTGGAACCACCCCACCATGTATTTATTTTGTTTGGCTTTGAATAAATTGAGCAGTCTATGCCTCTATCCACTTCAATAGAAGTAGATAGATTTTGACAGATTGTTTTCCCTGGAACTTGGGGTCGGCCATGGTCTTGTGCTGCGACCTTACTTAACCTCTCGAAAACTCAGTTTCCTCATCTATAAAATGGGGACAATGAGCTGTCACACAGTGGTGCTGGAGTGGGATTGCCTGAGATAATTACGACCCACTCTGTAAGTTGTCGACCATGATTACTGTTTGCTCAGGGCTGGTTGGACACATCCAGGAGACGTTGCTAGCTCCTTTTCAGCTCTGTACTGTAGTGCAGTAAACTGTCCAGAACACACTCTTCTATCAAAGGAAAACAAATCATTGTAGGGAGATGTTAGTGATTCTATTCTTAAACTGTGGGGCAAAATGACACTTCATCATAATCCTCAGGATCCTCCTTAAAACACCTGCAATCTGGTATGTTGTTGTGGTAGCCAACTGTGAACAAGGCAGGCAATCCCTATTAAAAGTTGTTTGGAGATTAGAACTCAGAGAACAGCTGGGTACCTTTGTTATCAGCAGGCTGCTGACTCAAAATGATGGGCGAAGAAAAAAAAATCCTCACTGGGATGAAGAGAGGAGAGAAAAACCGCAGAGCTGGGGGGCAAAAAAACCAGCTTTGGCCTTTGAAAACAGATTGCTCTGCTGTCCTGTTATGAGGTAGGTGTATGGGCACTCACAATTCCACACAGGGCCTAATCCAATTCGTAAAAAAAATAACAACAAAAAAACACAACATGATAAAAACCCAGGGCCAGGTGCAGGCTATTTTCTCTTGGTACTTCATTTGAGGAGGCATTTGTTGCTCTATTTATATCATGAAAGTGCACACACTGCCCTCTCTCTCACTGCCCCTGCTCCCCTCAGCCTCCAGAACTGCAGAAAAATGCTGACCATAGAAAGGATCCCCCCCGGAGGAAACAGAGGGAGATGCTGCCCTTGTCAACAATTTAATATGATTCACATAACTAACTGCTCACTCCTCAGAATTCCAGGCAGGCAACTGTTTGTGGATTTAGTTGCAGAGAGTCAGGTAAGAGGAATATATTCCATCTCTCGAGTACTTCAGGCACTCCCACTCAAGCCTTCATGTAGCTTACCGAGATGGCCAGAATGGATTTTCTTAGCCCCTTTTCCAGATGAAAACACTGAGATCCAGAGTGGTCAAACAACCTGCCAAGGTCACAGAACTAGGTCACCAGAACTAAATGACAGACCTGGAATCATGGCACGAGGACTCATGACCACTGTTGAACATACATGGACATAGGCAGATCCCGTGGCATTCAAAGTACTTGGCTTAGCAGTGCCAGTGACATTGAGCAAACAGTGGACAGCCAGTGGGATACAATGTGAAGATGAGGGTTTCTACCCAGCTTTGCCTTCTCTTTCTCAAGCGAAAGAGATCTCAACGTGAAAATTTTAGAAGACCAGAGTTTTTAGCTTCATCCTTTCTCTGGTTATTTATCCAAATGAAATGCCTTCAGCTCTCAACTGAAATCAGCAATATGCCAAAAAACTAGAATACACAGCACAAGCAGAAGCCAGTACTACTGCAACGAAGAATTCAAAGTCTGTACCATTCTCAATTTGCTTCCACAATCTCATTAGTTATTTAGATTGTGTCAATGGTCTATGTGAGGATAGAGGTGACTTCTGTTCCCTTTGCCCACATCCGCTGGGCCCAGTGGCATGTGTTACACTAAATAGGTACTGAATTATTTTGCCAAATGCTCACTGAATTAGTAGCGTGTCTTCAGAACAATATTAATTACATTAAGAAATAGTTGAAAGGATGCCAGTGATGATGGAGAGTTGGGTTTGGGGAAAGACTCAGTGCCCTCTGAAATGGGAGACTGTTGGAGATACTGTGGAAGTTCTGGTGGGATGGGGTGGGAAGTTATCAAAGGTTCTTGCCCCTCTGCACAGGCTTACTGCTCTGCCATACTAAAAGACAGCTTTAATAGGTGGTAGGGAGAGGGATAGCAGAAGGGGTGGAAGTGGCTATGTTACAGTTTTTTTAATGTTAATTTATTTATTTTGAGAGATAATGTGCATACATGCACATGTGTGAGTAGGGGAGGAGCAGAGAGAGGAGGAGAGAGAGGATCCCAAGCAGGCTCCACACTGTCAGCACAGAACCCGACGTGAGGCTCGATCTCAGGAACTGTGAGATCAATAACCTAAACTGAAATCAAGAGTTGGGTGCTCAACCAACTGTTCCCTGGTTAAATACATCAAAATTTCAATTAGATAACTTCATCATGAACTGATTTTCTTTCTCCTCTCTTTTGCATATTTTCAGGATGGGATTTACATTCATGTTGGCAAAATCCCAATAATTACCTTAATTTTTTTGAGCTATTTCCATTATGCCTAGGATTAATACTGTTCATAATGAGCTCATGTCATCTATGAAATATTAATAAGCATGAAGAAATAACCAGGATCATCTAGAAAATTTATTAAAAAGAGTGAAGATTTTGCTGAGTTCAGTTAGTTAGAGCTTGGCATGTATACAGCCCAGGTCATGTGTTTAGTCTCCTTGAAGGGCATTTATTTGGCAGATAAGGATTTCACCCCTGCCCCCAGTCCATCCCTATCCCCTGGGCCCTTGTGAGTTCTATTCTTGTAATCACAACTTCAAATATCACTTTCTTGAAGAAGAAGAAGAAGGGGCAGTTTATTTTTATGAACTTTGGCAGGTCCTCCTTACAAGAGATGCCTTTGCAAAGCTTCACTTTCTCTGGAGGTCTTCAGCCCTCCCTGTAGCCTAGCAGTCTCCTCCTAAGTGAACCAGCTTCATCTCCCCTTCTGCTCTACCTTAAACCTGGGAGGTGTTGTTTCCTGGGGCCAGGGCTTGCTAGGGCGTTCAGCTGCCTGCACACCAGCTGCTGCTCTGCTCCCCAGTGCACATCTTGTAACAACACAGCTCCTTTGCCAGTTGTTGAATAGGGAGAGGGGCAGCTGTGAAGGGCAGAAGAAAGCTGATTATTCATTTTCTTTCCTTTGGAAATTCTGCTTTGGGATCCTGGTCCTACTTAGAATGTTTCCCCAGAAGCCCATTCCATTTAGCGCTTTTGCTGGGGAGCATTTTTTGTTCATTTTCCAAAATGTATCTATTCCAAGCAGTTAGTTAGTTGGGAGTTTTATATATATATATATATCCTAGTTAGGAAAGCTCAGCCTGGTTTTCTTTGTGTCCCAGAAGCCTAGAATTTTAGCAACACACAGAGAACTCAAGTATCCTTATGTGTGATGCTTGCATGATAGGGATTCACAACTCAGTCTATAAAACAATGATAATATGTCTAGCCTGCAGAGCAAGTTGAAAATTCATCCTGTTCTGGTTTGGAGAACAAGGGTTTATTCCCAAAACGAGTTCTCAGGGATGACAACCAGTGACCTATCATTTTTCTCCTATGCATTCAAAAACACTATTTAAGCTAATAATTGCTGTCTTGTCTTCAGAGACCCTTTGTTTCCTTATACTTGTGTGGCTCTAGTCTTTAGAAGCTGAATCAAGCTGCCTCTTCAGGTGGGTCAGTTAGGAAATGCTAAGAAGTATTAGTTGTGAATTTTTGAATGCACAGGAGTCTGGGGCTAGCTATGAGCACTGGGCAGATTACATCTATCGCTGGAGCTCCTTTCCATTCCACAGCTGTTGCAAACCACAGAACATCGATGCAACTCATTAACTAATGTGCCTGCTTTGATATTCAAATACTTCCTAAAGAAGCAAAAATTATTTATTAGCTTGCAGCACCTGCACTCTAGAAAATTCAGCCCTCAGGGTCTTTTGGTACAATGGTCTGAAGTTGCTTTTATTTTCCTAGTTCTTGTCAGCACAGTACTGCTCAGTTGATACGTGTTCTTCCTCTGTTTTATGATTTATGCTTCAGGGGGATTTGTATAGGCAAAATGGATAAAGCCATAAATTTCCTTACAGGACATATTTTAAATGACATTACTTTGAATTTGGAACCTGTGTTCTCACTGTGGATATCAATGTCTTTCTCAAAACAACTCAATAAATAATTTCAAGGGCAAAGTCTTATTTGTGAAGGCCCTTCACAGTTAATAGGACTAACTTCAGACCATTATAATAGTGTTTCTGTATGCTACAATGTAAAATAGAATCCAGTATTAGTAACCAGGAACTAGAATAGTGGAATATGTTAAATTCATAATGTGATAATTAGCCACATATGCTATTATCCACCACATAGTCTCATAATTAATAAATCTTATACATGTTTGTCTTCAGTTGAAACATACAAGTATCTTGTTGATTCTTTTCCCTTAATAATTACATGCATTTCAGGGGCAACATTATTATTAAAATATGAAGACTGTCTTTGGGCATTAAAATGGAAGTTAAATCAATCTTTCAAACATACAGGGCTAACATCACAGTAGGGATATGTATACTGAAAAATATATTGTTACTCATTAGTGAGAAAGGTCTATGACTGTAAAAGCTTATTAGCTTTCATAGATCCTCTTGCTTTCAATCTTTCATTATTCAAACAAGGAAGAAATGGAAAGAGCAGAATAACACATGCATTATAATACTCATACTCATCAGGTTATTGATCTGATGTAGTCATTCAATTCTCATCCTTCAGTTTTGAAAATTAATTCTAGTTGGAACAGTGCCAAAGAAGGATGTAGTTCATTTATTTAGTAACGTGCTTTGAGACTTAGGAAATCTTCCTGCAGAATGTCAGAAAAGGGTTAAATTTAAATGAGCCCTACAGGGGATTCTGTGTTGGTGAGGCAGCAACTATAGAAGAAGCCAGAGCATCACATATTAAGCAGGATTATTTTGTTTTGCAGGCAAAAAGTGAAGTTTTGGAAAAAGAAAATCTAGATCATGCAGAAGTTATGTGCTGTTCTGAGGCAATCTTCTTACCAGCAATTACTGGATTAGTTATTTCTTTGTACCAAAAGCAAAAGGACACAGGGGTACTCCAGATCATGGGTAAGGAGAGGGGCCATCAAGACAGGGTGGAGGCATCTGACATCCAGGGTAGGGCAAGCTTTAGCTGAAGAGCCAGATACTGTATTGGGGCTCCTGGTTAGCTAAACCATGGTTGTCAGGAAAACAAGAAAGACTGTCGTTGACAATCTAGCTTTAGTACACCTATGGCTGAGGGTATTTCTCTGTCTAGAGGGCACAGTTTGTAATCGATGAAGGCAATAATCTCTTGGCAAAAAATGGCTTTCATTTGAGAAGTGTCCAAAGAAAAAGTGCTGCTTTGGGCAAGTTGCAAAGAGTGACAATCAAAGGAAAAATATGTTAGCCCAAAGATTGATACAGACTAAATAAAACAAGATGCCTCCTGAGTACTTATTTAGATTGACGAAAAGGTTCTCTCTCAGCAGGATACTGGGATATCATGAACAGAAAAATGCAAATAGGTGTGTGTCAGATTAAAGATGAGTAGGGGAAAAGGCTCTTTAGCAACTTAGTTAAAAAAAATTCAGAGGAAGTGTTGAGAGTCAAGACTATTTCTAGAAACAGGAAATGATGGTTAGCTTAGTCTAGATAAGAGGTTCTAAACAAAACTTGGGTCTGGAAAATAGTAAACTATCAGTCTCTCCAAATGAGGAACTAGTGTTTAAATAAGAAAGGTGTCATGCTGGTTGCAATTTGTTATATCAGGGCTTCTGCACACATCTTGGTTTTTTTTGTTTTTTTTTTTTAAGGTTTTTATTTATTTATTTATTTCTAGGAGAGAGAGAGAGAGAGAGACAGCATGAGCAGGGGAGGGTCAGAGAGAGAGGGAGTCACACACTGAAACAGGCTCCAGGCTCTGAGCTGGCAGTCAGCACAGAGCCCGACGCGGGGCTCGAACCCACGAACCGCGAGATCATGACCTAAGTGAAAGTCGGACGCTTAACCGACTAAGCCACCCAGGCGCCCCTGCACACATCTTGCTGTATCTGTGTGTAATTCATCCACACTCCTGCTTTGCTTATTCTGGATGAGTTCTTGCTTCCAAAATTCCAAACTTTAGCACTCCATTCAAGTGGTGCTAATGTAGGAAAACATGAGTCTTGGTGGAATGAAATAAGTGGTCATAACCCATGTCTGCTCAGGGTATGGAGGCAACTCTGAGTAGGACCCATGGTTACACAAACACTAGTTTTGCAACCAACAGCAGCCCCCTCTGACTTCAGTCTACCTTCTTAGCAAGGCCCACAAGGTCTTTTCATGTCTCCTGTCCACTGCTCTAGCACCATCTATTGCCATTCATTGACTCAAACTATGTGCTCCAGTCAGACTAAATTGCTTGCTGTTTCATAAATTTGAGCACTATTTACTTTGACTGGAATTGATTTCTTCTGCGTGTTTGCTTGGTAGGTGGCTATTCACCCTTCAACAGCTCAGATAATCTTTTATCTCATTCAGGAAGTATTCCCAAGCTCTTGGATAGTTTTATTTACTTCTTTCTTTGCACTGGCCTTGTACCTTATAGGCTTTTTATTCCTTACACTTCTCCACTGCATTTCAGTTTTTTTGTTAGATGCTTATTTTCTGTTGTCTATGAACACTTTTGGGGGCAGTGGCTGTGTCTTATTCATTTTTGTGCCATGACTGCTGGCCTACTTCCAGAACTTCCATGATAGGGGTCCAGTGATAGTGAATCATCACTGAATGAGTGAATAGATAAAATCAGAATTCAGGAACTCAAATAGGGATCACTATATATGGTCGCCTTCAATTCTACCTACTTTTGATGCAGTATTTACAGGTTGGCTTCTTAAACTACCTCCTCTTACAAGGAAGTTATATTAGGTGCCAGCTACTCTTGAGTTTTTTATAAGAAATAACTCATTTATAATGTCACCACAGCCCTGTGAGGTTAGCATTAGGAATATTCTATTAGGTAAGGAAATTGAGTCAAAGCAAGATCAAGTGACTTTTCCAAGATTACACAGATATCAGTACCTGGACTATCACTGAAACAGGAGAATGAATTGTAGAGCTGAGCTCTTAACCACCAGGCTACAGGACCTTAACAATGAATGAATTTATGAGTATAGGACTCTTCTTAGCTACTTCTGAAAAATGAGCTTGCAATTTCATTTTCTGGGATGATAAGAGCATTTTACCCTAAGCAACCCTACATTTATAATGAATTTAATTTGAGACCATGCCAGGATAGACATTTATCATGGTTCATTTAAGTAACTATTCATTAAGTGGTTGGGGAAAAGAAAACCACTATGAGACCAGAAGAGGCCTCTAATAAGAAAAAGAAAAGGATGTGGGAAACCAAGAATCTGA
This sequence comes from Crocuta crocuta, assembly GCF_008692635.1. Taxonomy (NCBI): domain Eukaryota; kingdom Metazoa; phylum Chordata; class Mammalia; order Carnivora; family Hyaenidae; genus Crocuta; species Crocuta crocuta. Next base: position 1,341,992 of record NW_027530362.1, read on the forward strand.
GGTATTGGGAACATGTATTACAGAAATTTATGTAGATGTGCACATGCTCATCTTCATAAATTTTAAAAACATTGCTTATAAAACTATTATACATGTAGTTTTCCACAGCCATGTGGAGATCACAGAAAAACACTCCAACAACATATTTTAAAAAAACACAGGGTTTTTACCTGTCGTTTTCAAACATTCATGAAATACATTCACAAACCATAGCAATATATTAAAATATATTAAAATTCCTATTTGTTTTGACAACACCATGGTTGCTTACTTCCTAGGATACTTTTCTAAATATTTTCTGAGTGAACCGTCTGAATTTCCTTCTCCTGGGCCACAATTCTTTTTGATTCCCTACTACAAAATGCCAAAGAGCAAGCTTGTCATGGAAAGATCATCCTGAGAAAACAGGGCAGGAAAAGAAGTTTAGGGCAAAGCCATATCTCTTTTAGTAGGAAAGGAGAAGGGGGCCTCTATATATTCACAGTTTTTCCTGCAACTCACAGAATTGAAAAACAAATACAAATTGCCTGGGGGGCTCCATTACCTGAATGTTCAAGAAGTATACTTTTCTATAAATGCTTCTCAATGAACTAAGGTTGTGTCCTTATTTTAAAAAATTAGGCTAACAAAGGTAAATATCAATAGATTTGACTATATAATGTAAAAAGTTTTTAAAGTTTCACATAAAGAATTTAACTGCAAAGAGAAGTAGATTTTCACATAGGCAAAATGCAAGAAAACACATTACTGTCTATACATTCTAACTTATACAGGAAGCACAATTCATGGTTGGGAAGAGGAGAAGAAATATAAGGAAGCTTAAGAAGAAATGCCAGCTGGGCCACCTTGAAGCATAGGAGGTGTGCATGTATGAGTGAGTGTGTGTGTGTGTGTGTGTGTGTGTGTGTGTGTGTGCGCGCGCGCGCACAAAACAAGTAGGATCTCTTATGATTCCACTGAGTACATATAAGACTTTAGGACCTTCAGTGTAAATAGGCTTTATATCTGGGCAGACCTGCTATTCACCCCAGAAGAGAAAGGGAGAAAAAATATTTGTGACGTTATGACATATACTTTCTGAGTGAGGGCTAACTCAAACATGGCAAATCTCAAATCCCTGAGGTCATTTGACCTGACAGAACTATTTAGTCTCTTAATAGTCTCCTAGTTAAAATTTTGTTCCTTAATAGACAAAAATACCAATGCCCCACTAATTTGATGTTGGGGCTCCTGAGAAGGTCAATTTCTGTTATATTTCCTCTAGGGAAGTTTCCCTCTCTGACCTACTGCTCCATGGGTCACACATGGGCTGAATTTGCTCCTCGTCACATATTTGCCACACTCCCCGAAAATGGAAAGTCTGTTAAAACACATGCCAAGCTTGAGCCCATGTGTTAATCATCAGGAGATAAGCTAAGCTATTTTATTTTGGTCCTAGGAAAATTTTCAAAACCATTTTGCTACATTTGCTCCATCCAGAGTATAAATCAAATGTTGAATGATTAGAACTGCCTTCCTTATACACTATACTTTGCCTTATTATTTTTCTGACGGTAGCAAAACAGATTGCTTCATTAAATTGAGTTGTGGTCTCTTGGATTCCCCCAAAAGGATTTATGCAATTGAAGCAAAGGCAAATTACCAATAGTTCATCTTCAACAATATGGCTTGGTATTTGGGAAGTCTTCACTACCAAACATGAACCCAGATTTCAAAACCTGCTAAATTGGCAGTTTCCTAGCAATGTTGCAGCATGCCTGTCTTCCCAACTTTAAGTGCTTGTTCAGAGTGCTTAAAGTCTTTTTTATGCTTTATGCTTAAAGCATAAGACAGATCACTCCATTGTTAAAATGCTTTTCTTTCTATTTTAAATGAGAAAATTCTTGATAGGTTCATGAAAATTCCTCTATTATGACACATTGGTTTATAATCCAACTTTTTATAATGATTCTACTGTTCCAACATTGATTTAGTGCTGCCTACCTCAAATAATGCTGCTGTTGTCTATCACCCCTTGAATGCCTACCGTTCAAGAAGTACTTTGCCCACATTGTCTCCAAACCTTAAACACATTCCAAAGAAGTTTTTTATTAATCCTAATTTACTGACAAAGCACCTGAGGCTCAGAGAATTTAGCCACCATCTCTCACAATACACAAACTAATTAGAAGAACCAGAACTTTGAACCCGGGGAAGTCTGGTTCCAAAATTAATGCACTTTTTTTTCCTGCTACAAAATACATGCTATTTTCCTGATGTACTCTCTGCTACTTATCAGGCACTGAACTGGGTGCTAGAGCAATAATTCTGCCCTTGAGAAGTTATCAGTCTGGAAGGAGGACACTCACTTGCTGACAGCATCTATGATAGGAAGGCTTCATCAAGTGGAGTTTCATTCATGTCTGCTGCAAACATTTTCTCCATGGAACCCAGGGTCTAAATACAGTGAGATACCAGAAAGCTACCACTGTGGAAAGCTGAAAAATGTCCTTTCAAAAGATATCTAAGACCTGCTTTGTCTAAATCTAACACGTATCTCTTCATATAATACTTAGCTGTTTTCCCAGAATTTGGAAGTAGAAGAGACTCACAATAAAGGAGCCAAACTCTAGACTTAGGTCCTGATCAACCACCCTCTATGAGTTCATAACAGCTGGTGGAGAATAGTATGATGGACACTTACACTGCTGTCTTTATATTCAAACTGTGTGGAATAACTGAACTGCCTGAAACCACTTCTTATGTGTGTGCTTTATGTATAGAACTACTCTGAATTGCCCTTCCTCGAGTAAAAATTGTAATACCAATTGTGTAGGGTGTAAGGTGTGCTGGGCGTCTTTGTGCACAGATGTGAGGTGTACGCATGAGAAAGAGTATGCAAGATAGCATGACAAATATTGGCTAAAATGGGAGGTTATTTTAAGAAGGGGATTTTTAAAATCCAATCCAACTGAGCATTCTGATTTTTTAAAATCTCAGTTCTGATTTACCAAGGCTTACAGTCTATCAACAACAAAAAAAGAGAATTACAGAAGAAAAGGATAATCTGGGCTTGATCTTATCAAGTCACTTCATATTTGACAGCAACGATTTGGGCTTTTGACCATTTCTCATTCTTAAGGGATAGGGGTAATGACAGCACTAGGTACTTCCTACTGAAAGGGGCATAGATAAGGATTTGAGGACTGACACTTCCATGAACCCAGTTGCAGACATTCATAGTACTAGGTTGAGCCTCCATCCTTCATAGAGCCATTATTTTAGAACCCTTGTGTATAGTCTTACCAGGGTGGTATTGGCCCAGAAGGACCCAATAGCTACCATTTTGTTGCTAAATATTTGTTACATTTATTGTCTGTAAAACATCTGTTTTGTCACTATTGCCTTGGATTGCTGATGTTCTATCCCACTGCATCAGTAAACATCTTCTTGTCAGGGGAATAGCTATTTTTGAAAGACTGAGAATAGAAAATTCACTCCATTAATACCTGTTAATCCACCATAATCATCACCTACAACTTGCTCCCTTTTGCTCTACTCTGCAAAAATCAATGTGTTCCAAGTTGAACTGTCAACACCAACAATAGGGTTCTGGGAGGAAAAATATTAAAAAGTCACTTTTATACTCTGAGAGTTTGATGATGAGATAGGTCTTGGACTGTCATGTGAATATTTTTAATGACATACTCTGGTTTCTTTACATTTTGCATAGATGCTATAGCAAAGAAGGTGACCTAACCAAAGGTCATCATTTTTCATCCTGAATCCTGGTATTATCTTGTACAGGATATGGAAGGGAACTATAAAATTTAAAGGATTTTTTCCCTACACATTAAATTTCATTGTGTGCCTTACGGAAAAATTCAAACATTTAATCTATTTTTCAGGGTTTTGTATTCATCTCAGAATCCCACTAGAATCTCAAGATATTAATGTGCTTGTTTCATTCCTATTCTGTAAGGAACAATACCTTATGTTCTTTACTCTTCTTCCCCTTCTCCTCCTTGTATATTGTGCTTGACCCCTTTACTCCTTCTTCCCTTTAACAAATATTAATAATTATATAAATGACAATTCAAAATAGCGTTGAGAAAAAGTAATTAATGTTGGATCTAGAATTGTCAGATGCCTGGTTCAGTAGTATGGGGGAGGGGTGAGGAGCAGAAATAGTGTAAACATTTCCACAGAAAACAAGCACACTTTGGTCTAGTGTAAGGTAATTTTAGTACATTTCATGGATCAAATACAAACTGTGCCCAGAAGCATCCATGCTCAAATAGGGGCACCCTGCCTGATCTAGCCCCTCGTGTTAATGAGACACTCTGTGGGACATGGTTGGCTTCACCAACCAGACAAGTAGAAGATGTCAGTGTGTACCTCTTAGGCATTTGAAGCTGGCACTTTTCAAATTTCCTTGCTGCCTGGCAAGGGGAACACTTCCTCAGACACATGATAAAACTGTAGTAAGAGTGGGATAATGAGGCTCTGGCAACTCCTATTTCAGAGAACCATCCTACTTACCAACTGTGTTGATCATGTATCCTCACTTAAGAGTATTGACTTCTTTTTATACTCCTTATGGAGGAAGAATTTTCATTTGAGAAGGCTCACCCAAAAGGAATCTGTTGAGTGATACACAGTATGTAAAAGAAATGTGGTTGAGGGTGAGGAGTCGGAGAATTGAAGCTGGGAACCAAAAATCATGGAAATGCATATCTGCGTAATAATTTAAAAAAAGAACACTTCCTTCTTCAAAGCTTAGAAAGCATCAGGAATGCTATTCTGGATATTGTTATTTTTAAATTTTTAAAAATTTTATTTATTTCTGAGAGAGAGAGAGTGCAAGCAAGAGAGCGAGAGAGTGAGCATGACCAGGGGAGGGTCAGAAAGAGAGGGAGTCACAGAATCTGAAATGGGCTCCAGGCTCTGAGCTAGCTGTCAGCACAGAGGCCAATGCGGGCCTCGAACCCACGAACCATGAGATCATGACCTGAGCCGAAGTTGGATGTTTAACTGACTGAGCCACCCAGGTGCCCCACTATTGCTATATTTTTAATAACATTTCATTATGAAAAGTTTCAAACATATACAAAAGCATGAGATAATGAATTCCCATGTACCCATCACTAAACTTCAGTAATGATTAAATTATGGCCAATTTTGTTTCATCTACCTTCCCCATCTTCACCCAATCTTCCACCCTTGTATTAGATTGAAACAATCCTGAACTGATTTCATTTTTAATAATTTCATATACATCTCTAAAAACTGTTTAAAAGTCCATGAAAACTATAAACTAAAAAATTCGCTATTATCATCAAATATCCATTTAGTCAATGATCAAATTTCCCAATTGATTCATTTTTTAAAAAATTTTATTTTTTTACATTGTGTTTGGATCAAGTCTCAACTGAGGTCATTAAATTGCAATTGGTAGATGATATATCTTTTACTTATCTTTTAATCTACAAGTTTTCAATCACAGGATTTCAAGTAATCTTTGAATTCTAAACTCTTGTTCCTTGTACTAGAGGTTGTAAATATGCCATTAAAACAACCTGAGCCAACATAAATGTCCAAATATGGAGAAGCAGTTAAATAAACAGTGGTGTGTGCTTTTGGTTAGACACTGTGGAGAGTGTAGTTGAAAGAATACCCTCTCTGAGGAACCTAGGGAAAGCTATTTTTGAGCCTTATTTTATCATTTGTAAAATGAGAATAAAGGAATACATTAAACTCAAAGACTAAATAAATTGATATACATACATCTTCTATCACAGTGATCAGTGTTTAACATCAGGACATGCTGGGTGTTTTTGATACAAATTTAACATGTTTAATATTCAGACATTTTAAATGGACATACTGTATTTCCCTCTCAATTAAAAATGCTAGGTTGTAGCTGAGCAACGAGGTTACTGCCCCAGGGAAAAAGAAATGGGCACTGCCTCAGATATCATTGGTCAGCTTTAATTCTCAAAACAGACTTTCCTAAGAAACTATCTGAAAGCCACATTTGTGAAGTAACAGCAGGAATTTCCAAATTTCAAAGTTGCCCTTTTTTCATATCAAGAGTTTGGCAGTATAAAGTTTACACCACGACATATAGCAATTAAAGAGAATTTCAAAAGCAGCAAGAAAAAAGAAGACAGCTACATACAAGGGAAACCCTATAAAGCTATAAGTGGATTTTATAGCAAAAAGTTTGCAGGCCTTCAGGGAGTGCCATGATGTATTCAAAGTGCTGAAAGGGAAAAAAAATCTTCAGCCAAGAATATTCCATCCAGCAAGGCTAGATCATTCAGAATAGAGGAAGAGATAAAGAGTTTCTCTGACAAACAACGTTAAGGAATTCATGTCCACTAAACCAACCCTACAAGAAATGTTAAAGGAAACTCTCTGAGAGGAAAGGAAAAACCATAAGTAAGAATAAGAAAAGTAGGAAGCATAAATGCAGTAAAAATAAGTTTATCTATAAAAATCAGCCAAGGGACTCACAAAATAAAAGGATGTAAAGTATGATACCATATACCTAAAACATGGGAAGATGAGGAGTAAAGAATGGGTTCAACCTTAAACCACCATCAACTTAATATAGATTGCAATATGCAGAGGAAGCTATTTACAAACCTAATGGTAACCACAAATCAGAAGCCAGCAATAGATATATAAAAATAAAAAGAACAGAATCCAAGTATATTACTAGAGAAAGACAAGTTATGGTGAGAGAAGAAAGCAAGACAAGAAAGTAGTAGAGATAAACTACAAAAACAACCATAAAACAAGTAAAGAAAAATGGCAATAAATACTTATCAATAATTACTTTGAATGTAAATGGACTAAACATTGCAATCAAAAGATGTAGGGTGACTGAATAAATAAACAAATAATAAGACCCATCTATACGCTGCCTACAAGAGACTCATTTCAGATCTAAAGACACCTGCAGATTGAAAGTGAAGGGATGGAAAAATATTTATCATTCAAATGGCTGTGGAAAGAAAGCTGGGATAGCAGTAGTTTTATTTGAAAAAAAAAAAAAACTTTAACACTGTAACAAGAGTTAAAGAAAGGCACTATATAATCATTAAGTGAAGATTCCAACAAGAAGATATTTTTGCACCCAAATACATAAAGCAGTAAATAATGAACATAAAAGAAATAATTAATAGTAATATGATAATTGTAGGGTGCTTTTAATACCCCACTTATATCAATGGAGAGATCATCCACAAAAAAATAATAAACAAGGAAACAATGACTACAAATGACATATTGGACCAGATGGATTTAACAGATACATTCAAAATATTCAACCCTACAACAGAATATACATTCTTTTGAAGTATACATGGGATATTTTCCAGCATGGATCACTTACTAGGATACAAAACAATTCTCGACAAATTCAAAAAGACTGAAGTCATACTATGGGATGGAAAAATACTATGTATCTTTTCTTACCACAAAACTATGAAACTAGAAGTCAACCACAAGAAAAATTCTGGAAAGACCACAAATATATGGAGGTTAAGTAACATGCTACTCAACAATGAAGAGGTCAAGCAGGAATCAAAGAAGAAATCAATAAATACATGGAAACAAATGGAAATGAAAACACAATAGTTCAAAATCTTTGGGATGCCATAAAAGCAGTTCTAAGAGGGAAGGATATAGCAATACAGGCCTACCTCAAGAATTAAGAAATATATCAAATAAACAACCTAACCTTACACTTAAAAGAGCTAGAAAAAGAACAAACAAAACCTAAAAGTATCAAAAGGCAGGAAATAATAAAGATTAGAGCAGAAATACATTATATAGGACCTTCCCTCCAAATAGGACAGATCAATGAAATTAGAAAATTGTTCTTTGAAAAAAAAATCAACAAAATTGACACACCCTTAGCCTGACTCAACAAAAAAAGAGAGGGGATCCAAGCAAAATCAGAAATATAGGAGAAATAATAACCAGCACTACAAAAATACAAAGGATTGTAAAAGAATATTATGAAAAATTGTATGCCAACATATTGAACACTCTAGATAAAATGGATAAATTCCTAAAAACATGTAATCTCCCAAAACTGGATCAAGGAGAAAGAGAAAAATTTAACAGACTGAATCAGCGATAAAATTGAATCAGTAAAAAAATAAACACACACACACACACACACACACAAAAACTTCCAACAAACAAAAGTCCAAGACTAGATGGCTCGCAAGCGAATTCTTCCAGTTACAGAAGAGTTAATACCTACTCCTCTCAAACTATTAAAAAAAAAAAAAAGATAAGAGGCGCCTGGGTGGCTCAGTCGGTTGAGCAACTGGTTTCTGCTCAGGTCATGATCCCATGGTTCGTGAGTTCGAGCCCCACGTCAGGCTCTGTGCTGATAGCTAGCTCAGAGCCTGGAGCCTGTCTTCAGATTCTGTGACTCCCTCTCTCTTTGACTCTCCCCTGCTCACTCTATCTCTCTCTCTCTCTCTCTCTCTCAAAAATAAATAAAACATTAAAAAAAAAAAGATGAGGAAGGAAAACTTCCAGATTCATTCTATAAGTTGACAACGTCACCCTGATAACAAAACCAGATAGACAGCACTAACAAAGAGAAGTACAGGCTCATATATCTGATAAGAATATATGCAAAAATCCTCAACAAAATACTCACAAACAGAATCCAACAATACATTAAAGAAATCATGATTACAATGATCAAGTAGGAATTATTCCTGGATACAAGATTGGTTTAATATTCACAAATCAGTCAATGTGGTACATCACATCAATATGATCATTTCAATAAATCCAAGGAAAAAAATTTGACAAAGTACCACATGCATTCATGATTAAAAACCCTGAACAAAGTAGGTTTAACAGACACATACCTCTATATAATAAAGGCCATATGTCAAAAAACTAAAGCTAACATTATACTAAATGCTGAGAAACAAGAGTTCTTCCTTAAGGTCAATAGCAAGACAAGGATGTCTACTCTTACCACTTTTATTCACTATAGTACTTACAGTCTTGGCCACACCAACCTGACAAGAAATGAAAAGCATCTTATTTGGTAAAGAAGAGGTAAAACTTTCACTATTTGCAGATGACTTGATACTATATACAGAAAACCTGAAAGACTCCACCAAAAACCACTATAGCTGAAAAATGAATTCAGTAAAGTCACAAGATACAAAATCCATCTACAGAAATCTGTTGCATTTCTATACACTAATAATGAAGCAGAAGAGAAATTTAGAAAACAATCCCATTTACCATTGTACCAAAAATAATAAAATACCTAGGAATAAGCTTAACCAAGGGAGTAAAAGACCTGTATTCTGAAAACTATAAAACACTGATGAAAGAAATTGAAGGAGACACAAACAAATGAAAGACATTCCCTTATGGATTATAAAAACAAATATTGTCAAAACGTCTATACTACCCAAAGTAATTTACATATTTAATGCAATCTCTATCAAAATACCAACAGTATTTTTCACAGAACTAGAACAAACAACCTTAAAACTGTATGGAACCATAAGGACCCTGAAGAGCTATAGCAATTTCTTGAAAAAGAAAAATAAACTTGGAGGTATACCAATTCCAGACTTCAAGTTTTACTACAAAGCGATAGTAATCAAAATAGTATGGTACATGTATAAAAGCAGATACATGGATCAATGGAACAGAATAGCAAGCCCAAAAACAAATCCACAATTATAAGGTCAATTAATATTCACCAAAAGAGGCAAGAATATGTACTGGGGAAAAGACAGTCTCTTCAACAAACTAGACAGCTGCATGCAAAGGAATGAAACTGGACCACTTTCTTGCACCATGCATGAAAGTAAACTCAAAAAGGATTAAGGACCTAAATGCATGACCAGAAACCATAAACATCAAAAAAGAAGAAAGAATAGGCAGTAATATCTCTGACATCAGCCATAGCAAGATTTTTTTTTTCTACATATGTCTCTTGAGGCAAGGGAAACAAAAACAAAAATAAACTATTAGGACTACATTAAAATAAAATGTTTCTGCACAGCAAAGGAAAGAACCAACAAAACTAAAAGATAATCTACAGGATTGGGAAAAAATATTTGCAAATTACGTATCTGATAAAGAGTTAGTACCCAAAATAAAAAACTTCTATAATTCAGAACCAAAAAGGAAATAAACCAATTTAAAAATGGGCAGAAGACAGAACAGACATTTCTTCAAATAAGACACAGATGGCCAACAGACACACGAAAAGATGCTCAACTTCACTCATTATCAAGGAAATGCAAATCAAAAGCAATGAGATATCACTTCACACCTATCAGAATGGCTAAAATCAAAACTCAAGAAATAACAAGCGTTGGTGAGGATGTGGAGAAAAAGAAACGCTTGTGCACTGCTGGTGGGAATGCAAATTGATGCAGTCACTGCTGAAGACAATATGGAGGTTCCTCAAAAAATTAAAAATAGGACAAGCCTACAATCCAGTAATCTCACTACAAGGTATTTACTCAAATACAAAAACACTAATTCAAAAGGATATATGTGCTCTTATGTTTATTGCAGCACTATTTACAATAGCCAACTTATGGAAGCAGTCCAAGTGTCTAATCATAGATTAGTGGTTAAAGAAGATGTGGTATACACACCAGAATATTATTCAGACATCAAAAAATAACAAACCCCAAACCAGACTCTTACCTATATGAAACAGATAGTTACCTATATGTTAACAGATAGTTAACAGAGGGGAGAGGGATGGGGTGATGGGTAAAACAGGTAAGAGGATTAAGAGTACACTTATTTTGATAATACTGGGAGAAAAAAAGAGTTTAACCTCATAAAAATGTTTTTAGATTTGTTTGGTTTCATTTTTTTATGTACACAGAAAACACAGCATCAACAATATGGTAGTTCTAATCTGGCAAGAGGAGAGAACCATTTTATGTATGCTGACACAGGGCAGAATACAAAAAAGAAGAGAGAATTAGGGGAGGTAGGTGAGAAGCTTATGTGTCTTGATTTCTATGAAACAGATGTTTTAAGGTGTGGAGAGACTTTTCCAAATGTTTAAGACAAAGCTGAAGTCACAGGGTTGTTACCTATTCTCCATTTGGAAGAATCTCACCTTCACCTCAAGATGATCTCCAAAGTAATGTAGGAGAGATGGTGTAAAACTGGTTGATAAAGAAGGCTCAATAGAGGAGTATAAAAACAGTTCCCCTGACTCCCTCCAAATCCTGCATGTGTATTCCAATCTGGGGCCCCTAGTGTCTCAGTAAGCTCTGGAAAGCGGATATGAGGGATCTGAGAAGATCACTGAGGTGGCAAAAGTAGGCATTGGAAGAAAAGAAAAACCTGAGAACTCTTTTCCCCATTAACATGCTCTCATATAAGCCATTAACTATCCACTGCTACCTGACCTCCCTCAACCCCCAAAATAAATCCACCCAGATGCCACCTTGTAAAGAAGCAGAAGGAGGGATGGAAATCAGAAATATGTTTATATTTAACCCAACCCTGAGGAAGTGGGTTGAACTTTATTGACTCTTTCACAGACACAGACTGTTTAGCTGGAAAAAACTAAGACATCAATTGTCAAGTTTAAGTGTTCTAACTACTTACCAGGTTGATGAGAAAGATTAAATCAGCTCTAGCAATTTAAAAAGCTGTGTTCTTGGCAAACCATGAAAGACTCTTGAATACTGAGAACAAACTGAGGGCTGATGGTGGGGGGGAGTGGGGGAAGGGGGTGATGGGCATGGAGGAGGGCACTTGATGGGATGAGCACTGGGTGATATATGGAATCCAACTTGACAGTAAACTATAAAAGAAAAAAATATAAAAATAAAACGCTGTATTCTCTTGGCACATGAGGTTGTATCATTTAATTTGATTCCTTAATACACAATGATAAGGGGGAAAATGAATTAAAAATTTTATGCCAAGTTAGATTATATAGCCATGTAAAACAAAGCTTTAGAAAGTGGAAGAAAAGATCAAGAACACTCACTATAAAATGTAAATAACAGTTGTCTTTAGTTTGGGGATCCAAGGGTTCTATGCTTCTCTGTTTTATTCAATAATAATTTCATTTTATATGCTGCTGATGCATAGGAGCACATGTACCCTAATGTTCATAGCAGCACNTAATAATAATAATTTCATTTTATTTGGAAAACGTATTTATTTTTATTTATTTATTTCAAATAGTTTATTGCCAAGTTGGTTTCCATATAACGTATTTTTAAACCTGGGGAATTCACCACATGGAATGCATTACATTTAATAAGCAATGATTGAGCACTGATGTTTCACAAGCACTGCACTAAGCACCATGGTAGATACAAAGATAGATGAGACATTGTCCCAATGCCAAAGGAATTCACAGCATGGTGGGAGAAACAGATGGGTAAGTGGCAAGGGGAATTCAATATCTACTGTGTAATTAAAGTTTGCCATCTACTTCAATCCACCTCCAGAGGACTTAGTTTGATAATGAAAAAGAAAGAGGACAGGAGGATGATTCCTCAGTGTTTTCCTCTTATATACATCTGTGCTTTGAAAAAAATAGGTATACAATGAGGATGCTCCATGCTTTCACTAATGGACAAAGCTTGGTGTTTATGTATGGGAGATCTCCATGCATTTATTGGGCTATCTGATGTTCAGCTGAACCACTTTCTTAGGGATGACATCATGAAGCCATTGACTGGATGAACCACTTTATAATGAGGACTCTTTGTTATTTCAAAAATTAACTTCTTTTGGATAGAGTACACAATTCATCTATTCACAAACATAGACGTTTACTTTTGCATAACAAATAATTAGAAAAGTCACACTTTAGAGTTGCAAAGGACATTAGAGGTCATCTAGGTTAGTAGTTCTCAAACTTGAGCATGCATCAGTATCACCTGGGAGGCTTGTTAAAACATGGATTATGGGGTGCCTGGATGACTCAGTTGACTGGACATCCAGCTCTTGATTTCAGCTCGGGTCATTATCTTGCAGTTTGTGAGTTGAAACCCCATATTGGGCTCCATGCTGACACTGAAGAGTCTGGTTAGGATTCTCTCTCTCTCTCTGCCCCTTGCTGCACTCTCTCTCTCTCTCAAAAATAAATAATCAACTTAAAAAACAAACAAACATAGATTGCTACCTGATACAGTTCTGGGGTGGGCTCCACTCGTTTGCAGGTCTAACAACTGTGGTTTCTGGCTGATGTTAGTGGTCCTCAACCTGCACTTCAGAAATCATTCATCTACTCTCTCTCTTTCCCTCTCTCTCTCTCCCTCCCTTTCTCTCATAAATGAATGAATGAATGAATGAATGAAGCACCTGGAATCTCAGTCAGTTAAGTGTCTAACTCTTGATTTTGGCTTAGGCCATGATCTCACAGTCAGTCATGAGACTGAGCCCTACTTAAGATTCTCTCTTTCCCTCTCTCTATCCCTCTCCCACTCACTGTCTTTCATATAAATAAAATAAAATAAAATAAAATAAAATAAAATAGAAATTGCTAATCGAGATCAACTTCCTTTGTAATTTAGCAATCCTTTTCCTATAACCTTTGGTCTCTCTCTTTTGTAAAATACAAAAATATACCTATACCCACAAAATAAGCCTTGATATGAACACAAAAATACATAGTGAAATATCAATAATAAAGAAACACAGGGGAGACCGTCCTTGATGAAGCCTGGAAATGATAAAATTTACCTTTAGTAAATTAGTCTCCTATTAAAGTAGCTAATAAATTAGAAGCATTGTTCCTATTCCTAGTGAAAGTCTAGGAAATCTGTTATTTTCATTTATTTAGAGTGACCATTTAATTTGATATACCACTTTTGGAAAGCAATATTGAAGAATAAGAAAGATGAATATAATCTTATCCAGTAATTTTAGTCTTTAGAATTTCTTCTAATGACATAATTCAACAGAAACAAAAATATATTCACAGAACAGCTATGATTCCAAAAGACTAAAAAAAGCATAAATCTCTAAGATTTGAGGAATAGATTCAATAAAATCAACTCACTGATATATTATGCAGTAATTAAAATAATTATGAATATATGAAAATGTTTAAAATACCATAATCAATGAAAATAATGACATACATGTACTTTTCTTTTTGCATTTTATATCTTTATAGGATGTATGCTATTCTGACTGTAAAAGGGTAAATGCATGTGTACATTAAATACAAAATGCGGAAGTGCTAATAGAGGAGGATCATGTTTTTATTAAATTATTTAACATTTACTAAATTATTTAAACACTATTATTTGAAAGTTTTATACTCTGTTACCATTATAAATTAAAAATAATTTTGAATTCTAGTTCTGTCATGTACTTAGTTATCTCTTAACTGAAAATTTGTGTATGAAAATATAATAAATGTATATAGTTTTTATCTATATCAGCAATGTACAACATGGCAGCATTAAGAGCTCTGTGGCATTATCATTATCCATGCACTCACCTAGCACATGTTTTTTTTTTTTTAAGTAATTAATTTATTTTGAGAGAGAGGAAGAGGGTGAGAGCACATAAGCAGGGGAGGGGAAAAGAGAGAGAGAAAGAATCTCAAGTAGGCTCCATGCTGTCAGTGTGGAACCTGACATAGGACTCGATCCCACGAACTGGGAGAGCATGAGCTGGGCCCAAACCAAGGGTTGGATGCTCAACTGACTGAGCTACCCAGGCACTACTTAATGCTAATACTCCCTACTCTGGGACAATAGTTAAAGGAATATCATTATGATAATTAAGGAAGTTTGAGTATGGATCATAAGTAATGTTATCCTATCACTGTCAAATGCCTAATGTGTTATAATGCTATCATGGTTACATAGAAGAGAATTGTAGGTACTCACACACACATGCTGAAGTAGTTAAATAGTTGAAGCAACATGACATTGTCATTTATTTACCAATATTTATGCTATTTAAAATGTTTATGTATTTCATATTTATATCTATGAATATATATTGAGACAGCACTTGTGTACAAGTGGGAAAATGTTCAAATTTGGTGATTTTAGATGAAGCATATTGTATTTTCACTGTTACCCTCTTCATTCAGGTAAAATCACCAAATTTGAACATTTGTATGCTATTCTATCAGAAACATGTCTATAAGAAATAGAAGAAAGGATGAAACACAGTTCTGTTTTTAGCTAACCCCTTTCTCCAAGATATTCTCCATGCTTTTATTTACCTATATATAATGCTGTGTAACAACCATCATTTCAGGAGGACTTCTAGCTGTAACAGCTAGGTGAGACACGGTTGATGGTATCAGTAAAGCAGACATCATCCTAACTCTGGCATCCTCGGTCAGTATAAATTTTGTTTACTCCAATGGAAAGACCAAGCCCAAAAGAAAGGATATACTCAGACATTATTGGAATAAATTCATAATAAATATGACATATTCTCAGTCTCCTGCAGAAAAGTTAATCTATTCTCAAAGTGTCTCTCTATAGCATTCTGCATTCTTACATCTTTCCTAGCTCTCATTAATTCTGGGACTACTCCTAGCAACTTCCAATTATTGAATAGCTATCTGCAACAAGTCTTTTGGCTAATATTTTGCATAGATGATACTCACTTATCCAAAATGTATTTATTAAATGAATTTACATACAAGGCACTGTTCTAGGCATTGGTGATAAAGCAGGGAGCAACAGATATAAATATCTACCTCTTAGATCTGATTATATCCTGATGATCTCACTCAAACCTCATTTGTGATCTCCTTTAATCTTCACAATAAACCCAAAAGGGAGTTTCAGTAAAATTTCAGACCTTGCCTAGTGTAACAGTTGTATTCCAATCACACCCTGTCAAATTCCAAGGGACCAGTTTTCTTCTATGGCAGCCTCCTTATTTCCAATAAAACAGCATCACTGGAATTTGAGGAATTTGCAAGGTGATGTGGTTAAACAGAATTCTAATGAAGAATAAGGGTGTGCCTGTCATAGAACCATGCCACCCCCTGGGTCCCCCAAAACGATACACAGTTGAAGAATATTCAAAAGTCTGGGATGCAAAGTTTGCACAGTGAAATGTTGAAATTTTTGTATTTAACAATAAAACTGAGTATAGAATATTCAAAGTCACAATTGCCCTGGGCACTGTAGGCATTGCCTCCAATTCCATGTGTCCTGTCTCTCATTATACAGTTTGGGTTGTCTCTTGCACTGTGCTCTCATCACTTTGATATGCTAAGGAGCTTTGAATCAGCAGTGGGTGAATTGGGCCCAGCCAGTGTTCCAAATTTAAATTTTAATTCATTAAAGAAGCACGCAGTTCTCTGCAGTGAATTGAACAACAAAATTATGAATTCTGAAAAAGACAGACCAAATATATTCCTATGGCAACTTGATCTTTGACAAAATAGGAAATTGCTGCAAGTTTGAGAGCTGCTTAATAATGAATACAACAATAATCCTCAAGAATAGAAATTTAAAATACTAATACCAGCAATTAGAAGTAATGACTAGTTTATTAGGCTATCATTTGAACAACATTATTTCTGCTTCAACACAAAGCACACCGCTCACACCTCATGCATAGGAGGCAGTATCTACTGTGGGGAATTTCAGGGCTTCCACAAAATCAGAGACCATAGTTCTGGGATTTTGGTTGTTACTACTGAGCACACCATTTCAAAGAGATGGGCCAGGACTGGCTCTAGCACCATCTGCCAGAGAGGGCACAATGCAGCCAGGAGGTCCTTCATCACAAGCACTCGACACCTAATTTTATAGCATGAATATTTTATGTGAATTTGTGGCACAGGTCCTCAAGGATGGGACTGAGAAATCCTAGCTCTCACAGCAAGAAAGAACCTCTGCTATCCACTTCCAAGTTTTCTGACAGAAAGGGTCTCACAATGACAGATGATGAATTAAAGCCCCAAGGAGGTCAAAGGTAAGTGGGAGAGATGGGACATCTATTAGTTCTTAAATGCAATAAATTTGGTGTGAAACAGGAAAATGCCAATTATTAGGAAATTTTATGTGAAAGTTATTTGGGCTTGTAGGAACTAGATAATTCATACTGTAGTTCATTTATTGTATATATGCATAAATGAAAATCTGCATTCAAATAAATGTAATTCAACAGGTATTTATCAAGCATATACTATATGTGTGGCACTATGTAGAAAATGGGGATAAAACGGTGACTAATACAGGTATATTTCTTGTTCTCATGAAACTTCTAGTCTAGAGAGGAATAGAGAGCAATTAATAGGCAAGATCATGTGATAAGGCCTAGAGAGGGGAATTTGAAGGTGTAATAGGAATCATAGGAAGACTCACTACCCTTTTTGTGGGGTCAAGAAAGATTTAGCAGAGCAAAGTATACCTATACTGAGTCTTGAAGAATGGGGAAGAATTAGATGCCAGTGAGGTGGAGAGAGTGGTTCAGGCAGCAGTAACAAGAGAGGAAAGGGCTAGAGAAAGAATATGGAACTCCGGGAAGCTGCTGGCAGTTTAGTATGGCTGTATCTCAGGGTGTAAGGAGAGAGTCAAAAGAAACAGCAATGTTAAGGAGAAACAAGATGGTAAATGACTGCAGAGAAAAAATTTCATGAACATATATTTTCTAAACTTTTAATTAAGTTTAATTTCATGAATGACATTTATCTATATTTTTATAAAATACAGATTTTAGAAAGACTATAAAATTACATGATTTATAATTTTATAAAAATTAATAGTTTGGAAACTGAATTTGCTAAAACTTTTTTTCATGTTTATTTTTGATAGAGTGCAAGTGGGGGAAGGGCAGAGTAAAAGAAGGACAGAGGATCTGAAGCAAGTCCTGTGTTAGCATCAGCAAGCCCGATGTGGGGCTCTAACTCACCAGACGTGAGATCACGACCTGAGCTAAAGGTGGATGCTCAACTGACTGAGCCACCCAGGCTCCCCTG
Source organism: Crocuta crocuta (assembly GCF_008692635.1). Taxonomy (NCBI): domain Eukaryota; kingdom Metazoa; phylum Chordata; class Mammalia; order Carnivora; family Hyaenidae; genus Crocuta; species Crocuta crocuta. The sequence goes on from NW_027530362.1 coordinate 1,359,945, forward strand.
AATCTGCTAAAATTTTTAAAGAAGTATTATTCCAAACTTTAAAGAGTCTAACATTTCATCTGATGATGCTAGGTTCTGAGTCTTTTTCTGGAATACTGCAGTTTGTTGCAGGTTCAGGTAGTGTTTAGTGTTTACAATCAAGGCATTATGGCCAGTGTCAGGGGTTCCAAACTAAGCCTGGTGGTTCTCAACTTTTGCTGTGAATTAGGATCACCCAGAGAATTTTAAAATAAAGTTACGTCCAGACTTCACCCAGGATTCTGATATTATAGGTCTATATTGGTTACTGGTATTTTTTTAAAAAGCAGGGATATAAATGCTGAAGACAGGGAATAATCTAAGTTACTTTTGCTTCTGAAAGCTGATTTTGTCTTCCCAGCTAGACCGTAAGTTGCTTGCAAACGGGATCATGACTCCTGCTTTATTATTAACAGTAATAATATTATTAGTATTATCATTATTATCAGTAATAATATACAATAATAATATTATCAGTGATAATAACAGCGGTAATAACAGTAGCAGCAGTATTTTCAATAGCTGGCGTCAGGACAGATATTCAATAAAATACGAACTATTAGTTAACAATAGCCATGAGCGGGGGAAGGAAGACCAAATACTATATAGTCAATGCTTAATATCAGTTACCAGTTGTTGAGAGTCCATTATATACACTTCTGTATCTCTAGTACTTTGTATAGTATATGTCACAATGTAAGTGTTTAATATAATAATTACATGCTGAATGAATGACTTAATCCTTATTGTAGAGAAGAAAATGAAGCTCAATGTTCTTTATCTGGGGTCACATAATTATGTGATACAAGATAAAGCTAATTACACTAAAAAAGCAAACTATTTCCAATATGCCATGCTCACGAGATTTGTCCAATGACCTTCACAGATGTCTTGCCTTTTAGGGCTGGGGGAGATGTCTGATCTATTTGCAACTTTGGTGAAAATTATATCCCTCTCCACTAGCCAATGCTACTACTCAAAAATGTAAACTCATTAACAGACACTTTTACATAGGGCGACCTTAGCCCACCTTGTGTCACTGAACCAGCACACTCTGCAGAGGAGAAACAAGTGGTAGGCCAGCTGGTAGAAACACAATCCGTAGAGTAGAACTGATAATATTATAGAGCTACACAGAAGTGTGATGTGGGGGTGGGGCTCTGATGGGAGAAGGGAGGAGTCTGTATTAGAACTCAAGGTGTCCATGCTCAGAGATACACTGGTGACCTTTGCCTTTCATGTACTTACCAGGCTGGTAAGAGAAATGCCAACCACAAGAAAAGAATGACAGACAAATTCATGGAGGATCTAGGATCTTCTCTCACCTTCCTTTCCTTTCTCTCAGTTGAGCTAGAAGAGCTGTGGTTGCATTTTAGTCTTTCTTTGTGACTTTGCATTTTTGTTGGTTTGGCTATTTTTAGCATTTTTCTTTAGAGACACCAGAAGGTGTCAGAGGTCATTAGTAGTTAATCAGGAGACAGACATTTGGTAAGACCTGCTTTGATCTCCTTGTGCTACTGCCATACCCACATGCATATACACAAGTCTATACCTTAACTGAGTAGCAATATGTCATGAATTTTAGAGAATTAATATATGCTATACTTATTGGATGAAGTATGAAATTCTACAGTCAATATTTATCAAACTTTTAGAAACAGAAAACTTAAAATTTTTATTATTGCTTCTTTTTACTCCCACCTCTAAAGTAAAGAAGGATTAGCACTGATATGAGTTTGTCTTTCTCTTGGTGAACAGTGTCTCTCCTAATAAATAGAAAATTATAGTAAATAGATTTACAAGTAAAAACCAAAACATTATATTGATATTATCCATGGAATCAAATCATAAATAGAGATGATAATATTATAAATTGTAATTTCCAAGGATTTAAAATTGTAAGTGTTATGTTTCTATATTATATCTAACCCTTTGGTTTTTACAGTTATTTTATAAATATAGCCTTTCAACTATCTGAACACTACTTTCACACATTACGCAGTCTTTTCCACTTGCCTAATGTTACAATATTATATAAATGAGAGATTCCTTTCTTTATTTTCCTAAAATGTCAACAACTTTCACAAAGGCTTTATCAAAACTTAATTTGCTTTCTGATTAAAACAAATCCTCCCTCCCCCTTCCTGAAATAAATCTTAACAATTAAATATGTAGCCTTCCTAGAGGGAAGGTAGATTCTAATTAAGAATTTCTAGAAACCATAGTATGCTCTACTTAAAGAATGCATTCCAAAGCAAAATCTTGAAAACTCTTTTCTTGTTTTCTTTATGATTTATCCTCTTGTATGAATTGGCTTTATTTCTTACATTCTTGCAGATTTAATTCCTTATGAATGAAAAGATGGTCTCAAATTCTCTTCCTTTTCCCTGTAGTCACATGGTCTTTTCCTCTGTTTTTAAGTGGCTTGGTAGTATCCTGATAGAGAAGGGATAGGTGGTGGAGAAGGGCTGCTCAGAGGAACAAGTCCCAGATGTGACTCTGAAAGGACAAGCTATTGTACGCCTTTCCCATTGCTGTCACACTCAATACTGCATCTCTGTTGGGTTTATAGGCATTTATGGCAAGTCTATTTGCATAAAGCTTAAGGACTTAGGAAAGAAAAGGATGAAGGCCCACTGTACTAAAGGGTGAAGTACTTTTGTGGCTTCCACACTGAATTCGACTCTTCACTAGAACGTGAAGGACTTCAATGCATTTTCTCGTAATTTTTCATTACTATCATGGACTCGCATAAAAAAAGTAGGCTTGCTTTTAAGTTAGGTTTTCATGGAAGGAAAAATTGAATTCTTCTTTGTTAACCATCTGCTATGTTACTTTAAAAATTTATCTTTTTTTAAGAGATATATTCTTAAAATTCTATATCTTTTAAAATTGTAAATAGCTTTCGTTAGTCCTATTTGAAGCCTCTGGTCATAATTTGAGTAAGTCCTGCTTCGTCTATGTGGTCACAGCTTGTATTGGTTTCAGAGTAGGATATGGCAAAATGTGAGGAGTATACGTGTTCATCCTAAGCACTCTTTCCATGGGAAAATTACCCTTCCCACATCCTTTAATAAATATGCAGAGTTCATGTGGTTCATCTGATCTTGCTCCCATCCAGTGATGCCTCAGTGATTTGCATATAACCTAGACCTGACTGAAAAAAATCTGTTCCTGGCAAAGTGATCAGCCTAAGACAATCTGCCAATGTCAGGATTTATCAAGGAAAAAGTACTTTGGGATCTGCTCCTCAGAATGATCTTGAAGTTGACGGCAGCCATTCTGTTGGTGTAGGAGAAGAACCAGGGCCCATGGCTTAAGCTTTTTTGAGATGTATTTTTGTCACTTGCAACTCCAAAGATTTATACAGAGAGAAGTTGATATGCTGGCATTTCTTTTGCAGTGAAGTGTCATAGTATCTTTGGCATGGTCACACTCAGTCCATTATTTTTTTTTATAGAATGACAGAAATGGATATGACCTTACACTAAAATGCTACATCGTTTTTACAAAAATACTATGTTATAGTAGATTTTAAGAGACTATCTTAATTTAGGTTAATCTCAGAAGCACTTTCCATAGAGAACCCAATATAAAATGACTGCAGAGCACCATGAAATGCAATTAAAACCCACATGTTGATATGTTATTCTAGTTTTGAAGTTTTAAGTGCTACACTTACAAATGGGGTAACTGATAATCTACTACCAAAAAAGTGTACTTTAAATCAACTTGTTCTCGTTGTCTGTCCTGATAAGGTATTGGTTACACTAATTTTTTCCAAAGTATTTATTCCAAAGGAAATATATTCCAAAGGAAATATATTCTATGCCTAACTCATTTCAGAATCACCAAGCTAAGCAAGGTTAAACTTTCCTTAATTGTTAATTGTAGGATTTATCAAAAATCTGTTTATGTTAATGTGTACTGTCCATCTACAAGGAGATGACAGTATTCAACCTTTCTTAATATTATTTAACCATGGAATCATTTGCCACTAAGTACTGTCAGGAACTAGTATTCTACAAGATACAGTTTGGGAAATTCCAATCCATATTTTTATTTCTATTTTAAAAAATTTTTAATGCTTTATTTATTTCTGAGAGACAGAGAGAGAGACAGCGTGGGCAGGGGAGGGTCAGAGAGAGGGGGGGAGATACAGAACGTGAAGCAGGCTCCAGACTCTGAGCTAGCTGTCAGCACAGAGCCTGACGCGGGGCTTGAACCCATGAACTATGAGATCATGACCTGAGCCGAAGTTGGACCCTTAACCCACTGAGCCACCCAGGCACCCCATCCAGTCCATATTTTAAAAATGAGCCTTGTACACGGTGCTTACTAGTTAACGATGCATAATTAAGAGAACTATCCAAGTGAAAAAGTGATCTCTTATCTTTATGTAATTTATAAAGCAGCAAGGTAGAGAATCAAGAATGCATGGATGTGAATACCCACATCTTGCACTTACAAACTGCTTGTTAAGACTTGTCAATTGTTTGTTTTGTGAAGAATGAATAGGATCTTCTCTCTTCTCAGGCTACTTCTCTCCTACTTCTACCTGAAGTTAATTCCTTATTCTTCAAGAGAAATCTCAATCATCACCAACCTTTCCTAATGCTCTCTTTGTTCCTGTGCACTGTTACATCATAGCACATACCACACTGCACCAGGACTTTTTATTAATTGACTGCCCCCATTATGCTTTGAGCTACCTTAAAGCCAAAAACATGACTTGATCATTTTTATATCTCTGGAGATAAGCATAATGCCTGTCATTTAGTAAGTTCTCAATAAACAGCTGTGGCAATTCAAAAATTTTTCCTCTTAGCTGCTTATTGCTAATGAAGAACTCCAGTTGCTAGTTGATAGTAAAAGCCTTAATAGGTCAAAATAGTTGTTGCTATCATTACTAAAACCTATTCCAGTAGACTCCAACATTGGTTGCTCTCACTAATGGTAGAGGTGAAGGTGTGCATTGCGATCACAGCCATGCCAAAAGTAAAAAGAATTTATATTCATATATTTTTTCTAATTAAGAAAAAGTTTATGGCTATATAAAATACTCATTGTTGTCCATACACAGTCTATATTGCAAAAGGTACTCACGGAAGTTTAAGGCAACAGAGGAAGTGCTACCACACATAAGTATAAAAGTGATGACCTAATTCAATCCTCGTTTTTCAACATACTGTAGTTGCTTAAGTAAGTTCATAGTTTCTATTCCTGGGCTTAAACTACATGTCACAAAATAGATAAATGGCTTTTAAAAATACTCTGCCAGCAAACCACAATTTGAAGATACAGCAAAAATGCAAATTATACAAACACAAATGAACTATAGGAAAACTGCAAAATAGACTTTCCTGTAATTTCTAATATAACCTTTCAGCCAATTTACAAGATAAACACAGCAAGTCTAATTAGGAAAAAAAATTCCAAATTTATCAAGGAATTTTAAAATATGGACTTAAGTCTACTTTGTAAAATATAATTGATTAGCTGATGAGATAAAGGCATTGCAACTCCTAAGACATTAAAAAATACACCTTATTTCATTCAATGTAATCTACTGTTAAACATTTATATTTTTCCTAAGCATGTAATATATATATATACACACATATAATAATTATATATATATACTATATATTATTAGTATAGGATATGTGTCATTATTAGTTTTATATATGTTTTATTTCTTAAGCACTGGGAGTAAGTGTGATGGCTTGGGGGTATAAAAGGTATTCTGTATCACTGCCAGAAAGTCTTAAGACCAATGCTTTGTTTGAACTTCCCAGAGGGACAGACTTGATAAGAGTTCAGATATTTAAACAGACACAGATGAAAAAAGGACCCAATGCTGGAAGAGAGAAGTCAGATATCAGATTCAGATGGGAAGCTGATACAGCTTGCCAGATTTCCGTGGAATGCAGTTCTCAGTAGTATTATTCTGTATTGCTACAGGATTGATAACTACCTGCTGCTCTCTTTCTCTTTTTCCATTCAAAGACTTCACTCCTCAAGGAATCATTATATTCCATTTCAGGGCCATATGTTCATCAATATCCCAGTTCCAGCACCATGCGTCCTAATACATATCATAACATGTATGTGTACTTATATACATATATGCATTATATATATGATTTTTAAATGTATTTTTTGAGTAAAAGCATTGACATATAATTTGCCTATAATACAACTCACCTATTTAAAATGTACAATTCAATGGTTTTTAGTGTGTTCATAGAGTTGTGCAACCATCACCATACTTTCCTCAATACCCAAAAAAGTCTTGTACTCATTAGCAGTCACTCCCATCTCACCTTCCCCCATTCACAACCCTAGCAACCACTGATCTGCTTTGTCTCCTGTTCTGGACATTTCACATACCTAATGTATTTCCAGTTTTACTTTACTCCTAATGCTACAATGTGATTTCTACCCACAACATAATGACATAACTTTGCTCTGACATTTTTCTTGCTCTGATAGAGGGGTATCACAGAGCCAAAGCACAAAGCTTCCATATCAGGTTAGTTTCTGGAACAATTCAGAAATTGCTGAATACAGCTAGGAACAATTCCTAGTTTTTTGTTTGTATATACAGAAATGGGAGGAATGTAATGAAATATCATCCATCACTATAGATTCTTTTGTTTTTAAGCCTTACACATTACACAAGATTGTTAATGCTTAATATCTCTGGAACATTTTTCTGGAATATATTTATTTTTTAATCCTGTCAGTCTTTCATTTACATAGTATTAACTTGGTCATGTAATATATGGCAGTTGCTCTGTGTGATTTTTACCATAATCCTATGGTAGATAGTAGGTCAGTATAATTATCTACATTTCAAAGACAAGGAAATTGAGACTAGAAGTGAATGGCTCCAATCATGTAACTAATACACAGAAAGAAAAAGAACTAAATTTAGGTCTTCACACTCTAACATGTGCACTTCCCAGCACATTACATTTTCTACAAGCAAACCACCACAGTCCTTCTGACATAATGACTGTATGCAAGAGCTAACTCCATAAACACCTTTAGGAAAAGACAATTTTCCTAAGTTACCTATGATTATAGTTCAGACATTTCTATATGCAACAGAAGGGTTTCGTTATAATTGTTATTGTGGGTCTGAGTATAAAGCCTCAGGTAAATAAAAAAAATCCCTTTTCTGATTTGCCATTTTCTCCAATAGTCCCAAATGCAGAAGGGCTTAGATATTTGAGCTCTAGAATTCACCATTTCCCCATCCACACCTCAGTACACAATACTCTCTCCTGGTTATTAAATCCCAGTGGGCTTGTTGCTAAATAAAAAAAAAAGAAGAATAACATGAGACAAAAAGTAATGTGTGATCATTTTACACAAAGATTCTTGAGCTAGGAATTCAGTAGGGGGGAAAAAACACAAGAGAACTGGCAGATTACAAGGTCAGCCTCCATTGGCCACAGCAGCGGCAGAACAACATCAGAGCAATGTCTAATCACCTTACCAATCATTGTGGTCTCTTGCTGGGTCTAGTACAGTATCTCAGGGTAGACTGCTGCTCTCTTAGCTTTTAAGTGCCTTCAGCTTGAAGACACCGACATTTCCAAGAGGTATACATATTTAACCTGGGGCTGGAATCATCTTCTGCAGTCAACAGGGCTGCCTGTTTGCAGGCTGGATTTCCAGAATCCAGTGGCACAAGTCCTCTGAGCCGAAACAGGGCTAAGCCAGGCAGGCCTGTAGTGATGGATCAGCTGGGCTTGTCTTGGTACATAACCTAATAAACTCCAACTGTGGAAGGTATCACTGGTGCTGGGAAACTCGATTGTTCATAGTAACAGGACTTTTTCCAAGGCGGTTGGTTAGAAATTCAAGTGGTCCTGTCTGCTAGTAATATCCGGGGCACTACCTCATCTATTTAATTAACCCCCAGAGAGCTAGCTAAGGAACTGCTCTGATTACAAAATAATGGGTCCATCAGGCACAATTAGTACCCAAGTGAAACATGGTAGTTTGCATGAAAATGATTGAAGTAAACAATTCCAGGCCCAGAAAGGGGCTGTCTTCCTAATTAACCCTTAGAGGGCTAATCTGTTTGCCAGAACAAAACCTAATCTCAAGCCTTTGCCAATTGGCATGTTAGGGAAATGGGTTTTGCATCAGATCTTGCTAGGCATGGCACTGGCAAGTGGAAATGACTAATCCCTGAAGACTTACACCATGGAACATGTGGAAGACACACAGGGTTTCATGAATTTGTCAAACAGTGATTTGCTAAGGCATTAATGGATATATTATGAAGAATGAATCCTAGAAAGCGTCTTAGAAAAATCCGAATTCTTGGAAGCATTGCATTCGTACTCTTGCTCTTTGAGAGCAAGACTTGTTTTCTTCTGATAGCTCCACACAATCTAGCATAATGCCTGCATGAAGGACATGAACAGCTTCAATTGTGGGTGTGGTTTGCTTCAAGGTGATACTGGGAAAGAGAAAACCATTGGTTTTTCTGGACTCTAAATCAAGTAAACCAATCACTGTCTCAAGATCAATTTTAATAACCACATTTTTATTCTGAATTCTGCTGAGACTTTTTATTTGTTCTTTTACTGCCATTTCTTTAGCCCCTTGAGCAGTGCCTGATACAAAGCAGGTGCTTTCCAAAGTATTTGTTGAATAAGGGTATGAATGGCTTATGAAGAGTTTACTGTGAATGAGAGGGTGGATGGGGACTAATTACCCAAAAGCACAAGTTTAATAGCTGGGTGATAGAAAGGACAATGGTTTATATTTGATGTGGTAGGGTTTTTGTTACCTTTGTATACATCTCTGATCTAAAATATCTTCTTTATTTTCAAATTATACATCTTCTAAGAGTTCAAGATGGTTAGATTAAAGATGGTGGTTACTAAATGAAGCAAAATTCCTCCATTAATCCTCAAATTTCAAGTCTTCCAGGGGTGGGCATGTGTTGGATGCAATATGATGTGACGGTAAAACGTAGCCCATTTGGATGCAGAGACCCTAATTTTGAACAGGCACTTTGTCAAAATTTGCCTATTTAAAACTAGAAAATATCCTTTGTGTCCTTAATCCAAAACCTATAAAATTAGAGTAATACTACTCACCTTTATCTTCATGTAAAGGGCTTGTAATTGTTAGTGGTGATGATGAGGATTAAAATAGTGATTGTAATGATAAAGTTTTGATTCAGATGAATAAGAAAATTATGGCAGCAGCTCAAAAATTAAAAGAGCCACACTCAATTGTTCACAGATACAGGAAAGAACTTTGATTCAGTTGTACACATGTGCACACACACTTCTGTGCAGTAATACTCTAGATATAGATCTTGACAACATACTTGAAATAAAAGTAGCTGAAGAGATTCTTTTGTGGCTTCTACTATACCCAGAATAGCCTATCAGAGAAGTGTGTCCTGTACCAGGATGCAGCAGCCAGATTTGTTCAAAGCCGCTTTTGATTTTCACTGTGGCAAGACCAGCACCTTGTTATATTAATTTACCTTAATCTGTAAGCAAATGAAACTTACGGACTGGGTACCAAAAAGACAGCCTTAATTTTCTTCATAATTTTGATTATCAGACCAGCTAAGCACATATCAGATTCTCAATACATGTGTCGTCAGGAGGAGAGAACAGCCTGAGAAATATAGCTGGTTGGCTTATATTTCACTTGGGCAAGGGAATACTGACAATCCTGGCTTTTATTTGCTTGTTAATCACAATTATTTAAATCTATGCTGTGGCACCATGGCAATCACAGTAAGAAGTCATGATCTTATGCTTAGAGGAAAAGCTTCTCATTTGGGTTCCTTGCTCCTTGTGGTCCTGAAATTGTATCATGACCTCAGTCAACCCCTTTGGGGCTTCCTAGGTGGAAACCTTAGCTAGGAGAATAGGAATGCTCCTGAGGACTGAGCCAGGTCCCTTTCCATATTATGCTCAAAGTCCTGAGCTTAGTCTCCCCTTATTGAACTGCCATTGAATGGCAAGATTTAGAGGGAGGGAAATGTATTCCACTCGAGGAAAAAATATCTTCTGTTCTTCCTCCAAGGCTGACTTAACAAGATCTTTAAAAAATAGAAGGGGTCTTAAAGAAACCCATCTGGCTTCTGCATACCAAATTTGCTCTAAATTCCTGGGAGTCAGGCTAAGCTGTCAATATAATCCGAGCCATAATGTGTTATTCATGTTTCTCTGAGGTCATCAATGTCTTTGCTTGCTATTGTTACTATTCTGCAAAAGAATGGTGCTTCGTGATTTCTTCTTAACTTCCACCATGTGCCTTCTAGAGACTATATTCAAAAGTCTATTTTAAAATTCTATAACTCATCACCATGCTTCCTCTAGAGATTTAAATGTAATCTAGACCTCCCTACCTATATTGGTTTTAAACAACCTACTTACTTAATAACTAATATATACAGATAGGGAATATGTACCTCAGTCCTCTTATTCTATGCCAGCACTCAAAGATCCACAAGATGCAGGATCACACACTTTTTTTTTTTAGACTGACAAGCATAAAACATTTTGTAGTAAGGGTCCATTTAAAAATCCTTGTGAAAAATTATCCATCAGCAAATTGTGTACCCTGCCAATTTGATCTCCAGGGACCCGTTGTTAAATTGCACCTGGAAACTATGTTGCCAATGAGGATATTGCACGTTTGCCAAAATTTACATTAAAAGGTAGTAGAAGATTTCATGAAATCTCAGATGTTACCATTACTGCATTGAATATGATAATAAGAGAAACTAAGTCTCTTTCACAATAAAATCTATTGTATTTTGAAACAAGAGAGCTCAGATCGTTGTGCTTTAATATAAAGAGCTCCCTATCTGCAGTTATGAGATGTGTGTTGGAAACCTAGTTGTGTTATCAGCAAGCTGTGTGACCCTGGACAATTTGCTTTGCCTCTGTGGAACAGTTTCTCCCCTGCCAAACATGGCCCACAGGATTGTTGTGTGGACTGAAAACGTAATATTCTCATTAAATTCTAGAATGCTAGGAATTTCTAGATCATAAGTAAATCTTGGGTAAGAATGTTAATTTTAAAGGATGTGGCACAAACCATGAGTCTTTAATGGCAAGCTGTTATTAATAATACCTCACATTTTATTGATAATAATTTACACAGAACTTATCAACATGTAAACTTTCTTGATCGTTATAACCATGCCAGGAGGCAGACATGTTGAGCATTTTAAACTTCATTTTATAGGGGCACCTGGGTGGCTCAGTTGGTTAAGCGTCCAACTTTGGCTCAGGTCATGATCTCACAGTTCATGGCTTTGAGCCCCACGTCGGGCTCTGTGCTGACAGCTAGCTCAGAGCCTGGAGCCTGCTTCAGATTCCGTGTCTCCCTCTCTCTGACCCTCCCCTGCTCACACACTCTCTCTCTTAGAAATAAAACAAAATTAATCTTCATTTTATAAATAAGACAGTAGACAATGAGTTAAAGTGACTTGCCCGAAATACCTACTGAGACTATCAGTCTCTTAATACACAGTTTAATTGTTTCCATTTTGCCCTGAATGTTGGAGAAAGCCAATCTTAGGAAATACACTAAGTTATAGCACAGCACTTTTAAGCATCAATTAATTCTTTGAAATGCCTGAGGTCTCTGTCGCCTCTGGAGTGCCTTTATTTACCTTTTGATTGAATCCCTAAATTGCACAGACTTGACAAAATCCTATCCTTTCCTTCTTACACATGCATGCATGCTGCTTTAGCTCAGACTGACATACAGAATATTACAGACTAGGTGACTAAAACAAGAGAAATTTATCACATTTTTGGAGACCGGAAGGCCTAAGATGAAGGTGCTGGCAAGGTAGATTTTATCTTGAGCCCTATTCTCTTGCCTTGCTGGTGGCTATCTCACTGCATGCTCATGTGTCTTGTTTGTGCCCCACATGAGGTGATGTGTTGGAGGGAGGAGCTATCTTTCATGTCTCTATATATATATGGAATAAACCCCATTAGGAAAGCTCCATCCTCATAACCTAATCTAACCCTAATTCTCTTCCAAAGGCTCCATCTCTGAATTCCATCATGGTGGGAATTAAGGCTTCAACATATGAATTTTAGCAGGAGAACAAACTTTCAGTCTGTAATACATACATTCATTCATTCAACAGTAATCATTACAGATTTATGTGTAATAGCTTGTACTCATTTAGCAGTGAACAAACAAGTTCTTTTCCATAGATATCACACTTACTTGATCTTTAAAAGTAATTCTTTTACGTAAGTAAAGCAAAAATCTTATTTCCATCTTATAGAGGAAGCAGTCTCAGAAGGAAAGTCAGCTTTGAGCTTTTTCATTTTTTCATTTTTTAATGTTTGTTCATTTTTGAGAGATAGGGAGAGACAGAGCATGAGCAGGGGAGGGACAGAGAGAGAAGGAGACACAGCACCTGAAGCAGCCTCCAGGCTCTGAGATGTCAGCACAGAGCTGACCCAGGGCTAGAACCGATGAACCGTGACATCATGACCTGAGCCAAAGTCTGAAGCTTAACCGACTGAGTCACGGGAGTGCCTCTTGAGCTTAGTTTTAAATCCAAGAATTTTGAGTGCAAATCCAATTCTGTCTCTATAACAAAGAAAGGTAATGTGTGGGATGCAAATGTATCCATTCATGCAAAATAGTTATAGAGAACTTGCTATTTGTCCACTACAGTTATTGGCCACACATGGTGAATAAAACACTGAATCGTGCTACCCTTCTGAAGCTTGTATTGTAGACCTTTCACCATCCAGGAACAAGCAGTTAGGAAAGACACATACAACACATACAACACATACAACCCCCCATAAAGGGAAGCAAACAGTAAAAAGCCATCTGAGCAACAAAGGTGGGAAAATGGCACAGAATTTCAGAGGACATACAGACTGTTTGTGATAAATAAAACACAGGAAGATTTTCACCGAAGGGTAAGCTCTTGAAGTCAAGTCTGAAGGAGAGATGGAATGGAGGTGCAAGCAAGAAAGACAAGGAGAGTCTAGAGGGTCCATTAGACTGTCATTTCCCAGAGGAAAAGGGTTTTGTCTCTTTTATTAAGTGCCTAGAACACAGGTATTGTCATATAGTAAGTGATCAATCTTGATTGAGTTAGAAAGGATAGTTCTAAACATAGAAATACTATAAAAAACATCCTGAAGGTGGGGAGATAAAGCTCAAGCTATGTCTGTGGGAGCTCTCATGGGAAGAATAGATCAGCTACCACCTTTAACTTAAAGAGCAAACAGAGATTAGATAGTTATTCAATTCCCTTAAATACATTATAATACTCTCCCTGATAAGGAGATTAAGGCTCAAAGATATTGTGTACCTTCCCCAGAATTAATCAATAAGTGAATGATAAAAACTGGATTTGTATTATATATTCATGTCCAATTAATTCTAAAGCTTAAATTCTTTCTGCAATGTTTTCTCTTTGCTCCTAGAATAAATTCAAATGCAGATATGAATGTAGATATAAAAAACACCCTGGAATTATATTTGTTACCCCAGAGTGAAAACAAAGAGTCCAAGACAGATCGTTATTGAAATGACTGTGTAAGTTTCAAGTATTCAGCTGCTGATGTATTTGTATCTTATTATATGCTGCATGAGTCCTCAGAAAGCATAGATGCAATTGTCTAGGTGAAGCACAGGCTCTGCTGGAACAAGAAAGGCCAATCTTATCTTCATCCTTTTACACCTAAGTGCTTGCTCAAAAATACCCTCTCCTTTGTCACCTCGTATTAAAGCAGGATTTTTAAAAAATGAGTAATAAAGAATGCTAAATCCTTTTATTTTCCTTCTCTTGTGATATTTGGGAGGGGACTATTTTAACATTTTTATTTATTAACATTTTCTGTTGATATTTTGCATGCACTGGAATCGAGAAGCTTGACTTCTCTATTCTGCATTTTGAGATCTACCTTCTCTGAGAAAGCACAGCTGTAGGCACACCTTTTGACCTTCCACTTCAGAGATGTTCCCAAGGGGCAGCCATGCAGGAGAATATTAAGTAGAGTTTATACTCGTTTGCCTCAGAACATCCCCCACCTCTGAGTTTCAGCAGAAGCAAAAGCCTTCAAAATACCAACCACAGAGCTCACTTTGTGAAGTGACTGCTCAGTCAAGAAATGAATCTTGACAACACAAATAATACTTCACCTAAACTACACCTATCAAGCCTAAAGGTCTAGTGCAATTTCTTTGGAGTGAATAATCTTATATGCCCTCTCAGTAGGGCTTTGAAATATTCCATTTCCTGACTTGAGCTTTTAAACTATAACCACCCGGTAAGTGAAGCAGAAACTATCCCTCTGGATTTTTGTTTTTAATTGCTAGGAAGAGAGGTAGAAATACAGAAAATATATTTTGTTCATTTCATCTCTATCTTCACTAGTACAAAACAGTCTCAGTCAAATATTGCTGAGGTATCAGGAGCTTTTCTTTTTGTTTTTAAAAAATTTTTAAATATAGTCAAAGCTAGGCCACTTAAAGACCAGAGAGGGCAGGGAATGAGACCCTACCAGTACTTATGGTGCCTTTTAGGACAGTCATAGAACAATATGGATTCTGGGATTTCATCACTGGCCCATATCTTAATTCGGTTCAGATTGGTCTCCTGCTCATTAGTGATCACATGTTGGATTGGTATTTACTTAAGCTCTTGGTCTTTAGTTTGACTTCTTAGGTCATATATTCATCCTCATTCATGACATCTTCACCACACATCCTTGTCCTGAGCTTAGCTGATCTGGATCTCAACAGACCCCATCTCCAATTCTCCTCCTGACCACTCACCAGACTTCTCAGAGGTTTCACCAGTATTTGAAGGAAAAGAATGAATCTAAGTCCAACCCTCCTACTTAGCTTAAGTCAAAGGCCACCCCTTAGCTGGGCTACCTCAGGGTTGACACTTAACCTTCTCCATGTCTCTCTCTTTCCTGGTCTGTTGAATAAGGATAGAAATAAATGGCCTTGACTGCCCCAGTTTTGTTGTGGAGGTGCCATAAGTTCATTTATATGAATCATTCAAACATAAAACAAAACTCTTTTTAGGTTAGTTCCCTGCTGCCCTTCCCCGGCTCCACGTTTCTATAATTAATTTAAACTTTTAAATCCATTTAAATTTTGGTGGGAACTGGCCTTTTAAGTCTTGATAGAACCAGTAACTAGACCAGTGATAGGAAAAACTTTTAAAAAATATATCCTGGTTTATATGTAAAAAGTATAAGCCATATATATTGTTTAAAGTTTTCCTCAAGTCTTCAAGTCTTTTTACATTTAGCATCCAACTCTTTTGACTTATTTTTCAACTCTGATTTCTTTATCTCTGTGTTTTTCCAATCAATCAATATTGCTGTGCCATCAAGAACATTTCTGGTGGAGATTTTCTTCCTTCCTTTCTTCCTTCCTTTCCTTTTCTTCCTTTCTTCCTTCCTTTCCTTTCCTTTCCTTCCTTCCTTCCTTCCTCTTCCTCCCTTCCTCCCTCCCTCCCTCCCTTCCTTCCTTCCTTCCTTTTTAAACATTTTATTTAATGTGGTTTCTACACCCAATGTGGGGCTTAAACTTACAACCCCAAGATCAAGAGTCATATGCTATATGAACTGAGCCAGCCAGGTGGCCATGATGGAGATTTTCTTAGAAGAATTTTCTACAGTATCTCCAAGATTTTTTCTTAAATACCAGGATATCTATTTTACTATTTTTGAAGCTGGATTTTCTTTGTTTTATCACAATGTGTCAATGGAGACTTTTCAGAGAGAACAAGGAGGATTCATTCTTTCCTTAAATAATTTCTTGACTGAAACAACAAGGGAATTCTGTTTATCATGCCACCCACAATAATTACTTAGCTTGTTTACAGTCAGGCAACGACAACTCCATCCCAACTGCTGCCTGCCTGACAACAGTTGACAAAGTCTCATCTACTTCAGGACTTAATTTGATTTCAGAGAAGACAAAATGTGAAAAGTGTGTATCTTAAAACTGAAGAATAGTTCATTTTTTTTGATACTTTGATACTCATAATCCTGCAATGGTGGTATAATGCCATCCAATTTGTTTCATAATGACTTCCAGGATATGATGAGATGTAAGCATCCCCAACATTCACTAGCGTAACGCCAGAATCCTTTATTCCAATGACCTTTATTTGACCATCTCCCATATTCCAGGTACTTCCCCCAAGCACTGCAGGTCCAAGTGCTGAAAGACATAGCTGCTTTGCAGAACACCACATTTCGTAATTCAAGTTATATACCAGACTGGTACAATGGAAACGTACTGCAGGAAAAACTCTAACAAGTCTGTTGATCCAAGCACCTCAGTTGACAGATAAGGAAACAAAGGCCTGTAGATAAGAGTGCCTTACTTAAGGCCAAATACATGCACTAATTAATGACAGTTATAAGTAAGGTGTATTGATTTTTTTCCAGAAAAATTTAGGATACTATCTGGTGAAAAAAAATGAACACTGTNTCTACACCCAATGTGGGGCTTAAACTTACAACCCCAAGATCAAGAGTCATATGCTATATGAACTGAGCCAGCCAGGTGGCCATGATGGAGATTTTCTTAGAAGAATTTTCTACAGTATCTCCAAGATTTTTTCTTAAATACCAGGATATCTATTTTACTATTTTTGAAGCTGGATTTTCTTTGTTTTATCACAATGTGTCAATGGAGACTTTTCAGAGAGAACAAGGAGGATTCATTCTTTCCTTAAATAATTTCTTGACTGAAACAACAAGGGAATTCTGTTTATCATGCCACCCACAATAATTACTTAGCTTGTTTACAGTCAGGCAACGACAACTCCATCCCAACTGCTGCCTGCCTGACAACAGTTGACAAAGTCTCATCTACTTCAGGACTTAATTTGATTTCAGAGAAGACAAAATGTGAAAAGTGTGTATCTTAAAACTGAAGAATAGTTCATTTTTTTTGATACTTTGATACTCATAATCCTGCAATGGTGGTATAATGCCATCCAATTTGTTTCATAATGACTTCCAGGATATGATGAGATGTAAGCATCCCCAACATTCACTAGCGTAACGCCAGAATCCTTTATTCCAATGACCTTTATTTGACCATCTCCCATATTCCAGGTACTTCCCCCAAGCACTGCAGGTCCAAGTGCTGAAAGACATAGCTGCTTTGCAGAACACCACATTTCGTAATTCAAGTTATATACCAGACTGGTACAATGGAAACGTACTGCAGGAAAAACTCTAACAAGTCTGTTGATCCAAGCACCTCAGTTGACAGATAAGGAAACAAAGGCCTGTAGATAAGAGTGCCTTACTTAAGGCCAAATACATGCACTAATTAATGACAGTTATAAGTAAGGTGTATTGATTTTTTTCCAGAAAAATTTAGGATACTATCTGGTGAAAAAAAATGAACACTGTAGACTCTAAAATACTTTAAGAGAAGATTTGTAATGCACTCACTCTATTTTGATGGTTTTATTTTATATGAGGATAAACGATAAAGCTGGTGAATGGTAATTTAACATTTTTTATTCTTTTAAATTATGGAATTTAATTTTTTAAATTATAGATTATTTCTACTTATGAGATCATAGTTAATGTATTCTAAAGAAGATGGATGAAAAGGGCTAAAAGAAGACCTACATTAAGAAATAGGGTACTTCATGTATCATTGCATCCTTTTATGAAGCCATTCCTTCCCCTCCCCTTATAGGTCATCAGCATTCAGAACCTATTCCCTGGCATTTCTTCATAGTTATCATACATATGTATGCAGTCTGAAATATTGTTTAGTTTTGCATATTTTTGAATTTTATATAAGGAGAATCCAAGCAAATGTATCATTCTCCTGACTTTTTTTCTGTTCAACATTATGAGATTCATGTTGATGTAAGTGGCTGTTTCATTTACTTCACTGATGTTTAGTTAACACTGAACTAAAATTTATCTCTTCATTCTCCTGTTGGACATTTGTGTTATTTCCAGTTTTTATTATTATAATCAATGCTGTATATTTATTCTGTTGTACATATATAAGACTGTTTCTAGCTTATATATATAAAAGAAAAGAATTTCTAGTTCATTAAATGTGCACATCAATAACTCTACTGGATAATTTGCACAAATACCAGAAATGTATGAAAGTTCTTTCTCTACAGCCTCACCAAGACTACTTATTCTATTTTAAACATTTTTTCCAACTTAGTGGGTATAAGAGTAGCTTACTGTGATGTTAATTTACATTTCCTTGATTAAGAATAAGACTAATAATGTTGTCATGTATTTATTGCTGTGTTGAGTTTTTTCCCCTATGAAATGCCTATTTATTCTTTTGCCTTTATGTTTTTTAAGGAGCTTGTCTTTTTCCTAGTGAAGAAGTACTTTATATATTATGGATACAAATTTCTTTTTGGTTTTATACGATTGAAATACCTTCTATTTTGTGGCTGTTCTTCTCATTTTTTTTGGTGTCTTTTGATGGATAATTTGCCATTTTAAGTAGTCAAATTTGTTAATTTTTCCTTTGTTATTTCTGCTTTTTGTGTCATGTGTTAGAGGGAAATACGCATCTATTTTTTCTTCATATGGATTAACAATTGTTCCTGTAGTATCCTGAATGGCTCATCTTTCCTTATTTATTTTCAGTATTTTGTCTGTCATATTATTCTATGGTATATTTGTCTATAATCTTTCCGGTGTGTCATGTCTTAATTAAATTTTTTAAATTTTTTTTAAAGCAGGCTCCACACCCAATGTGGGGCTTAAACTCACAACACTGAGATCAAGAGTCACATGTTCCACCGACTGCACCAGACAGGCATCCCTTAATTATAATCGTTTCTTAATCACTTTTTGATATCTGGTACTTGATCTACATGTTCTCCTTCAGAAATTAGCTTTCTCTGATCCTTTGCATTTCCGTATACATCTTAAATCTGTATTGGAATTTTAACTGGAAATGCATTTGATTGATTCAATTTTTTCCTAATCCCCCCCCATAGGTTTGATATTTATATACAATAATTCCATTCTGTTAGTGGATACCATTAAAGTATCAACATGCCAAATTAATGAAATCTCAAGTTAATCAGTATCTTTAACCACCTCTCACAGTAAAAGGATCTTAGAGTATTTTAATACTGACCTCTTTCTGGCTTACTTTATATTGCTTTTAAATAGCTTACTTCAAGCTTTCTCCCCCCTCTCATTTTTACTTCTATAAATTAGACATTATTATGTTTGTTTTCAAATGACATTGCTGAAATCTACCAACATATGTTATTTTCTCATCTCTGACTTTTCTCCACTATCACTTATTTCTCTCTGAAATAATTCTTTATAAGTTAAGGTCTTTTGTTAGTAAACTTCAGTTTTTAAAATTTTTTATGACTGGATTTATTTCACCCTGGGTCTTGAAAACATCATTCCATTGGGTTTAAAATTTTAGACTGACAGCTATCTTTTGTGGTATATTTCAAATTGATTCCACCATGGTCTCCTGGATTCTACAAATGCTGTTGAAAAGTTACCTGTAAAAATTCATTGCTGATTCTTTGTAGGTGAGCCATCTTTTTCCTTTGGCTGCTTTTAAGAGCTAAACCAAGGAGTTCATTGAAATTCTAAAGCCTCTTCTTTCATCCTTTGTTTTGGTCTTCAACACAAGACCCTGAAGTATGTAGTGACAGTAGCAAGTAAGGATGCTTTTCACTAACATTTTTTACATGTCTGAATAAAGTTTGACTTTGTATCTCACAGGTTTCTATCTTATACAGAAGTCTAGTAAGCGATTCCAAGAGAGAAACACTTTGGCAATGTAGACAAAAGACCAGAAAAAATTCTGAAACCACAAGAGCACTGACAGTCAATGGGACACGAATATATATTCCTACTATATGTTAAACACTTACTATTTGTTCAGAGAAGGAGTGAGTAGTCAGCCCACAATTTAAGAAATCAAAATGTTTGACAGGGAGTAAGCGTTGAATAAGACAAAAGGATGGAGTTCATTGCCTATGATTAATTCATTTCCAAAAGTCACATATGAAATATATTTTCATCTACTCAAGTAAGCCTTACTAAACTGTGGTCATATTTTAATTACTATCCTATAGTAAGGGATAGGAATTTGACAACTTATGAATTTATATATAAGTATGACATACAATTTTTATTGTATTCATTCATGAATGCATTCATTCACTGAAAAATACTGTATAAGGTCTTCTATACTTACCTATATTTTTATCAGTTAAATGAGTAAAACCAATGCCTTATGTTTTCACAGAGAATGAAAGCAAAAACTCTTAGGCTATGAAGGAATCACAACAGAAGGGTGCTATTTCAACACCACTGGGGAAGAATACTTTCATTGAAATGCCAAATAAACTGAATCAAACAGTTGCAAAAACTAATAACCAAATGGTCACTCCAATGTTATGGACAGATTTTTACAAGTCTCTGCTCTTTCTTTGATGCCAAAAACAAAGAAGAAAACAATGAAAAAATAAAGAATTTAAAAATGGAAGAAAGCATCCTCAGGCATGTTCACCCTGCAGGTACTTGCCTTTGTCAAAGGGATCTAGGGTACTGCTCCTTTGAAGGAAAAGCGCAGGCCTGATTTGATGATTAGGCTCAGCTCTTGAGAATAACGTGCTTATAATTTATCTGCCACACATATTATTGATAAGCAGTGGTTAAGAATACATTTTTTTAAAATGTTTCTTCATTTTCAGAGACACACAGAGAGAGAATCCCAAGCAGGCTCTGCACTATCAGTGCAGAGCCCAATTCAGGGCTTGATCTCACGAACTGTGAAATTATGACCTGAGCTGAAACCAAGAGTCAGATGCTTAACCCGTTGAGACACCCAGGCACTCCAAGAATACATTTTTTTGTAGTCTTGTATAAAACTTAAAGCACAATAAATACAGCTGTTGCCTAAAAACATGTTGGTCAAGTATTTATTGACAGAAATAACAAACTCCTTTATTTCTACTTTCAGTCCATTATCTCTGCCAGTGAGAAGGATTATCAAGCTAGTTCAAGAGGGATACACACTAGTGAGAGGATACTGAAGCCCAATCTGGTAACAAATTCTCAGGAAGTGGGTGTCTCCTTTCCAGATGGAACTGAAGGTGAAGTTGCACAAGTGCTGTCAGCAACATTTGAGGCATATCTAGAGCAGAACAGTCACTCAAAGACTGCTAAAACAGTTTCTTCTCAAAACATTTTAGTGAACTTAAAGATATTTCTAAATATGATTTTAAAATAGACTGTATTAAAAAGACAGTTATGAACAATTAAAAAAGAAATGGCAATCCTGGGAGCTCCCATATATTATCTAGCAACAACTTATACTGACCTTTCTTGATTTGAGAGTATCATCTCTAGGCTCTTTTGCTAGTGACTTCTTAGAGTGGGAACATGTTTCAGTTAGTTTGTATGTAAAAAAATGGAGACAAGGATGAAATTAAGGTCTTAACATTTAGTGAATGCATAAATGATATTATCCAAAGTGAACTGTATTGTCTAACAAGATGGAGAACTCTGGTGAAATGGGGTACCTCTTCAGGTCCTTGGTTTTCATCTGATCAATATTATAATTAAGACTTGGGTTAAATTTGGAGGTAACAAAAAACTAGAAAGAATACATTTTGTAGTTTTGAAACAGTCTCAATAGCCTAGAAAGAGAGTCTAACCTTTGAATGTAAACAAGACTTACTGAACAAAATTTGACAACTTGGCAGGTTAAAAACACTACAGTTTTAGGAGACTGTTTTCAATCTAAGATGATAAAAAGCAAGGACTCTACTGCCTACACCAAAAAGACCCCAGAAAGTACTTGATGAGCACAAGTTAACCTCTCCAGAAGCATTCTGAACCATTTATTTTTATTTCAGTATACTGTAGGTTATAGTATAGGTTTGTGATTCTCTTCTTGTCAGTTACTTTAAAAAATTCAATCATGTTACCTTACATTTATTATACTACATCATGATTTTAAAACTTTTTCTGTCTTTCTCCTCCACCACCTTCTTTTACTACACACACACACACACACACACACACACAGTTTGGTTTAGAGCACACTAAGTGGGCATAATAATTTTCAGATGGCCTCTACTCCATGTGGTACCTCTTGTCCACATGTTGATACTTGCAATTCTTTTTATCAAGGATAAACATAAAAATGCACCCACTTCTCAGACTATCTCCTTCACTTTCGAGGTTTAAAATGCAATTTGCATGATGGCAACACCCAAATTTACACCTCCATCTCTGATCTTCTTGCTGATCTCCAGATTCACCTACCTCAAATTTTTGACGTCACTGAAATGTCACATCAAACATAAGAGTTCCAAACAGACCATGAAACGTTTCTTTCTCCTCTGTTCAGTTATCAGTGTGCTACATCACAGTGAATAGCATCATTCTCCATTCAGTTGTCCAAGTCAAAAAATGGAGGTATCAACTTTGATCTATCTTCCCCTTACACCCTGCTCATCATCAAGTCTATCAGCCCTACTTCAAAATAACTCCTGATAACAACCAATTCTGTCTCCACTGCTACCAGCATCTCCAATCATTTCCAAAACCACCCTTGTGACTCCTGATTCCACTTGTGCCTCCCATAGACATTCTCTACACAGCCAAAGTTATCTTTCAAAGCACACACCAGATTGTCTCACATCCTTGTTAAAATCCTCTAATGGCATTTTATTCCAATAAAAAGAGTTATCTGAATTTCTACCACGGCATATGAACCCTACCTGATCTCGAATGGTATAATTTTTCCAGCTCTTTTTCCTCTTATGCTCACTTATTCACTAGAATCAAACCATGATGGCTTTCTTCTATTCATTTGAACATCTGATTAGATTTTCTGCTTCCCTTGTCTGAAATTCTTTGCTTCAGATTTTTAAATGGGTTTCTTCCTATTATTTGCATCTTAGGTTAAATGTTACCTCCTTAATTACAACTTCTTTTACCTCCCCCAATTACTATCAGGACATCCTATTGGATTGTCTTCAAAGCAACATCACTCTATGACAATTGCCTTGTCTATTAACTGCTCATCTCCCTTTCACAAGAGCATATGCAGTAATGGGATGCTATCTGTAATTGCTTAAAGTCTAGAACAGAGCTTGGCACATAGTAGTCAATAATGTTTATTGAATGCATGGATCTTGAAATTAGTGAAAAAAAGGTTTAAAGTATAGGTACTTAAATTTGAACGAAAGTGTAGTGTTAATCAATCAAGAAAAACGACTGAGACCAGATACTTTCAGCTTGAATGGGAGAAGGCCACAAGGAGAATATCTTTGGACCTCTGAAATGGAAAAGCCATTAGTGGTTAGACAAGAGCAATTGGGAAAAATTATATGTGGGGAGGGAGGATCCCCTGGAACACAAGACAAACTGCATTTAATTAGTTTGAGTCCAGAACTTCCTTTCTAGAGGATGTATTAATGGGGAATTACACTATAAATCAGGGTTTTCAACCTCAGCACTGCTGACATCTTGGACTAAATAATTCTTTGTTGTACAGGATGCTCTAGGCATTGGATGATTTTACCTGCATCCCTGGCCTTTGCTCACCAGATACAATTGCATTTTTCCAGTTGTCACAAGCAAAAATGTCTCTAGATATGGCCAAATATCCTGAGAGGAGGTGAGGCAAATCACCTTTGGTTGAGATTAACTACAGTAAAATTTTTTTGACATTGGCCTTTTCATCTAGTTTATACACAAAATTGTTGGAAGAAATCACCTCTTAGGGTGAACCATTGCAAAATCTTCAAAAAAAGAAATAAAAGAGAGGGGAAAGTGCCTTAATTTTAGAGTTGGCTGTGGCTTTTATGATGATATAAAATGGCAACGTTTATTTGGACCCAATGGTAACATTCATAATTTTATTTTATTATTTATTTTTTTTCAAAGCAGATATACATTTATTGAACACACTGAAGGACAGCAAAAGAGAGATCATCTACAATGAGACAGTGAGTGGGGGCTGTTTTTTTTTAATATAATTTATTGTTAAACTAACATACAGTGTGTAAAGTGTGTTCTTGGTTTTTGGGGTAGATTCCTGTGGTTCATCATTTACATACAATACCCAGTGCTCCTTCCAACAAGCGCCCTCCTCAATGCCCATCACCCATTTTTCCCACCCTCTATCCACCCTCAGTTTGATTGCTGTATTTAAGAGTCCCTTATGGTTTGCCTTGCTCCTTCTCTGTTTGTAACTATTTTTCCCCTTCCCTTCCCCCATGGTCTTCTGTTAAGTTTCTCAAGATCCAAATATGAGGCAAAACATATGGTATCTGACTTTTTCTGACTGATTTATTTCACTCAGCATAATACCTTCCAGTTCCATCCACGTTGCTGCAAATGGCAGGATTTCATTCTTTCTCATTGCCAAGTAGTATTTCATTGTATATGTAAACCACATCTTCTTTATCATTCATCAGTTGATGGACATAAGCTTGGATAACTTACTCAGTGAAGCTGAACATCAGTTTCCTCCTCTGTACAATGGGAAATGCAATTCCTATCTTTTTTTTAGAGGTATTGTAAAGATTAAATAAAGTAATGCATGAAAATGGCCTGGATGAGTAATGCAGAATAGATTCTTTTTGAATGGGGGAATTTTTTTTTTCTCAAAGAGAGTTTTTCTTTCCATGTCGCACTAAAGTAGCTAATGCAAATGTATACAATGGTACAGAATATACAGTGAAAACACTGAGGGGATGTCTATTATTTCCATGCAAATAGAATTTGACAGGAGTCAAGCATCAATTAAGGTACTGCTTTCTGATTACACATTGGACTTCTTGATCATAGAAACCTTCTTAATTAGATCTGATCTTTATGCTTGACACGTGCTATCACACTCTACTTCTGATTCAATAATTTCATTTTGTCGAGGTATGCCTTCCTGCCAGAAGCAGTTGGGGGTGCTCCTATGTCACCTTGGTTTTTGAAGCATATCAAAGGTGAATGAAATAGAAAATCATCCTTTGAAACCTTATTAAAAGAGATGAAACTTTAGGGCCGTGACCTTTAATTGCTGGTTTTCAAATACCTGATCTTAAATTGGTAATGGAACATTACATCATCTCAGCAAGATTATAATAACCACTCTGCACCCAAACTGAACACAAAACCTTCAGTACAATTACAAAGTGTCAAATTAGAAAAAAAAATGCTGCTGTTGATTGTGTGATTTGGGGGCAAACCTCTCAGTTTATCTTAGCACGGAAATGAGTCCCATCTTAATAAAACATTTTCATTTTTACAAAGCTGGGAGGATGGTCTCTAACTAAAAACCATGGGCGTGGCATTTGGGTAGAGCTTTGCAAAGATACAGTTTGAAAATGGTGGTAAACAGGCAAATAACAAGCTTTGCAAACATAAACCTGGGCTTTTGAAGCCTCTCCTATTTGGTTTATCTAATCTTAGTTTCATTAACTTGTTTAAACTAAGTTCTGTTCTCCTCTCCACAATGAGGCATAATCCACTTTAAGAGAGGAAATATTCTCTCTCACTCTTCTTCTGGATCCCTTTCCCTCACTCCAGGTTCTTCTGATTCATAATTTTCTGTTTGCCTGTATTGTCCTGCTGTCTCATCATCCTTCAGTTGGAAAAATCACAGCCAAAATTCTAGATGCCCTTTTACCAACTGTGAAGCCTTCTAAGGCCTGAGTCAGTATATTCCAATTTTCACTACTGCATCATCTCAGTGACTTTTACCAATCACTTGCTGACCCTACCTTTGGGTATACTCCCATAGAACCAGCTGCTTAACCTCTTAGTTCTGATCTGTGACATTATATCTCTCTCCTTCCTTGTTTGCTTCCCTAGTACATTGAAAACATCTTCCAACTTTCAATGCCTTCTTTCAAGAACAGGATTATACTCTTAAGCCCATGTGCTTTGCTAAATATCTTATCTGTGAACAAGATTCCCAAACAGGGCATGCTTTTGGTAAGCACATATGTCCCTGTAGGCAGGAAGTCTGAACACTTGCTCCGGGATAGCCAAGTGGAACTCTGTAATCCTTAGCCTTGGCCCCTTTTCACTCTGTAGAACAAGTCTGATTCTCCAAGGAGAGATAAATCTTCTTCTATGGGCCACTGGATGTTATTTAGAACCTACTTCCATAAGATGATTTTGTTCTAAGGGGTTAGGCTACAAGAAAAATATGCCACTTCCTCCTGCCAAATGATTGATCATCCCTGACTGTTGATTATTGAATTGGCATAAATGCACCCCATTCTAAAATTTCCTTTGCATTACAAAGCAAAAGGCAGGAATTTTGTTTCCTGGAGTCTCTTTATCTTTATAGTTCCAGGATACACTGTGAAGATTAAATAAAATGCCGCATATGAAATGCCGGGCACAATGCTTGGCACAGAGTAAGTATGTTATCAATTTGAGGTGTATTCTCACTCTTCCTCAACTTTGGATACTGATACTACCTTAAGAACATGCATACCAAGTCTAATGAATGTCTAGCCTTGAGAAGGCCATCAGGTATATTAACCAATTGTGATCACTTTTTATTGAGAAGTGTTAACTATAATAACAGCAAAACCTGGAATTGACTTAGAAGTCAAAGTGGGGAAAGAATAAAGAATAGTTAAGATGACACATGGGTTGGGAAATTCAGATCCAAGTAATTGTACATTGTATGTCACTTCAAGATTAGGATCCATTTTTTAGTTAATAATGATTATGCTGTCATTTTACTGTATTATGCATATCTTCCTAGACCTTCTTGGACCTTAGAGTATAATCTGATGAATTATTAATTAAAACGCAATCAGTGCATTCTGAAACGCAAGGGCAAAAAAGGAAGTGGCTATACACACAGCCCTCCCAGCATACAGTCTTAAAGAATTTGTTATAGTCTGGCTTGGGAGAATACATTTTTCTAAAAAGGACAATCTTTGTTGGTATCATAATCATTTTAATTAAACTCTGTATTCTTTGGCTTTCAAAGAGAATTTAAAGTATCATTTACTCAGCATCTAATATACACTTTGAGGTCATAGAACAACTCAAGATAGAAGTATGGAAGTAAAATGTTTATAATAAAACAAAATCTATCTCCATCCCAAAGAAATAACTTCATACAAACTGAAGTTAAGGATTTTACAGGCACACAGTATCTGTCAGGTACTTATCAATATTATCATATCTAATTCCTCAAGTTTATTAAGATCTTCTGTTAAAAACTTATGAAGGAGGTGTTCTTTTTTTTTTTTAATATTTTATTTCTTTCTAGGAGAGAGAGAGAGAGAGACAGCGTGAGCAGGGGAGGGTCAAAGAGAGAGGGAGTCACAGACTGAAACACGCTCCAGGCTCTGAGCTGGCAGTCAGCACAGAGCCTGACGCAGGGCCTGAACCCACGAACCGCGAGATCATGACCCAAGCGAAAGTTGGATGCTTAACCGACTAAGCCACCCAGGCGCCCCTGAAGGAGGTGTTCTTATTCTCATGTAAAATCCGAGGAAACAAAGACTCATTTTGCCTAATGTTACAGAGTAGTGGATGAAAGAACTAGAAACCAAACCCCGTGGTGACAAATCCTGTTCATTTATACAATGATATCTTAACCTCAACAACAACAACAAAAAAAGAAACACTTTTGATTAGTTGTGAATACCAAAAACATTGACTTGCACTTAACAGGTACTTTATCTAGCACTACTACTGAATATTGTGGATATTCATGGGCTGTAGAGTCTGTATAAATAATTCCTCTCGGAATACAGAGAGCCAGTGGTTAGGATAGCTTTGAAACAGCTGAGGGGCCCTGGAGCACGAAGGTATGAGAAAATCTTTTGTGAGAGCAGGCATATGGGGCTTTAGTTTAAGGCTGCCCCTGAGTACTGTATCAGACACTTTGTGGGAATTTTATACACAATATTTAGTTTAAACTTCAAAATACACTTTGAGCTCTAAAGCATTATTTTCATTTTACAGATGAAGATTCAGAGACTTAAGGGAGGTCAAATAACTTGCCCCAGGTCACAGAGTCTAGTTGACCCTAAAGTTTATGCTCAGAAACAGTACACCTTAATTTACAATTAAATGTTATAGTGTATAAAATTCTTATCATATATAAATTTGACTTCAATAAGCTGTAAAAGTCACAGCTTGAAAAGTCTTGTTTTATATGTAACTCCCAGACCATGAAAACTGTAGGAGAAATGGACACCTTCAAAATGACCCATTCAAGTGCCTTCTAATCCTTTGGGATAAACAAGAATGGACAAGGTAAGGTATCAACCTTTAATGGTTCTTATGTCTTAGTGTCTTTTCTGAGGGCCTCGGAGGCACTACAGCTGTCATAGCCTAGTTTTTAACTGAATAGGCCAGCAGAGTAAAATTAATTGGTTGGACTGATGAAATGTGTTTCTGATGTATTAAAAAAGAAAGACAAAAAAATCTTACTGAGTTAGAAACTGAGAAGGGAGGTTATCTAAGGTGGTCTTAGAGCTTATTGGTAAAGCTAAGGCAGAGCAGCCCTGTACCATGGAAAACATTCCAGCTATCCCAGAAAGTGAAACATGGAAAAAAGGGTGGATACCTGGTTAGCTCATGAGAGTGATCAAGATAGCAGGACTCATCTGGGACATCTAAAGTCTCCAATATGGGAAAGTAAGTCCACAAGAATAACCTGTGGCTAACAGGCAAAGAGAAACAATATAAGGGGCACCTGGGAAGTATTTTACCAAGCAGCCTGATACTTAAAGTTATGCATTTGTAAATAAACTGAGGCAGCTCTCTATGTACAGTGATAAGGAATTCTCTAAATAGTATAAATTATTAAGTAAACCAGATGTCATAAAGAAAACCACAGGGCCAAAATGGCATCACTTAGGTTAAGGCAGTAAACGAAGACTTAACACCTATCCTAACTGCAGATGTACCACTACAGGAGTTTGACCCGTCAACATGGCATTTCCTGGTCAATGTTGATGGAAATTTACTGATAGACCCTTTTTGCTTCCCTGAGGAGCAATGTATTCCTTGCTAATACTATTCCTTTCTTTTTTTTAATGCCCTCTCTTTGTCTTTAAAAACCTTTCTTTGGGGGCAACTGGATGGCTCAGTTGGTTAAGCATCAGATTAAGCATTGGACTTTGGCTCAGGTTATGATCTCATGGTTTGGCTCTATGAGTTTGAGCCCTATGTGGGGCTCTGTGCTGACAGCTCATAGCCTGGAGCCTATTTCAAATTCTGTGTCTTCCTCTCTCTCTGCCCTCTCCCCTGCATGTGCGTGTGCACGCTCTCTGTCTCTCTCTCAAAAATAAATAAATATTTTTTAAAAAACACATTCTTTTATGTGGCACAGCAGAGCTCCCCTCTGTTTGCTAGATGGGATGCTGCCCAATTCATGAATCATTTAATAAAGCCAATGAGATTTCAAACACACTTGGTTGAATTTTGTTTTTTAATACAAGTGAAAAACAATGAGCATGTAGTGTGTTCATATTTATATTAAGAGAAGTAAACAACTGTATAAAAATATTTACATCACTTATATTTACACAGGACAACTCTGGAGGAACATCTCTTACTTAGAAGGAGCTGGAAGACAGCAGCATGTGGGAAACTAACTTTCCCCATTGAAAACTTTTTATGTCACACCACAATCATATATTACTTTATCTGGAAAATAATTATTTTAAATAACAAAAGAAAACATATTTGTGTGCACAGATGTTTCTGAGCTGGAAAACAAAACAAAAACAAATAAACCCCCCAAACCAAACCAAACCAACAACAAAAACCCAAAACCCAAAAAACTCTGTGGAGAAATGCTGTACTGTTTTCAGAATGAAAAAGATAATGCTGGTTCAGAGTCAAAAAGAAGAAGAACCTAGACTAGGAAGAACAGAAACAGTCTGTATTCTATTGCTCTCCCCTTAAAACCTGGACTCTCTAGAGTTTTTACAAGATAGGCAGCCAGTATAATAGCTATAAAATGCAGTTTTCCTTCCCAAACACCTCCATTATTTTCCCTCATTGGAAGCAAAGAATATACGTATGGACATTCCAATACATGCAAGCTGAGCTTCACGAGGTCCTGATCTCATTTCTCCTGCCCAAGAAAAAGTAAGGAGACCTAAAAGCTAGCTCAGGCATACTTTACCTCGAAGCTATACACTGTGAATTTATAGAAGTCCAAAGTGAGCTTAATGGTCATTTTCTAAGAGAAAAACATAGCCCAAATGGTATCGTACAGAATGCAGTGAACCCTGGCTGACTGGGAGAGCAAAAACCTGAGTTCCAACTTGGTCACATGCTTGTGAGACTTTAGTGGAATTGCTTTCATCAGTTTCTCTACAATCTACCTCAAATCTTTAATTTTACTGACGTTTCCTTCAGTACAGGGAAAATTTAAATAGGAAATGTGCTAGACTGATTGCAAAAATGGCTACACTTCTTTCTCTCCCTGTATCCATAACACTTTCAGCATAACTTTGAAGTTCCTTCCATTAAAAGATTCTATTTTCCCAACTTGTGGATTGGGGCTGGCCTCATGAATTGCTTTAGCAGCTACAATGTAGTCAAGCAACAATGTGCCAGCTTTAAGCTCAGGTTTTACATGACCTTGCATGCTCTCTTGTACCTCTGTCACAAGGACAAGTCCAGGCCAGCCTTCTGGAGAACAAGAGAACAAGACAGCAAGAGAGCCAAGTCATTCAAATATCACAAACAAGAACTAGTGGTTGTTTTACTTCTTTAATTTTTTTAAAGTAGGCTTCACACCCAGCACAAAGCACAACATGGGGCTTTAACTCTCAATGCCAAGATCAAGACCTGAGCAGAGATCTAGAGTCTGATGCTTAACCAACTAAGCTACCCAAGCACCCCATTAAACCACTTAGTTTAGAGGTCATTACTTGTGTCTTATTGCAACAAGACACAAATTGTAGAATAAGAACACATGGCACTTTTAAAACACTGTTTACTAGTATTTGTTCTAATCATCTTTATGAACGTGTCAATTGAAGGAAAAAAGAAGCATTTCTAGGTAGAAATATAAGTGTACTATATCCATTGGAAAATTATTTTTCTCTTGGGTTTCCTAGTTTTGAAAGGTTGTCTAACAGTTAGAATAAGCTTCTTCCACTCTTCATACAATCTTGGTCCTATCTGGCTCGTTTCTTTCCTTCTTTCCTCCCTTCCTTCCTTTTTTTCTTCTTGAATTAACCATAGAATAGATCCCTTTGTGGAGTGTTCAGCACTTAGATGCAGGAATATGCCAAGGGTATCCAACATGTATTTCTATTCTCTTCCTCCCCACCCACCCCCATGCCTTTGCCAGAAGCTTTGAGCCAAGATCACAGAGAACCCTCATTTAGTTCCTGAGATAATCATATCTGAAAATGCAGCTCACTGTTTCATGTTTCCAGATTTATGACATGAGTGGCCACCCCCCTGCCATAGCTGCTAGCCTTCATCAGGCCCCACTTTCTGACATAGCTAGCAAGGAAAAGCCTTTAACACTTGTGGGAGAAACTCTTTGGTTACAGCATTCCCAACCATTAATATTAATATATAAGTATACATTATTGATATATACATATATATTATATATATTTGTTGAAATATCCAGATGGCTAGGTCCCATATCATCAAACCAGAACTTAGCTTAGTTTCTGCGTTGGTTTTCCTAGAAGAGAAATGCCTATTCTCACACAACAGCTGCTTAGCACCTAACCTAGCTCCAAGACTTTCCTTTCCTCCATGAAGAGAAGGTAGTCCTGCTTTAACCAATCAGCAGATGATTCTGACTTCGTTGTTTCTTCATGTTTTTGTCTATAAAAATTTCTCACTTTGTATAGCTTTTCTACTCTCCTTTCTATCAGCTAGATTGTATGCTACCCAATTCATGAATTGTTGAATAAAAGCCTACCGTATCAGTAAATTGCCTACGAAAAATGTTCCTATAAATAAATAAATATATATATGAACATATCATATATATATATATATGAACATATCGATCTACCTATCTACTTATCTACAGATCTATATGTCTATTTATCAAATGGCTTGGTACAATTGTGGGTTAAATAAACAGCAATAGTGATGACACCTGAAATTCAGATATATTCTAGACAACACACAAGACCTGCCTCTGGAATGCACATTTGGACTCTGGCTAGGACTGCTATGCCCTTTAGATTCTGGCCTTTATCATCAAGGTACCTTGATAAAGGCCAAATTTTAAAACCAAATTCTTCTATCTTTAAAAACACCCTGGTAGTCAGGATTTGATCCAGTTTTCGCTTCTGCCCCACCCAACATTCCACCTTGGGGTGTATGGATGAAGTCCTGGGATATCTAAGTCCAAGTCCTCTGAGTGTTGAAAAACATATCGCATGCAACTTAGTGATGACCACAGAAATAGATTCGTTAGCATAGGATTCAGATCGAGCCTGAAAAATCTCAAAGGCAGTTTTCATTGTTCAAGACCAAACAGCTTCTTTCCTTATTTGTAGGAGCAATAACAAGAATGCCACATCTTTAATGATAGTGAACTTTTTATAACAAGGCCATATAAATAGTTTATTGAGTCTTTATCACACATCAAGCATTGGACTAAGTTCTCTATATGCTTTACATGCTTTTAATTCTTATCAAAACCTCATGAGTTAACTGCTATCACTGCTATTCTATTTCATGGCAGGGATAAGTAATGCCAAGAGAGGCTAAGTAACTTGTCCAAGATCATGGAGTTAGCAAGTGGTAGAGGTAAGATTTAAACCTGGTTGTCAGATCTCCAAATCCACCCTCTTTCTCCTAGTTCTCCTAGTTCAAGGGGGCCTGGGCTCTGCCTCCACATAAATTCGGAGACTAGTTCTAAGACGCCGTTGCCTAAGAGATAGGAATGTAAGAGGCAATTTATACAGCACATTTTCTTCCAGAATGAAAGGACTCATTTCCTTGACACACTGCTGCAGACACCTCAGTGGAAAAGATCCGTGGTCATTACCAGGAGCATTAGTGGCAATCTCTGACAAGAAGCAAAGGCTCCTTTGTTCTGATAATGACAAAGATGGGCGTGTGGGTGAATCAGGCTATAGCCCTGCAGTATAACTTGCTTTCAGCATACCAACATCTTTGGGCCACAGTAAGTCTTAAAATAAGTCATTCACAGACTGTATTTATTGTAGCAATTAGCATATGGTAAGTAATCATTAAACATCAGTTTCCTTCAACTGTCACCTTTGCCAAAACTTTTAATATTTTTCCAACTTAATGTTTAATGTCAGTCACATTTTGACACTCTTCAACACCTGAGAAACCCCTTTGTTCCTGGAAAATGGCATTTTAAAAGCACCAGCTTCTAGGCTGAAAATGCAGTGTGCTACTAGCCTCAAAACTCCCTTGCCATTAGAGGGTCATTTTTACACTCAACTAGGAGCCTCAGTGTCGGTGGACTGAGGCATGAGAGAGCAAAGGATGATAACCATATTCTAGGAAGATCTTGAAATGTGAATGCCTTTCCCAGAAGCTAAACATATTTTATTCAACTTTCTATGATCATGCACAACTTTGGAGATGGGTCCATCCAGAGCCATTTTTTAGGAGTTTGTGATGAAGATACGTGCTCAAGGAAGATAACTATTATGCCACTTGCATGTTTATTGAAAATTCTGAATCCAATAAACACATCTTGGGTCTGGTACCCAGCAGAGGACCTGGCACATGGTAGACACTCAATAATTATGATTTGAACAAGGAGCTCTTTGAAAAGGCCAAATGGCCAAATGCTATTTATAATTAGTGTGAAATATCTCCTGAGTACCAGAATTATTTTCACAAAATTTGGTATAATGGATATGACCTAATTAGGGAATAAAACAGCTGTGAGATATATAAATTGACTGCCAAAGGAGGAAGAGTAGCTTAATTAAAAATACTAACTCAGATAAGACACTGGGAAGAATGTTAGCTATTGCCAAAAAAACACATCCCTGCTGTTGCTCATATTTTAGCAACTATAGGAAGGAACAGGAAGTAGTTTGCATTTCTGTAAGATCCCTTGCTCCCCTCCACAACCCAGAATCCCCCAAAGTGAATTCAGAGTATGCCATGGTTTATAGTGTAAGAAAGATCATCTTGGACATGTCTTCAAATCTGTTAGGAAAAAAAAACACCCAAACAACCCAAAATGATGTAGCTGTATTTTGCAAGATGAAGCAACAGAGAGGATAACCATTTCATTTCATCTACATGTTTTATACTAGAAAAATCTGTTCTTCTGACAGTATAATAACCATGCATTTGATAACCTGTGGGAAGGAAGAGTCCTATGTATGCTAGTGATTTTTTCCCATTGAGCATCTAAACAGTTAATACACTATATGTGAGACTAGCACTCAATATTCTTTTTTTTTTTTTTAACTTTTTTTAATGTTTTATTTATTCTTGAGAGAGAGAGAGCATGAGCAGGAGAGGGACAGGAAGAAAGGGAGACACAGAATCTGAAGACAGGCTCCAAGCTCTGAGCTAGCTATCAGCACAGAGCCCGATGCAGGGCTCAGAACCCACAAACCGTGAGATCATAGCCTGAGCTGAAGCTGGACACTTAACTGACTGAGCCACCCAGGCACCCCTAGCACTCAATTTTCATGTCTTTCATTAATAACATTTGAAATCAAACTGTAGGAGCCAAGCCAGGGCAGGCCGGTTTAGCATGAAGATTATTTTGAGTTAAAAAGTAACAAAACCCTAAAGATTCAGGAAAAGTCCTTTACCTCCTCCTCCTCAACTGTCCGAAAAGACTTATATAAAAGACCTGCTCTGGGAAGAGAGCTATCACCATAGATAACTACATTATGGTATGAATTAGGCATGGTAGACAGGGAGCAACCTCCCAAGGCCTGTTAGACCAAAGTCCTCTCTGTCTCATGTTTCTGAGTGGCCCTACAAAGCTTTGTTTCCTACACATTTACTCTTTTTCATCTTTCTGTAAGTTGCATTCCTTGCCTTTGATGTCCCAGACCCCTACCCTCTTCTTTTTAATTCAGAATGACATATATACCTCATTTTGTCTGTCTTTGGAATTTCCCTATCTGTATGGATTCCCTGTATGTACAAAATTAAATTGTGTTTTCTCTTATTAATCTGTCTCATGTCAATGTGATTCTTAGTCTAGCTACAAGGACCTTCAGGGACAGAAGAAATTCTTGCTCCTGATAATACCATGCTGAAAAGTGGGACTGAGCTATACCATACTGTTTCTCCCATTCAATGAGGCCCACCAAGTTAATTGCAAGGTCCCTATGATGGAGCTATAGCAAGAGTCCTCACACATAAAGTTGCTTGGACGCATACTGCACTCTAAGTGGCTTCTTAGTGGGACTAGGAGATAAGACTTAAGTGGACATTAATTGCATAAAATTCATTGCAGAAGATAAGCATATGTATCTAAACCAATAACATGATATTTTAAAAATTTAATAGCAACCTAATTAGAATTCCACAATTAAAAGTTTACCACTTGCACTATGTCTGAACTCTGGAAATTTTCCATTCAGAATTTGTGAAAGAAATTAAAGATATTATTTCTCCCAGAAGGCAAAAGAACACCTTCAATATGACCTGTAAAAGCCATTCAAGAGGCATCTGGGTGGCTCAGTCAGTTAAGCATCCAACTCTTGATTTTGGCTCAGGTCAGGATCTCAAGGATCCTGAGTTTGAGCCCTGCATTGGGCTCTGCAGGGACAGTGTGGGACCTGCTTGGAATTCCCTATCTCCCTCTCTTTCTGCCCCTCCCCATGCGTGTTCTCTCTCTCTTTCTCTCTCTCTCTCAAAAATAAATAAAAATAAACATTAAAAAAAAAGTCATTCAAGAAAAATATATACTTCAGCCTAAGAATACACTCAACTCCAGCAGGGCCCACCACCACTGACAGATTCTGCTATCTTTACAACTCAATTAGCATTTGGTACAAAGATAATCCCCACCTCCTCCGTGGAACTACTCAACTATCAACCTCAACAACAAGATGCCCTCACATCCCTGTCTTTGGCAAGCAGGTAATAAGTGACAAAAAGATAGGTTGAACCCCTATTTAAAGGAATGTCTACAAATGGGTTGACCAATGTTTCTCTTCATTTGTTCTAGAAATGATTTTTAAAACTCTGTAATGTTACACATTTCTTTGTTACTGTTTATTTCTTAAGCTTGCCCCAGTGGTTTGCCTGTACTCAGCTCACTTTTGTTCTTCAGTAGAGTGCCTCTATATCAGATTATAAATGGTTTAGCACCTAGCCTCTCCTGATATAATGCAGTTTTATCCTCAGGGCATGGATTCTTCTCCACTCCTCTGTATAATAGATATCCTCCCTGTAGCTTTGGTATTTTTATGTGGAGATATTGGTCACTGGTAAAAGTATATATGGATTAAAAGAGGAATTCCTAGCTCCATATGGAATTGTTGGCAGTGCCAACTGTGGGTGTTATACATTATAAGGTGTTGAGTGTTCACAAGAATGTAAGATCATATGTAATGAAGAAAGTAGAGCCACCAAAGCTTGCACCCATCTTGACAAGGGCACATAGCTTACTTGGGATACAGAATATTTTATAATGAGATGATGCTGTGATAAGAGGAAACAGTGAATAGGTTTGTATTTTGGACAGGAGAGGAAGACTATTTTACATAACTTTCAGGTTAAGGGTACTCTTTATGGCTGGCCTTGCAATGTGTTTCATGCTGGAAGGGTGTTACAGTCCCCCTCTTTTTTTTAGAAAGAGTGAGAGCGAGAGACAGAGAGAGAAAGAGAGACAGAGAATGAACCCTAAGCAGATTCCACACCCAGTGCAGAGCTCAGTGCAAGCCTTGGTCTCACAATCGTGAAGTACCCCACTCCCCTCTCCAAAGTTAAAATAAACCTTAGAAGCTATAGGTCACGCTGACTGTGAATTCAAGACATTATGATCAAACTATAGAAAGACCATATGTACCAGCCAGGGTATTAGTAATAATAATAATAATAATGGCATTACTGATTAGATTAACAAAGTGGGCAAGGACTCCTAAAAGTGAATTTTTTTGTGTCTTGTCACCTCCAACATGCAGAAGCCTAGGCCTCTATCATATGTACTTTAAGAGTATCAGTGGGGCCAGGTGTCTAGTACTAATGGCCATTTGAATTATCACAACAAAGTATCAGTAAACAAAAAGACTTTTAAAAATGTATCTGTACAATTCATCTGACCTTTTTGTTTTATGATATTTGTGTTGTTATAGCATAGCGTTCATTCTATGAGGGAAGCTTAAATACAGTGTGATATAGAAGAAATGTAGGCTTTATCCTCTCCCTTAATTTCTACATATAATCAGTGAATAAGCTTTGCTGATTTAGTCCATTAGTATATATGGATACTATCCATTGTCTCTCTTGTAACTGTCACTACCCTGGCCTATGTCACCACTGTATCATCACAATACCCTCCTGTTATGGCACATTTATTTTGTCCTATTCTCCATATTAAAGACAGAATTATTTTAACAATGTAAATATGATCCTACTAATCTCTTAGTACACTGAAAACACTAACAATGCTTTTGGGAAATGGACCCATATCGACAAAGTGGCTTTTGAGGCCAGAAAGAGTCTGGTCTCAGCCAAACACCTCCAATTTCATTTTCCACCACTCTTTCCCAAAGTCAACATGGCCTACCCTCTCTTAATAGTCCCGCTTAGGTCTTTCCATTATACTGCTCCCTCTGTCTGGAATCTTCTTTCACTTTTTCTTTACTTGGCCAACAGCTGCACGTTCAATTTGACCATACTATCAATTCTCCACCATGTTCTTGCCCCCAGAATCTGCAGTATTCACTACTCTTGCAGCTCCGTGTAATTTTCTTTTGGCATTTAATACAATTAAATCCAAAATATTTATGAAATAACTTATTTCAATTGTTTTTCCATTATATTGTAAGATGTGGGGGGCAAGGACTGCGTTACTTACTAGTTTATGCT
Organism: Crocuta crocuta; assembly: GCF_008692635.1. Taxonomy (NCBI): domain Eukaryota; kingdom Metazoa; phylum Chordata; class Mammalia; order Carnivora; family Hyaenidae; genus Crocuta; species Crocuta crocuta. The sequence continues at coordinate 1,398,017 of NW_027530362.1, forward strand.
TCATACCTAGCACTGTACCAAAAACAAAATAGGAGTTCAAAAATTACTGGATACATGACAGAATGAATTAAATCAGGAAAGAATACCATATGAGAGTCTATCCTATAGTAACACCAGTGGGAGCACCCAGTCTAGAGCAATAAGAGACTCCTAGAATGGGCTCTCAGTGTATGCTAGACAAGAGATCCAAACATAATGCAATGCTCCTTGCTTTCAAACAGCCAACTCCTAGTTTAGTGGAGCAGAGACAGAAGAAATAGTAGATTGATAAATCAGAATATAATAAGGTTATGCTAACACAAGTTTGAATAAAGTCATATGAATTGCAGAGAAATGAACACATGCAGAATGAGGAATTAAGAGCTTACTCTTTTGTAAGGATAAAATATGTAGTCACATTTGAATCTCAAAAAGAAAACTAATGGAAATTCAGTGTTCAGACGATGTTGTTGGCCAACACTGCAATCAGGCTTGCTTCTGGCCATTAATGGCTTCTAACCAATTGAGAACTGAAGCAAAAGGACCCCTGTGGAAGTCAAGGCTGCAGTTACCTTCTTCATCTCAGGAAAGATCACTTCTCATCCTCTAGTTTCACGTGTTCTGTCTTCATTGAGTTGATTCAACATCTAATCCATAATCTCTTTTTATATCTAACTTCTAAGATTGAGGACTCCACTGGGATTGAACTTTATGATTTTGTTCACTCTAAACTCTGCTTTCACATTTGCTGTCTCTTTCTGAACCGTAAAATGACATTTTGACGGTGTATTTTAGAGTAATTATGTCACTCAACATGAATGAGTAAAGATGTGTAGTTGGGAGTGGAGTTCAGAGGAGGTGGAGAGAGAGACTGTCCCCCATGAACACCTTCTAAAGTTATACAATTTTAAAAAGTTGGAGGGGAGAGTAATATGTTCTCATGTGGTTTAAAAGAGAGAATAAAAATAAGTTACTTGGAGGCATTTTAAAGCAAAGACCATAAAGCAATGATAGAAAGCAGGAGAATGATGCTGGTTTTTAATCCATAGTATATCTCTTTCTCCAATCCAACACCAGTACTGTTCCCCCTCTCCACTTCTAGACCCATTCTCTCTATAGTTAGACCTTATCTCGACTATACCATTGATGAGGTGCCCATTCCAGAGCAAATCTTGAGCATAGAACCCTATTTTTTTCAGCTTTTGATGAATAAGTCCTGAATTTGCCCAAGGCTATATATTTCTACTAACAGAGAAACCAAATGTTAGTCTACAAAATTAAAGTAAGACAGTACTTCAAAAAAAGGAAAAGAGAAAAAAAACTATAAACATGATTTTAACTAGGTTACTTCAAGGCTATTGCTAAGGGGGAGAAAAAATGGCTTCTAATTGCTTGCTACTGTAAATGCTGCACAGCCTAATACTTCACAGTATGAAGAATAAATTAGAACAACTTTTCATTGACAAAGATTAAACTTTTTCATCATTCTCAAATTCCTGGGGATTTCTCCCACTGCTTCTATGTTTCTAGCTTTTCAATTAAATCTCCTGGGTAGTGGTTGCAAAGATGCCCACTAACAAGGAGGTATTTGTCCCTGGGAGAGTTAAACTATTTCAGTAGCAGTTTGCCCAAGTTGTTCCTGTGTATGCTGTACCTCTCAGCGATTGTAGCTCATCAGCACACAGAGCTAAGAGCCACATAAGTTTACATTCTCCTGACATCAGAACTGAACTAATGATAAATTTAGTTTTGGAAGAGAAGGAGTTTGTAAAAAGTCAGGAAGTCAAGAACAGTCAACCTTGATAACTCACTTGTTTTCCATGGGATAATTTATTTTGACATTTAGGAGCACGCACCAGGAATAAAAGCCCTGGTGAACATGCCACTGTAGACTGGTGTGACAAATATAAGCCTCTGCCTTCCAATTTTCCATCAGCTTTGCCTCCGACTCACCTTGATCCCTCCCACTGAGTGTTTTGAATGCGTTAGTGGGCTGCCACAGAGACGTGCTGGAATCACAACTGTTTTGGTCTGTCCCTGGGCTGGAGCAGTCAATTAAAATCAGCTTAGAAGCAGCCCTGGGAAAGGTTGTATTTTTTTTCTATAAAGTGTTTCTGGTGGGACTAAGGGAAAAGATAGCTTTCAATTTTAAACAGTATATAATATATGCTTGAATGATAGATCAAAACAGCCATGTGGGAAACTGGCAGTGTGGAAGGCTATGGTGGAAATAACAATAATATTTTAAATTTAAGTATTAATTCTGATTGAAAAGTGCAAACCGGAGAAGGGGGATCCCTACCTGCCAGGATTGAGGTAAAAGATGAATCCATTTAAGAGATCTTTATTTCCTAAAACACAAACTTGCCTAAAGCAAAAGAACATTTGCAAGCTATTATAGATGCAAGAAGAGGGCAAACAGATCACTAATTTTATTTTAAATATGCTGTATGTGTTTAATTACTTTCAAAACAAGGATTGGTGAGACTGCAGCTGGAGAGAAGGTTTTTTTTTAAATTGAGGAGCTTAAAAATAAGCTCAATTCAGATTTGACAGACGCTTAAAAGCCACAGCATCAGTGATAAATTGGGCATCTCAAACCATAAAGAGATACATGACTCTGATCCCTTCTTACCACTCATAGGCATGAAAAAATATTCATCAGCTTTTATTCTAAGAGTTTATTCAAAACAGCTTGTAGCTACTATGCCTACTTTAAAAATGGGATATAGGAAAAATTAAATGACATCCTTCCATGGAAGCCTGGTAGTCCAGTATTTACCTTAGCATTTACTAAGATTTGGAAACTGGAGGGTTGTAGAAACAGCCTGTTCCATCATGATTTATTCTTAGGATCTCTGTTTGACAAGCCAAGCTGGAATGTTAACTCCCAAGGATCTGTAGTGAATCCAAGATACTCTGTGGTTTGCCTTGCTGCATTTTCTGCTCAGTTCAACTTAAAATATGCTTCTATCTAGGCCATTAGCACTTCTCCAAATTTATATTATCTCTAAATTCAGGAAGAATTCGTAGCACAGATTTCTGCTTTGAAAATATGTGACCTATAAAAATACAGCTTAAGACTCCTTGAACTTTTGTGGACAGTTGAAAAGCATAATTAAGTTCAAAAGTAAAGAAAAATGCACCTACATTTCTACTTATATGCACTGTGGCAGATTACAAAAATGATCATGGTTNCTTTCTCATTGCCATGATCATGGTTCTTCTAAGCTCCTCTCATCAAGAGGTGGACTCTATTATCACCATCCCTTGCGTTGAGAGTTGAGTTGCTCTGCAGCTTGCTTTGGCCCATGGGATGTGGTAGAAGTGAGGCGATATATGTAGATCTGGGTTCCAAGATGCTGTACCTGCATTTATTCATTCTCTTAAAATCCTGAGCCACCATGGTAACAAATCCAAATTAGCTTGCTCTATGATCAGAAATGAATGATCTCATTTACCTCATGCCCCCATAGCCAACCACCAGCAAGGAACAGAAGACAGCAAACCTGACCAGCGTGCATTTCTCAGAGCCACCCTCTAGCATGAAATTCAAATTAACTCCATTATAAATCTTGTTCTCCCTCTTATGACCTCATTTTTGGTTTGAAGCACAAACTTGCCATCAATTCCCTTGCCTTACCTTCTCCCAGCATAGAGCCCAGTTAAGGGGCACTTCCTTAATGAACATTTCATTTACATATTTTTCAATGATAATTTCATTATTATTAAGACAGAACACTCTAGTTTCTCTAATCTTGTGGTAAAAATAATCTCAGTAATTCTGTAATTCTGTTTTCTCATGATCTCTTTCCACAAAGGTGAAACAACTTCTTCCTGATTTTACCATAATTCAGCTCTGAGTCATCCTTACTAAGTTTGATGCTCTTTCTTCTTTGTTAATGCCAATTTGATCAATATTTCACATTCAAAAGAAATAAAATTATTTTATTTCAATTTAAGAAATATGTTCTTTACAATAAAAAGATAAAATTTAGTATGGTAAAAATAAAGGTAGAATCTTCTCCATCCAAAATAAAGGAAAGAAAAAAGGAATGCGTTAATATGCGATTTTAACGGAAATGCTGGGCTTACTATATAACTGAAAACATCCTCCTTCAGGCATAGATCAGCCTGCCATATGCACATTCTCGGAAGCAGGGGGACCCAGACTCACTCATCACTTCAACCTGATTGCAATTAGAATTCGGAAGTCAGATTGGCGCACTTTATTCTCTGGGTATGCAGTAATGGATATCTAGAGAAAAGGTAAGAATATGCATGAACAGCTGAAGACAAAAATATTCTACTTCTGTTTTCCCTCTGAAGAACTATTCTGAAACATCAGGGGGTATTTCTTCTTGTACTAATGAGAAGTCACATTATTAGGAAGTGCTCAGAAAATGTGCTCTCTGGTGAAGTTCTCATAGAATAAGCTCCCCCCCCCCCATTCTGCTACTTCTCTGGTGTCCTATTTGTGTTAGGCACTCTTCTAGGCTCTCAGAGTATTGAGGCTCTGTTTTATCTGACTAGCAAGACAAAACAGTGTTCCAAGGAAACTTTTATGTTAGTCTGGGGAGATAAATAATAATAATGAAAAACAAAGAGATAAATAAATGAACAAGAAAAATACCAAGTAGTGATAACTGTCATTCAGAATTCAATAGAGTGATTAATAGTGATTAATAAAAGATTTAGAGGTGCTATATGAGCTGAACTGGGTTCCCCAATTCATATGCTCTAGCTCCTAATGTGACTATAGTTGGGGATAGACCTTTAGAAGGCAATTAAGGTTAAATGAGGTCGGAAGGATAGGCCCCCATCTGATAGGATTGGTGGTCTTACATGAGAAGAAAGATCTCTGTCTCTCCATTATCTCTCTCCCACAGGCACAAACAGGAAATTCTATGTGAGGCCATAAGGCCTTGATCTTAGACTTCTAGCCTCCAGACCAGAGAAACCCAATTTCTAATGTTTATGCCTCCTAAATTATGATATTTTTTTCCAGCTTTGTCAAAATATAATTGACATATAATATTGTAGAAGTTTAAGGTGTACAATGTGCAGATTTGTTGCACTTACATATTGCAAAATGATTACCACCATAATGTCGTATGTCATCTCCATCATGTCATACAACTGCCATTTCTTTTTGTGGTAAAAACATTGAAAATACATTTTTTTAACAACTTTCAGTATATAATACTTGAAAAGCAAAAATTCTGAGCTTTCTCATGAAGTTCTGATGGTGTTTCTTTCTCTGGAATATTCCATGCACCTCTCCCCCATTCCTTAACTCCTCCTCCTGGTTAATTCTTCTACTTCTTGGTAGTTTTTCAAATTTTACTTCACTCCTGGTTCTGCGTTTTCATAGCACCATGAACCCTCACATTTAGCACTTATCACATTTGTGTCTCTACACTCATTTGTATAATTGTTTGATATCTTCCACTCAATAGTCAGTCCTGTAGAAAAGCAGGGATTTATTTTTTGTGTTCCGTATTTTATCCCTAGCAGCTGTTATAGTTCTTAGTGTCTAACAGTTACAAAAATAGTTTTAATAATTTTCAAACCTTCACTTTAATTGCTTTTCTTCAGTATTAGCAATTCCAATTTTTTATTTTGGAATATAAAATAATTTGGGGAAGGTTACTCAACATTGTATGTCAGTCTTTTTATTCAATCTGTAAATCACAGGATAGAGTTAGTAACTGTTTTTTCTCCATTGAAAAATCTAGGACCATCTCTACTTTGCGATTTTCTGAGCCACCACATCTATATGTTTCAAAAATTCCTACTGATTTACCTTTAATAGTTGTCTATTATCCCCAATAGTTACAGGACAGTGTGTTTCTTAATAGTAATTTGAAAGGCTGAACTTTTTCCTAACCACATAGAGCACAAAGCAAGGAGGACCATAGAGAATTCTCCGGTACAATTTCAGATGTGAACTTCTGTCAGCTGGTTTGCTTGACCTCATTCAGGCTTCATTTCTAGGGGCACTGTGCATTTTATTTTGAGATAAAACATCCCATATGTTTGACCATTTTTAAAAATAGGTCAGTCATCAAAGCCTAAAATTCAGATCTACCGAAACCTCCCCTATACTTATCTCTTCCAAGAAAAAGAAAGTCATTTTAGAGACTGACTTCATGTTTCAGGACAGAAGTGAAGAGTCTGAGGTATAGTCTCCTGTAAGAGTTGTCCTAAAAGGAATAGAGATAGAATAACAGCAGTGCAAATTCATTGATGCTCAGACATAAATGCAAGCAAAAAGTCAGCTGCACTGCCAGAAACTTGTTCAAATGGGTGTAGATATCGGCCTTAGAGCTTTCCCTGAATGAGCCTTCTCTTTGCACTTGATTCTGAAAGCTCTCTCACAGCTACAATGCCAGTGACTCAATGCCGGATGCCATCTTTGAAAAGGAACATAGACTCTGAGGTCCCTTCAAAGTTGTAATTAGGTTGTTTCCCTTATGAAAAAACTGGAGGAAAGGGGTTTAAGCCAGATCTCTCTTAGATAAAATTACCTTTTAAGAGTCTTCAGGCAGCCAAGTGTGCTAGAACTATTAAGCAGCATGTCACACACCTGATGCAATGATTCAATGCTCTGGTACACTTCCATGTAAGGAGAGTGCAGTGGAAAATTCCTTTCTCCTTACACTTGCCATTGATGTTTTATACACATTCCATGGCACCTTCATCTCACTTAGAAAGGTCTGAGGGTAACATAAAATCCAGCAAGGGGAGAGGGAAGAGAAGGAAGCATTGGACTTCCACTCAGCAGTATCACTTGCTGAGCCAGAGGCCTCTCAGTGCTGCCCAGGTTACTTTTCCTGTTAGGTTTATTAGGAATAAGAAAAGCAATGAGTAGCACAGAATGCAGTGTGGGTCTCAAAGGATGAAAATAACATTCAAGGATGATTGTTGATTAAGCGTCAAACATCATTCCAAACACTTTGTTGGATATTCCCATTTAATACATCAAATATTTTTATGTATTTGATGAATAAATATTTATGAAATATTATTTATTATTTATATATTATNAGAACTGAGTCACAGCAAGGTATAAAATATGCTGAAGTTCGCACATGGAGATCAGCCTCAAAGCCATCCCAGGTCTGTCTGAGACTTAAGCCTGTGTTTTGTCTTCTACTCTATGCTATTTAAAAATGGGGGGAAAAGAGGCTAAGATTATGAATTTCTCTTTCTGCGAGCTTACCGGAATTACATGGAAAAAAACGGCTCTAGGGAACTTTTAACTCTGACCATGTATTTCATTAAATTAGAACCTGTTTTAGGAAGGGTTTCATCAGAGTGAATGTGACTAGTTCACTGTTATTGTTCTCCTTCAATTACTCATTCAGCAAGTATATGCTACTCCTCCCCCCCAAAAAAGCTTAAAATCTACTAGAAATGGGGGAGATTGGAAAAAGGTAATTATAGTGCAGTCAACATTAATTTAACAAGGTTAACATCTCAGAGGCTTTTCTATTAATTGCTCATGGAGTATACTTATCTCCCATTACTAGAAATAAGAAACAAAGCTGCAATAGAGGTATACAGGAAGTTTTAGGGGCATGTACGGAGAGGGGTCAATAATTTCTAGAGAAGTCATCCGATGTGAAAGTGATATTTAAGCCACATCTTGCAGGATGACTGAATATTTATTAGTAAGATTATGCTGCTGACTATAACAGTAACAAGAAACAGGAATGGCAAGAATAAAGGCACGAAGAATGAAAGAGTCCAGAAAGTATAGGAGTGTACATTGAATGTAGAAGATTGACAGCAAAGTACTGCAGGTCTTAATTTTCTGAATGAATAGAACATTTTATTTAGATGGATTTGAAACTACTGGGGTGTCATGCAATCCATGTAATACAAAATACCAATTTATCTCTAGGTTTTAAAAAACCTTAGTGATTTTTTTCATCAAAATTAAATTATAAGCATAATATTAGCATAATAAACATAAAATAGTGCTTCTAATAGTATAATAACATGGGAGCCTGGGTAGCTCAGCTCAGTCAGTTATGTGTCCAACTCTTGATTTTGGCTCAGGTCATGAACTTGAGGTTCATGGGTTCAAGCCCCACAGTGGTTTCTGCACTGATGGTGTGGGGCCTGCTTGGGATTCTTTCTCTCCTTTTCTCTCTGCCCTCCCCTGCTCATGCTCTCACTCTCTCTAAATCTCTCTCAAAAGAAATAAATAAACTTAAAGCACACACACACAAAAAAAACAGTACAAAAATATATTCCAAAGGCTATCCATTTTTAAGGGTAGTAAGTAAAAGGAAAGTGGATATAAGGAATCCAAGAGCTTGACAGTGGTGGAGGTGGTGAGAAGAAGGTTCATTGTGATTTTTGGAAGGCTTACTAGCTGATACGTAATCTTCAAAGATCAATATAGGAGTAAATTCTAAATGCAGTGCATATTCATAAGTCATTACTATAAACATAAGTACTAATTATTTTGTCCTCATTTTTTGGAGATTTATTAAAATGTATCATGTAAGGTTCTTACCTAATATATGGAATATACATCTAGCAGAGGACAAAACACAAATATATACTAAATACAGTACATGATAAAAACAATCCTTAACATAAGTCTGGGATGTTAATTGCAGAAGAATCCTCTTGTTTAGTGACCTAAGGCAAAAAATTCTGAAGTATATGACATTTTACATGGAACTTGAGGTTACATATTTATGGTAAGGGGTTTGGATTTAATTGTATAATTTGCCCTTGGTCCTTGAGTCTTTACCAGCCTGACATCAGGAAAATCTTGGCTAAAACAGTCTACCTTTGGAAATAAAGAAAAAAGTAGTTTTATTTTATTTTTTATTTTAGAGAAAGAGAGAGAGTGAGCATGAGTAGAGGAGAAGGGGAGAGGGAGGAAGGGAGGGAGGGAGAGAGAGAGAGAGAGAAAGAGAGAAAGAGAGAGAGAGAGAATCTAAGCAGGATCCATGCTCAGCAAGGACCCTGACACAGGGCTTGATCCCAAGACCTTCCGATCATGATCTGAGCTGAAATCAAGACTCAACCAACTGAGCCCCCCAAGCACCCCAAAAGCAGTGGTTTATTTTTTTAGAGGAGGTTCTTCTCTGAGTCTTTTCTAAGTCTATCTTTTCTGAGATAATGGAAGGACCCACTTGGAATAAATTCTAGCAAAATCTGTGTCTTCAAAGGAACCAAAGGTGTATTAAAATGTTTAAGCACCTAGGATAGCAATCACCAAACCCAAAGACCTTCGTCAGGGTTCCCAATCTAGAAAATCAAATCTTAGAAAGCTAGAATCAGAGGTTGTTGAAGATAAAAAGGTGAGAAAATCTCGTTTTATCGATGAAAAAACTGAAGTCCAATAGATGTCACAAAAGTTCACTCAGATAGTTAACAGAGAAAGACAGATCATCCAGATAGCCTATTCCTACTGCAGTTCTTTCCCCCTTATATTCTATGTCACTCAGTGCTCTTAGTCAGCCCTTTGAATGCCAAAATCATATTTAGTCCCTCTGGGTATGTCCATAAGCCTGAGGCTTTGCACATATTAAGGGTTAGAAAATAATTTATTGACTCAACCAATTAGGATTGAATGAGCTGCATTCCTATGGAAAGAATGGAATAGTCCTACAGGACAAAGTCTTAGTTCCCAAATTATTATCAGTCCACCTAGACCAGTACTGGAATTCCACTGTGCATACATTAGCAACCATTTGTACAAAATGCAGTCTTCTGTTGGTTCAGGGAATTAGAGACCCATGTTGGAAAGGGGTTATGAATTCAAGCTATATTCAAGTTGGTTCATGTTGGGTTCTTTCCATCCATAATCTATAATCATTAGCTAGTTTCATTCTCAAAAAATGGAGAATTAGGTTCACTGAAAAATCTTCACTTCTTTACTAAAAAAGACAAAATCACTTTAAAATGTGATATTTAGGGGCACCTAGGTAACTCAGTTGGTTAAGTGTCTGACTTCACCTCAGGTCATGATGTCATGGTTTGTGAGTTTGAGCCCCACATCAGGTTCTGTGCTGACAGCTCAGAAGCTCAGAGCCTGGACCCTGCTTCCGATTTTGTGTTTTCCTCTTTCTCTGGCCCTCCCCCACTCACGCTGTGTCTCTCCCTCAAAAACAAACATTAAAAAAGTTAAATAAAATAAAATGTGATATTTAGTCATAATGAATTAGTTAAAGATAGGCTCTGAAACTAGACTGCCTGTAATTGAGTCATATGTAACACCGGGCAGGTTCATATAATCTAAGCCTCTATTTCTTAATTTTTAAAATAATCATCACTATCATCATTATAATACATATAAAATTCACAGAAATGGGATAACTTAATAAGGTTATGACTAAGTAAGATACCTAAATAAAGTATTTAGCATTGTAATTGATATAGAATAAACACTCAGTGGATGGTAACTTTTATTAATTGTACCATACCTTGTATCTGATATCTAATTCTTCCTTTTAGGAAGATGTGTTACTCCCCCTCTGGATTTATTAATTTAAAAAAACTGCTGATGAGTCTGATTCTTTTTGGAAAACATTACAGAGAACATGATTAAAACTCTAAACTATTTACCAATAGATATTTTGTAAAATTTAAAATAAATCACCTGTATTTTATTTAACCTTAGAAAAGGGGCACATGCACCATAGAATAAAACAAAAATTTCTCAGAGTGCCTGGGTGGCTCAGTCAGTTAAGACTGAGTTAGGCTCAGGTCACCATCTCACGGTTCGGTTCATGAGTTTCAGCCCCGCATCAGGCTCTGTGCTGACAGCTCAGAGCTTGGAGCCTGCTTCGGATTATGTGTCTCCCTCTCTCTCTGATCTTCCCCGCTCATGCTCTGTTTCTCTCTGTCTCAATAATAAACAAAAAGCGTTAAAATTAAAAAAAAACTCTCAAGATTTCTGGTCAAATCTAAAACAATTGAGCCTCGATTCACAGGTGAGACTGCAGGTTAAAAATACTGTATTTCCTTTCTTTTCATATACATATTGTGGAGAAGATGGGGGAAGGTGGAATAAATGGAAATAATGCAGTTTAATTTTGAAAGCTCTGAGCTATACTTAACTTGATGCTGGGAGTGGCTCTTTAAAAGGTAAAATGGCAACTTAACAAGTAAATTTTCCCTAAAACAAACTGGAAAAAAATAGGATTGATGCAAATGGAACTAAAGAGAAAACTAAATAGACTATAAAAGCTCAGGCTGCTATCCCAAGCACAAAAAGATGTGGAAAACCAATCTAAGGTAATTTAGTTCATCACAAAAACACATTGTCCAATTGGAGGTACTGTGAATAATACCTTAGCGCCTGTCACAATAGATGGGGACAGTCTTTCTTTTATTCTTTTATTCTGAGGCAATCTCTTTGTGGAACTTTATTTGTATAGCTAACAATCTGAATGAGGGAGCTCTTGTGAAGACTTGTGCACTGTTATTGTTGCCAGGGAAACTGGGTCTTAATTTCTAGTGGCTTAATGCCAAAGAAAACAGGCTATAGAGAGGGGAAAAAAAAAACATAACTTGATAGCACTGAATTTATTGGACATTTTCAGCGGTAAAAGGTCTTCTTTGGGGGCTCACAATTTAAAGTCTAACTGTAAGTCTCCCTCCCTCTCTTCACTCCACTGGATTCAAATGCTCCACCAAATAGCAGTTTGATTTTCAGTTGATGCAGCAATATAGTGATTATCATTCAGAGCAATTTTAGATTCAAAATGGAAAAAAAATTAATACGAGTATAGGTCCTTGTTCAATTCTAATGGAAAGAACACATAATTATCCTTCTGATAGCTCAAACCAGCTTATGGGGAAAAGCCTACTGTTTTAATTTACAAGGTTCTTCATGCCCAGATCAGAAAGCTTTATGTATGTGCTTTTGTGATGTATTGTTTAATAGTGCACAATAGTATTTTATGTGAAATAGAAGATAACGTAGAATCAAACCTGCCTAGATTAAAAAAAAAAGATGAAAGAAAACCCTCATATCATCATACCCAAAAAGATCTGTTCTATATCAATTAACTTACAATCTGTATCATTTGAATTTTTTATTTCTGTCAAAGTTTTATTTTTGATACATTAATACAGGATTTTGGGTTTTCCTGGCCAAAATAAAATCTAGACTGTAAATTCANCTTGAAAGAAGCAAGAATGATAGCAATGGAAAAATAGGAGAAAATGCTCAGAAGAGAATGTGTATGCTATGCTACCTTTCAGTACAGAGGTTTCTTTTCTAGCAGCATACAGATTCTTTGACAAATTTACTTATTTGTAATGGAAGTGAAAGAAGCTTTTAAATATTGGTAAATATTTTTGGTTTTATTTCACATATATTAAGTAGCCATAACTTAAACATGCTCTTTTAGGACTTTTGTTCTTTCCCTGCTCTTAAAAGGAATTTAACCTCCTCAAATGGTCTATCCTTTGTCTTTGATTATACTTACTTCTTTTTGCATTCTTTTCCTCCCCACCTTCTTTTTTGTTTGTTTGTTTGTTTGTTTTTTGTTTTTTTTTTTGTTGGACTTGGTAGTACTCCCATGGAACCTTCAGGAAAACAAAAGGACCTAGTCTTTTTTGTGCTTGGAGCTACTGCAGGCTGCAGATAGGCAATCTAAATGAAATCAGCTGGGTGGGTTGGCAGAGAGCCACAAAAGACAATAGGACAATATAATCTAAAATGTGTCCCTTACAAGAATGGTCCTCAGAGAAATACTCAAAGATTTATGAAATCTATCTTTGAGAAGATTGTTTTACTTAAGGGAGAGAGGAAACTCTTCTAAAAACTTGTGAATAGAGAAAAGCTGGGCACTTAAGAAAGCTAATTTCTTATCTTTACTCCACTAGAATATGAATCAGTGAAAATAGACCCAGAAAATAAAGAACTGAATTACATGTATAGCCTTTGTGATACTAAAAATAACTACCTTGTAAAAATGTAATAGTTTGATGCTCTTTTAAATTTCTAAGAATTGAAATATTCACAACATTGCCCAAAATAAATGCCATTACCTTCATTTTATATACAGAAGAGGATTAGCTAACAAATGACTTGGCTTACTTGGAAAAATCAAAGCCAAAAATATAATAACAATTCTTGCCCTGTGTGAAATTAGCAAATAACAATTCTCTTTACTTCATTTCCTCACCTTAATATCTTCAAGTATCTTGAGATAGTATGTAAGGAAGCTGAAAACAAAGCACACAGTAGTGTATGTTTTTGTAGTGTTCAGCTTTGGGGGATAAATACCTTGAAGAGCCATTAAAAATAGTTTTTAGGAGAGAAAGACACAAGTTATGTGATATTAGTAATGCAATATTTTAATATTGTTAAAATGTGTTGAGAATCCATAGTGAAACCCAACTACACATGCAAACACAAGAATTAGGAAAAGGAAAATAATGTGTTTAGTGTCAACTGTGTGACAAATATAAAATCTCATCAAAACTCAACATCTTGTAGTGTTGATTTCAGCATTATTATTTTATATTTGAGAACAAAGAATTAGTAAGTTCCTCTCACCTGTCAAGTCTCACAGGCCCAGAAAAACTTAGAATGGAAATGTGTGGTTCCTAAATCCTTTTTTTCCCACTATGCTACAGAAGGGGAGCTCTATGGGTTTCAGTGTGGATGAACACTGTATTTCCCTTTGGTACTTCTCCAGAGAGTAATTCTTCTGTGAAATTTGTTGGGAAGCAAGCATGTAGAAAACATGATCACTGATGCCTATTTTCCAATGCTAGGATTAGAAATATTCTATTTGTCAGAATGTATGTATGGCATATGAAGAATTTCTTTTATATTCTTTAGGGTTTGTTTTTTTTTTAAGTCTTTGGGCCAAATTCTTAACCTTTGAAAAATACTGTGTTACTGGTATTTTTCCCCCATTCTTGCATTCACCTACTTCTTGTTGGAACCAAAGTTGAACTAAATAACTGAAGCGGCTTGAATAATGCTGAATAGAGGAAAGGAACTTCACAATTCTCAGGCTTTTTAAATTAAAACTAAGAATAGTAATATTTCTCCTAGTTTCAAGGAGGGGATCTCTGAGAATCACATTCATGTTTTCAAAAGTAAATCCATCGATTTAGAAAATAAGGAGAAGAAAACAACTAAAAAATTTACTATAAATTTAGATTTATATTGTATCATTATTTGTAGTAGCTGAAATGTAGAAGTAACCTGAGTGTCCATCACTGGATGAATCGATAAAGAAAATGTGGAACAGAATGGGGTATTCTTTATAATAGAATATTATTCACCCATAAAAAAGAAGGGAATCCTGCACTTATATGTGTAATAAAGAAAAAAGAGGTAAAAATCATAGGAACACATTTGAAAAGTGATTGCCAAGAGTTGGGGATGGGTACTTACCAGTTTTCAGGTGTAAGATGAATAAGTTCAGAGGATCGAAAGTAAAATATAGTTACTATAGTTGATAGCATGTATTGTATAACTGAAATTTGCTAAGAGAGTAGAACTTAATTGGTCTCACCAGCAACAGAAGGAGATAAATATGTGAGGTGATAGATGTGTTAAGTAGATGGAGGTATCCTTTCACAATGTATGTGTATGCCAAATCACAATAGTATACACTTTACATATCATACAATTTTAGTTGTTAATTAGACCTAAATGAAGCTGAAAATACAAACAAAAACAAACCACCTTGATTTACTTGGCTATGAGAATGCATAGGCAATCTGGATTTGATTCTAGCATTGGTTCTGTTAATCTAGCTGGGCCTTCCTCTTCTCTCGTTTCTCAGCTGTAGGTGAGTCCTTCCCAAAGTGCATTTTCAGAAATTTAGGAAGCTTTCCAAACAGAGGGAACCTAAGTTCTTTTAAGAGTACACTTGCCTATGTAGTCCTCATAACACCGAGTATGGTGTTTAGCACATACCCCCACTCAAAACACTTTTTTAACTGATCTGATTAAACAAAATGGGAGCCCTTTCATAAGAGAAAGACAAGTATCTGTTGATTATTCAAAACGGACATTAACAATAAATCTAATTCTTGATGTAGTAAAATCACAATAACCTTATGGGATATATTATGGAATCAGCCTTGTCTTAGTCTATTTTGAGGGAAAGAAATACAGTCTCCACTATGATAGAGATAACATTTGTAGTGTGGCTTATTTCTTAAAACATGTGTCTGTTAATAGTCTGAAGGATCCCATATGGCTCAGTGGCCATTAACCTTGGTCATAATTGACAGTTCTAACCCCAATTAGATTCCAGAAATCTGATTCCATCCTTTTACTCTAAAAACTATTGTTGAAATTAACCTGTTAAAATTATACACTAAGGTTTAAGAACACGATCTAAGGTAAGATTTTGGGAGAACTGCTTTACTTCTTTTTATAGGCATGGAAGATTCCACTTCAATTGTTTACTATCACCAGTAATCTCAAAATCAAACAGTTGCAAAGAAAGGAAGGTTTTCTTGAGCACAGACATATTACATTTATAATGGTGCACATTATACCATCTGCACACTCCTATTAAGAGACAACAAGAAAGGACTTCAGGGACAAACTATATTTATCTTGTTCTTTCATTTCTTTTTGAATAGTTACACACATATGGCCCAGATATGATTTTTTATTTATCTTTGAGTAAACTGAGATCAAACTTCTTTCCCCTAGTGAGATAAAATACTAGCCTAATTGGTAATACCCCATTGGATATCTGAGAAATGGGATAACTAGTGAGGCAGCTGTTAACACTCATTAGCAATATGCTGGAACACCAAACAGCTATTAAAAGGAGGTCCAGCAAATGCAGGAAAATAAAAACAGAAACAAAGGACACAGGTTTTTTTCTTCTGTGGTCACTGCCCTGGCTTTTTATTCAACTCAAGAAATCTATAAGTAATACCAGCAATCCTACAAGTGATGACTTCTCAAAAGATGATATTTTGTATCATAAAACAGAGCTGTATATCATTCACACTAAACATACACGATGAGATAGATTCATAAAGTGAAGGTTGGCACCTGGCAGTCTCCTAAATGCCATTTCAAAACTTTAAGTGTTATAAAGAATTGTGCTTCTGATAGACCATTAAAACTTTAGAGCCAGAAAACCCAGTTAAGTACATACATATTTTTAGCGAACACATTGGAGGAAGTAGAAAGAGGAGGAAAAATGTGCATGAGCACATTTGACTATTTAAGCTTCTCAATACTAGAGTGGAGGTAGGGCAACTAATTTCTTAAGACCTTTCAAAAGCCTGAGAAGCATGACAATCCATTGCCTTAAAGGGAATTAAGGGGGATGTGTTTTATTAGAAAATTAAAAAATAATTCTTGATTTGAGACATCTATTTGTTTCAGCAGTGTATATTTACAAATGTGTTTGTTTCCAAAGGTATTATACATAGAACAGCTTAAACAATAACACATACGAAATCTTTTAACGCATTTATTGTTCAATATTTTAGTGGCGTTCTGGAAACAGAGTGTGATACATACAGTGTCTGTCCAAATGCTTAAACTAGGTTATTATGGTTCCCCTAGTATTTTTCTAGAGCCAAATTAGACACAACGTTATTAACATATGCTGGAGAGTACAAGACTTTCTCATTGTCTCATCCCTGGGACAGAAGATGTTTCAGTTCCAGATCATTAAAGTGCACTTAGATTTTCAAGCCCAGAACTCAGGGGAAATAAGAAAAGAAATATAGGGGAAGAAATTAAGTGACCTTCTCTTTTGGGGAAACAAAGAAGAGTGTGGGCTGAATACATGAAACTAAATGGTGACATTAATGAAAGACTATAATACTGTCTAAAGCGGATCAATTACTGAAAACAGAGCAGTTGTTTTAAATCTAATTCCAGAGGTCCATCTTTTACATTCCCCAAATGTCTCTAACTGCTAGCATACTTATCCCATCATTTGTGATAACCACCTTCTAGTGGAAATTGAGTACCCACCAAACTGCCCCTGGATGCATATCAATAGGATCTCAAAATTTTCATCATTCAAATTAATCTTAGCATGGCTGACTTACATAAAGAAGCTTAAATATTAAGCAGCTCTGTAATGGCAGAAAGAAACAAAATCATTCTCCTCTTAGTCTTAATTCCTCCATGTCATTCTGTAGCTAAAGTATATGTTATTATATTGTGTTTTATTTTAGCAAAGTGAAATCAAATAAACTTTCTAAAGGTTCAAAATAGATACCTGTATTTCATGGGCTGTGGCCACCATAAAAATATGAAACCTAGAATAACTGCTGAATCCCATCTGTCAGGGTATATTTGGAGGAGATTCAATCAGAAGAATATAGCCAAAAATGATAGCTTTAAGTACAAAAAACCATCCTGACTGTTCACGGAGGCTGATAACACAATGAGAGCTGTTTATGGAACTCTAGTGAGTCTCCCTGATGTCTGTTCCTTTATTACCACATCCACTGAAACCTGCTGCATGATATTCCCTAACAGGAATTCTGTGTTTCAGATGGTATGAGTTAAATTACAGGCTAGTTGGCAGACATAAAGTTCACTTTGGGGTACCTCAAAGAGGCAGTCGCACAATTAGAAGCTTGTGACTCAGTTGGCAGAGATTTGCCATATGCATTAACAGGCCACTGACAGGACAAACAAGCATCAATTTTAAATATACAGGACAAAAATCTCATGGTAGTGACACTGTTTTCAGGTATTCAATTTGTTGGTTCCATTAATAGCTTTTCATCTGGAGCAGCTCAGTGGTGACCAATATGATATTACTCCCCTTTACAGAAACAACACTCTGATTTGTTCTTCAGGAGGGCATTAAGGGAAAAGAAAAATAAATATGTACATAGCATTTTCTATGAATGAAGCATTATGTTGGACACTTTACATGCATCATTTACACTAGTCCTTGTAGTCTTAAAATGAGCTATTTTAAAGATGAGGAAATTGGGACTTCTAGAAGTCCCTTAAATATTGAGTGGAAGGGATTAAATTGGAGCTCAGTTCTGATTCTGCCACAAAGATGGCTACTAGAAATTCCTTCCTCCCCTGTATGTATATGCCACTGCTTCCATGTAGAAGTGGAGATTAATGACCCTTCCTTTGAATATGGGATGACTTTGTGAGTTTTAGCTAAAAGAGAAAGGCAAGTGATGTCGTAGGACTGTTGAGCCTACGCCTTAAGAAGACTTATAAGTCTTAATGTGTTTGCTTTCACTCTTCAAAGACAGTGCCTATGTTAAGTATAACTGCACTGTTTGAACAGAGAGTTCTTGGAAGGTGAGAGATTACACTAATCTCAGTCAGGCTGCCATAGTCAGCACTAAACAAGGCAGAGGTGAGCTATTCCCGTTAAGTCCTTCCCAAAGTGGAGAATTAAGTGAAAAAAAAAAAAAAAACCCCTGGACATTGTAGTTCTAGGACACTAAGTTCCTGAGAGGTTTGTTGTACAACAATAGATNATGCAGAATTAAGTGGAAAAAAAAAAAAAAACCCTGGACATTGTAGTTCTAGGACACTAAGTTCCTGAGAGGTTTGTTGTACAACAATAGATAACTGAAGAAGATTCCAAAACACTGGCTATTTCTATTTTGTGATATGGCTTCCATGGTTATCCAGACTTCCTTCACTATTAATTTGGTGAGGGGTGAGGAAACATTTGAGTCAAAGGGATACTCCGCATGTACCAGTGGAAAAGAGCAATTTTAAGTTGCCTTAAATTTAAGCAAAAATGCATTGAGTAGTTATATAGTGCCTGGCACTGTATTATCGCATTTATCCTCATTATAACACTGTGTGGTAGATACTATTTTGAATCTGTTTTACAGGTTAAGAAAGTAAGGCATAAATACTTGGAAGCTAGGAAGTTGTAGATTCAGAATCATAACTGTGCAGTCAAATTCCAGAGACTAACTCTTAATTCCTGAGTTATACTGCCTAGATTTTCTTGCCATTGGTATTTCAATCTGGCCAAGTGACAAAAGTAGCTGTGACAATAGTACTACTCTCAACTCTAATGCTTGCCTTGAAAATGCTGGGCTGTATACTACTCTAAAGAACTTTCCTTGGATAGTACATATATAGACAGCAGGAAAGAATATCTCCTGTTTGGAAGGCCATAAATACAGAGTTAGAAAGCTCTTCATGTAGGGTCAGATAAAATAACCCAGACTAGAGAATGGAAATCTTGGCATATGAAGAGTACTCTCTATAAGGTAGGCATCACCATGTTCTTTGCCACATTTGAGAGCAGTTCTCTGTCATGTAGGTAAAGTTAGTATTTATGTACTTAATGCCACTTTTGCTATGATTTTTCTGGTTCAGTGCAGAATTTGGTGTTGGAAAGACCCAAGTTGGAGTAGTGGCTTGCCATGACCAATTCTATGACCTTAGAAAGTTCCTGACATACACTGATAAAATGGGGACAGTGAGGTTTGACCCAGGGAATTCCTGTGAGGTGAGGGTTAAGTGAGACTGTGTGTGAGTATATTTGCATGTATAGTATGTGTGTTAATGTTTTTATGTATTGCTTCTTCTGTTGCTATTAATAATTACAATCAGAGCTGATAAATTTGGAGGCTAAAAGAATGCTAGACTGGAAGAGAGTCAAGAAACTTAAACTTATTAGACAATAAGACAGAGCCAAATGAAAAAGGTTTGTTTCTTCAAAATCCAAGAGAAGAAATTAAGTCACATAACCTTTTCATTAAGGTCTCCATTTAATGACTGAATCAGATTTCTATCGTTCAAAATATCCACATGTAGAATCCAGTTAGTGTGTTAGTAAATGTTCTAGAAAGCTCTTGTCAGATATCAAGCTTGCTTAACAGAGTTGTGGGATGATAGATTAAAAAAATATGTTTGAGATTATATAGCTCAGCCCCTTTATTTTATAGTTGAAGAAAGCTTTAGAGAGGGAACATGATTTATACAAGGATATCCAGTTTGTGAGTTACAGAATAGGTACTGGGATAAGGTTTCCTGGCTCCCTAGCAGTAACTACCAAAAACTGAAGTTTCTCTTAAATGAAGGAAACAAAACTTGAAAGAGCAGTAACTGGTATTGGTGATATTACTGTGACCCAATAAAATTTGTTATCACAACACCAAACACCTATGGACAGATCAAACTTGTTAGCATTTCTCTTTTATATATGGAAGGTAAATAATAACCTCATCAAATTTCCCCTGCCTCTATTTTTCTTAGTTCTCTACTTATTGTAGCATTTAAGACTAGACTTGACTTAAGAAGAAAGTTTTTATGAAGTCTCAGCCACATGTGGGCAAGGGCTTTTTAAGAGTCCTTCCTAGAATGTGGTACTCCAAAGCACACTACTGGTGTCTCGAACTTGGCCTCTGTTTTATTCTGACCTGGGTTATGACCTGGGACTGAACCAGTGCTAACAATGGACTCTGGTGAGGTATAGCTCTTAGCATCTACAAAACAAACCAGTGAGAGTTCTTTTTGTTCTCCATGTTTGGTTTTTGTTCCCTTATTTAACTGAGTACCCCTATAGCTCCAAACAATCTTAAATTTCCTGAATTCTAGCATGGTGGACATTCATCACCTCATGAGAGATACCCCAGTGTAGACTCTTCAACAGCCTACATACCTCACTGGAAAAGTCTATCCAATTATATCCTTTCAATCAGTTCCCAGAATAGGCCAGATCTTCTCTAGGTGAATTGATCTGAGACCATTTATCTAACTCTTTCCAATATACTTCTTATAAGTAAACAGCTATGATAGCATCAACTACCTGAACTAGGACAATATGGGGATCCCTTAAAAATAGCTCATCGATTTTTATTAGTGGTCCAGTTGCAAATTTGGAAATTTGTAATGACTAAATATATGGTATACAGGTATCTGGTGACTGAAAAAATAATATAAAAATAGAGCCTTATAGGTTGCTGGGTAGTTCTGTCAGTTAAGCATCTGACTTCAGCTCAGGTCATGACCTGGTGGTTCATGAGTTCGAGCTCCATGTTGGGCTCTGTGCTGACAGCTCAGAGCCTGATGTCTGCTTTGGATTCTACGTCTCTCTCTCTCTCTCTCTGCCCCTCCCCTGTTTATACTTGGACTCTCTCTCTCAAAAATAAACAAACACTAAGAAATTAAAGAATATAAAAAAGAAAGAGTTACGACTGGGTTATTAAGGATTTTTTTGGTTTATAAAATTAAAAACATTCATAATATAATACTTGGGGAAAAAAAGGAAAGGCAGGTAGAAGAAAAATAGGCTTTTCTTTTTATAGAATGAGAAATAACTCTAAAATGTCTTTGATTTGACCCAGAACATATGAATCTTTGTAGTACAATAACTTATGTTCCGATGGACTTCTATTTTAGTTGAATTTCTTTCCCCCTAAAGTACAAGAAACCACACAGTAACCTTTTCAGACTACTTCACATGTTTCAGGGTCCCAAAAATATATTTACTGATCTTCCAGTAAACTCTTGGGGATTGTGTTGATTCTGGCATTGATTCCCATGTGCAATAGAGGACTTTTCCAGATTTAGAGTTGTGACTTAGTTTTAACCACTAGTGTGAACTCCAGACCCTCTAAAATAGATCTTAAGACTCCTCATCAGATTTTTGAAACTTGCTGCTTATTTGCTGATTCAACTGTATTTGTTCTGCTATGATTGTATTACTTTTGGATTCAAGGTCAGCTACCAATAAGTCTGATATTCAACTCCCCTCCCCCCCCAGCTCTGAGGCTGTGGAATCTATTTAAGCTTTTCACAAGGAGAAGGGTATGGTGGAAAGTGCCAGACTTGCCAAGCTGTAAGTTATTTTTCTTCCAGATCTAAATTTTAGTCAGGTTTTTGAGAACCACTTACCATGTGTCCACTGACAACCATTAACCTCTAATACAAGAATCTATAAAAATAGAACACTGTTCATATCCCTACTAGGTTCATATCCCTATCTGGAACACCAGGCCATGTCCACATGCTAATAATAACCAATGGTATTCAAAAGCACACCATAAATGGCAATAAGAAATAGAATAATAGTTTGTGCCACACTATGGGAATCAAAGGGTAGGGGAGTTTAAGGCTAGTTTGGTCAAAATTTGGGATAATAGAGCCAAGTAAGACATTATTCTAATTGGCAGATATATTGGGCCAGATGTACTGACATAAAAAAAAGTTTAGATTTTAAGCAGTCTACTTTGGCCACAGAATAAAGCTTATGCATATCTATTTCAATACAGCCATTTGAGGCTTCCACAATAGAGCTCCATCTCCAAATGTTCTCATAATGAAGTTTAAAAAAGCAAGTGTGTTTTGTGGTCCACTCAGATAAACTTATAGGGTTTTTTTGGGTGGGGGGTGTAGTGTGTGGGAAAAGATTTTAAAGTCACTTTCAGCTTCAGGAAGAAAAATAAAACAAAGCCCTCCATAAATGATTAGTAATGTCAACCAAGGTATGAATTTGGGAGTGGTACTACAAATGTTATGTATTTTGACAACACTTTTCAAGGCCTAGGAAGAGTACCCACCTAGGTCATAAGGTTGTTTGAGGTCCTTTCCATCAAATGGACATTTTCTTCCTTGAAATCCCACTGCATTTTGTATCTGTTTGTATCTGTTGTACACTGCATTGTGTATCTGTATCACTTAACTTATTCCACTTTATATACTTGTACTTGGCTTATCACTGGCAATGACTTAAGCTCCTTAGAAGTAAAGAATATCTAAATCATCTTTTTTATCTCCCCAAAATGCCTAGCATAATAACTATATATTTAATAAATATTTCATGAAGTGAATACAATGTAGGGAAGGAGGAGGATCTAAGGCTGAAAAAGTAAATTGCAGATGGATTATAGAAGCATAAATAAGAGAGTTCAGCTAGTAATTGTTCTAGAATGGTTTCATGTATATTGGTTTTATCCTCATAATAATTAGATGCTAGTGGGCAAGGAGGCCCTTAATACAAAGTCACAGATTCCAACAAGAGTAGGTTACTGACCCACCATGTAGCAGCTGGAAAGAATCAAAGGCAACAAAATTTGTCAATATATCATACCTCTTAGGGGCTTTCAGAGAAATTTTCATTTTGGGAGAAAAAGTAGGTTGAACAAAGAAGGAAAGATACAATTAGGATGAAACCTGAGTTTATAAAAGAATGAAACCTCCTTGGCACATTGTGATATTGCATAGATTTAGGAGATCAGTGCTTGAAATATAGAATCAGATCTTAAGGGTGCCTGGGTGGCTCAGTGGGTTAAACATCTGACTCTTGGCTTTCGCTCAGGTCAAAATCTCACCATTGTTGGGTTGGAGCCCCAGGTTGGGCTCTGTCCTGTCAGCACAGGGATGCTTGAGATTCTCTCTCTCCCTCTCTCTCTGCCCCTCCCTTGCTCCTGTGCAGCATGTGCTCTTACTCTCTCTCAAAATAAATAAATAAACTTAAAAAAAGAAAAAAATATTTTAGCTCTACTTTCACCATTGTGCCCTGGGACATATTAAGTAGCCTCTCTCAACTTAAATCCCTTCCATTGTTTTGTTTTGTTTTTATTTTAAAGAGAAAGAGACTATGCATGCCTGTGGGGGAGAGGGCAGAGGGAGATAGAGAGAATCTTAAGCAGACTCCACACTGAGTGTGGCTCAGGGCTAGATCCCATGAACCTGGGATCATGACCTGAGCCAAAATCTAGAGTTGGACTCTCAACCAACTCAGCCTCCCTGGCTCCCCAATCCCTTCCATCTAAAGGAGCATAATTATATTGAGTGCCAAAAAGTTCAGTTAAATGTGCAGCCTAATGTTATAACTTACCTTAGAAAATTCAGAGACATGTAAAGCTTGCCTATACATATGATCTTTTTCCTTATTATCCCTCTCTGCTATGTTGCCACTGATCCTGATTTCCTTTTATAGTTGATTTTCTTTAAATTACTGAAAATCACCTCTAAATATTTGTAGGTCTAGATGGCCTATGAAATATAAACTCTAGATGGCCTATGAAATATAAACTCAGCTGTCTTATTTATAGAGCTATTAGAGAATAAAATGAAATAATGTCTTAAAAAACTTTCACATAGCTTAATAAAAGTGATTTCCTCCAATCCTATTATATATCCAATCAAAATCATGACTAAGAGACTTTCTAAGTCAAGAAGGCAGATATCAAGGGTTATGGCTATCAGAGTTATAATTATTTCAGGTACTTCAAGTAGGTAACTTTCATTTCTATGTCTAGAACTTTGGATTTCCTGAGGTTCCATGATTTGACAGAAAAATATAAGTACAACTTAAAATAAAAATTTTAAGTTAACCACTTTGTACAATCTTACTCATTTATGTCAAAGCCCATCTTTTTTTTTTTTTTAAAAATCAGGATTTTTACATGTAATACAACTACAGGTGCTTTTGGTTTTCTTATTTTGACTCCTTGAAAAGAGTGAGTTTCAGTCTGTTGTTCCATTAGTGAAAACTACTTTGTGTCATTAAAGTCCCAGAGCATTTCATGCCCTTCCTTTGGCTGATACATTTTTCAAGGGAAAACAAAGCTGACCTTGACCTGTTTGCTTTCATTGAACACTTATGTGAATAGTGACAGTTGACACTTCTTCCAAACAGAGACACTACATCAATTTGAGCAGATACTCCTATCCATCAAAAGGTAATCTCCACATTCATGAAGAAAACAAGCTGTAGGTAAGGCTTTCAGTCCATACATTTAACATTAATACTCTAAGAATAGGCAACTTAAATGTCACAAAATCGAGAGAAAGGCAGAATTAGGCATCTACCTCATTATATCAAACTACAGAACAGCTGACATTTATTAAGAGGATTATTTGAACAAAATTGCTCAAGAAAGGTAAAAGTGTCCTGCTCACAACTAACTTTGAAGAGATTATGAAGATAAACAAAAAGTATTTAAAATATTGAATTACGTTATTTCTTGAGTATGTATATTAAAGAAGTGCCAGATATATGAATCATATACTATATATGTATTTTACAACCATGCTGTATCATCTATTTAAATTTGGGTGGGGATTTATTACTGTAGTTTGTCATAAAAACTAAAAACATATTACCTATTTTCCATATTAAAAGTATGCTCTATTTATAATTATGAAAATATATGTTTGAAATCCTATTAGCCATTTAAGTAGGTTTTTCAATTAGAAGGATGATATATGAGCTCCGAGAAAGCATCTGGACTAAAACTGAAGTTAACAACATACAGACAGTCTATAAAATTAAGTCTAAGATATTAGAAATATTACTTGCTAGATAAACCTACACAGCATGAGTGAAGTTTTGAAATATTAATTATCTTGGGTCACTGAGCTGAAGAGCAGTTTGTTCAGGGACAAGCTCAGGGAACACTGACAGACAGGTTAGAAGCATAGGTCATAGAACTAAAATTCCTTTTGAGTGAAATGCAATTGTCTGTCTATATTAATTCCACTCCTCCTCAAGTCTCCTTTTCTGGATCCTCTACCTTCTCTTATTTTTGAATGTTGGTGTTCTTATGGTGTAGTATTGGATCTTTTATATTCATTACCCCCTCCAGGTATGATTTCATCAAATTCCATGTTTTAAATGTCCTTTGTAATTTACCAATACACCAATTTAAATCTCCTGTCCAGGAGCATCATATTAGTTCCAGACTTGAAATTTCTTTTTCAGAGGTCTTACAATATTATCCAACATATTAAAATGGCATGTCTGAAAAGAACTCACAATGTACCACACGGCTATCCATCTTGCTCCACAAAATCAAAATCAATCAGAACCATCCTGGATTACATTTTTTCCCCTGCCATACCTCTCTCAATAAGCAAGACTAAAGTAGGCTGTCATTAGGGAAAAGTTGCCAAGATGATGTATCTAATAGCAGTGGCATATCCAAGAAATGCCAGCAAAACACAGAGGGTCCATATAGGAGGGAAACAGTTTAAATCTGGGGGAAAGGGGGGGGCTTTTTAGCTATCGTCTGTAAGGCTACCTACACCATCAGCTAGGAATCTCTTGCAAATAGTTGATTCAGTGAAGTCTTAGCTATTCAACCACAAGAAATAGAACAGTAATGGGCATGGCATTGTTTAAAGATCCTTTGAAGAAGGTGGTAAGAAGCAGCAAAATACACCGATGGACAAAAAATATTCCTGTTGGGAGCCATTCTGAACTCACTAGTCAAGAAAACTCCTTGTGAGGTTAAGGCAAGTTTGAACGGTCTCTTGCCATCAGATGACAACCAATATCTACCCCCATTCAATCATTTCTGCTTGAGCACCAACCCCCAAGGCACCTTGTTGATTGGTATTGGGAGTGACTTGTCACCTTGTTCTGGCCCTGGTATGATGATTACACCTTGTGAAGGGACTTATTGTAGGAGCTTCTTATTTTGTGATTATGGGAACATTGTGTCTCCAGCAGGTCCTGTTTTCCTCGATACTTCCCTTGAGCTATGAACAGGCTAATGACCCGTACTCATAAAAGATTGACCTTTACATGTACAATTCTGTTTCTACCATAGCGTTAGACCAGAAGTTCATACAGCTCAACATGTAAATCAACTAAACAAAAATGTTTCTCATGTCCTATTCAAGAAATCATAGACAAAAAACTAGACACAAAGGTAAATGAACTCGAAGAAGATATTCTATGTATTGGAAATGAGCTAAACTCTTTAAAGGTACAGTTGACTCTCCAGGGCCATAAAGAATATAACTGGACAATTAAGTCTGGCCCGGAGACAAAGAGCCTAATTTAGAGAGAAGGAACAGATAATGGCAGAACATAAGTTACTACATATACCTTTGCTAACTGGTGATGTATAGCAGTCCCTTCCCTAAGGCCTACATTCCACAAACACCTTCCCTTACACTGGCAGCTGTGATGAGAATGGATAAGAGTAGTTAAAACATAAACCCAAATACAAAGGCTGACGCATTTAGGACCGCCATGGTGTTTATGCATTCAGCATCAAATCAAAAAGTTATTAACCAGCTCAAATACATTCTTCCTCTTGTGAGCCAGACAGAATGACTCCTAACCTATCTTAAACTATGACTTAATCTTAGCATATTAACTTAAACAAATGTATATGTTATCCTATTTTTCACTAAGAACACCCTGTTATTTTCTTACTTGTAAGATTTACTCAACCTCACTATGATTGGGGTAGTTCTGCAAGAATACTTCTGTAAAACCTGTTTCTGTATAGTTTTCAAAGCATCTTATCACAGAGAATTATCCATTGTAAAAATTACATTTTCTGATGTCATGTTATCGTTTGACCTGTAAATAAAGACACCAAAACTGACAGGACAGAGATGCCTTCCTGGTGATCAGAAAGAACCTCCGGACTCTCTCCCTCTCTCTCACTGACACCGTACATCCTTCAGGGACCCTTGGACCTGCTGGAGCCCGACTTCAGCATATTCTCAAAAATATCATAATGGAACATACACAATGTAATCAAACATTAATGTCTATGAAATGATTGCCACATACCATGACTATAATGAAGAAACATAAGAAGTGAAGGAAGAAATGTTTGGGCAATGAGAAAAAATAAAACACTAGGTGATAGAACATGAGCGAGTAGTCAAGGAATTTTCCAAGGAAGGAAAGAAATATAAAATCATTAAGGAAAAATGATTAAATAGAATTTTTTACAACTTTCTTGAATCTTATAGATTTATAGAATCTTAGATCACTGGCTTCCACTCTCTTAACAATCTCATGTCTTGCTCTTTTCTCTGGTCAGCTACACTGATCTCATTTTATTTATATGGCTGTTCCCCCACCTTCATACATGGTTCCCTACAACTTCCCACAGTTGAGGCTCAACATATTGTCATGACAGAAAGCTTTGTCTCTAACCCTTCATTGACATGTAAAGTATTTACTAGTAATAATCTCTTCCATCACCCTATTTCTTTCTTTGGTAGCCCTTATCACAACCACAATTATCTAGTTAATTATATTGTTCACTTAGATATTGTTTTTCTCCCTTCACCCAAATGTAAGGGTCCCCAAAACAGAGGCCTGTATAGTCCAGCACTTAGCAGACTGTCAGTACTTGATAAATTCTGACGGCTAGAAGAAGTAACTTATTTTTAGTGCTTCTTCTAGTTCTAATGTGCTAGGACTTACATATAGCACTTCACTTTGTCAAGGCTGACAAACCCCACCAAAAACATGTAAAAAAAACTTTAAGTCTTTGCTTACCTTGATTTATCAAGCTAGTAATCACATCATTAATTTCATATATCTACATGATTATCTATATATCTATCCATCTATCCTATCAGTTCTGTTTATCTGGAAAACTATGATGATATAGATTTTGATTAGTGTGGTTCTAGAACACAATGTTAAAGATTACTTTTCCAAATTGGTTCTGGAGTTTCTGGAACTGACTCTCTAATATGATTAAAGCTGATACTGGCTATTCCTAGTAGTAAAAAGAATACTCATAACCCATGGCATGATTTGGAAATGGGGGGTATACAAAATATCTCCACTGAATATTCCTAATCATGTAAGAAGCAAGAAGCTAAGTGACTTTGTATATGATACTTCTGAACAGTTTTATAAAACTAATATAAGAAATGCTGGTTGCTCCTAGTGTCACTCAAGAAAGTTGTAAAATAAACAAACAAACAAATAAATAAGAGTTCAGGGTTTGGAACTCCCAGCTCACGCACTGCATAAATGACCTGATGGGGCGCCTGGGTGGCTTAGTCGGTTAAGCGTCCGACTTTCGCTTGGGTCATGATCTCGCGGTTTGTGGGTTCAAGCCCCGCATCGGGCTCTGTGCTGACTGCCAGCTCAGAGCCTGGAGCCTGTTTCAGTCTGTGACTCCCTCTCTCTCTGACCCTCCCCTGTTCACGCTGTCTCTCTCTCTCTCTCTCTCTCCTAGAAATAAATAAAACATTAAAAAAATAAAAATAAAAAAAATAAATGACCTGAAACCTTCTATCTCTGCCCTGAAAGAGCAGAGTTTCTTGTAGCCATAGGGCTAAGATTGTTTAAAATGAAACCGGAAACTTCTGACTGGCTGAATTAAAAGGCAAGTTGAACTTCCAGCCTTGCAGGGTGTCTACTATTAAAATAAAGCATTGATTAGAAAAGATGGGATCCTGTAAATTAGAGAGGGGCATGTAAAAAGACCCTGATGAAGTTGGGGGCATTTAGTCCCTCATGAATCTTCCTTGTCAGTCACAAAGGACTTTCCCACACCCAGTGGAAATAGCCTTCCACATCCAAAAATGTGGCTTTTAGCCTACTCAACCCCAGGAGTAGTGCTCTATTTTCTTCTAATGGGATTAACTCTGCATTGCCTTAAGAAACAATAATGCAATAACAATATTACAAGACAGTTGCCATGCAATACAATGCTGATTCCCCTCAGGACTCACATCAACTACCCATTTTTTGCTTCTAGGCTTATAAGTAGATTCAAGTCTCATCAGATCCCTAAAGGTGAGGTACATCGTACATAAAGTACATCATGAGGAGGTGCTTTATGCTCCAAAAGAACTATTTGAGTTTTCTAATTTACTAAGACTAAAATCTGGGGAACATATGTGGGAAGGGATATTAAGATGGTGGGATAATGGTGGAAGGAACATGAAGTTGGATCAGGCTGAATATATTGATTTGGGGTCAGTAAGCAGAGATTCCGCATTTAATGCTGAAGTCAAGGGAATTAGGAAGGGCTCTAAAAATTTGGTTGGTTAGCTAAAACATGGACCAAAATGTAGCCTACAGTGAGTAAATTAGAAATGCCAGAGCTGCTTTAGTTTAATGCAGGGGAAGGAACTCAAAGGCTTAAGGAGACTGGAATATTAGAGTGGCTCTGTCCTGTAAGAGTTTCATCCACATTGGGAAGATCCAGAAAACATGTCTTTTACCAGTACTTAAAATACAAATTTTTGAGTAGAACCTGGGCATTTTTGAAGAGCTCTGTGATCACTATTCTCAGTAGTCCAGGGGAGAATAGTGGAAACTCATTTACAGTGGAAACTATAGTCACTGATTTGGAACATTTAAATGCAATGGTAGTAATTGGATCCTGGGTAGCAGAAGCACTCAAGTGCCCGAATACAAGGGAGACATAGTTGCTTTAATGGACAGCCAAGTCAAGTAGCAGTTTGGACCTAATGTGTTGGCTAGTTTGTAATGGTATTCCTAGGGGTAAAATAGGTAGAAAGTCTATTAAATTCTCACTTGATCTATATAGGCAGAAAAGTTTTAAGTCAAGTGAATACAAGTCTAATCCAAGTCATAAAAGCAGAATCACAGCCCCTCAACCAATTCCCAGAATTGAGCTAGTTTGCAAACAAACTGTCTAAATGAAAGAATAAGTGGGTCCTCTCAGGGAAGGACCCCAATACACTAATCAAACTATATACTGTTAATCTTTCTCTTAACCATCCACAAAGGGACCTATAACCTTTACCAAGGTGCGCTGGAGAAGAAGAAATAATCAGACCTTTTGAGCACTACTGGACCGTGGCTCTGAACAGTAATTGTCAGCGATCCAGCATGTTACTGTGGTCCAACAGTCAGAGTAGGGACTTATTGAAGTCAGCTGACCAATGGTGTTTTATCTTAGGTCCATATCACAGTGGGCCCAGTATATTCCCACACCCATTCTATGATTATTTCCCTGTTAAGAATGTGTAATTAGACCAGACATACTTAGCAACTGGCAGAATCTCCACATCGGTTCCCTGACCTATGAAATGAGTGCTATCGTAGTAGGGAAAGCCAAGTAGATGTCACTGAAATTACCATTAGGTAGGAAAATAATCAACTAAAATCAACACTGTACTTCCAGAAGGATTTCACAGATTACTGTCACCATCAAGGATTTGAAGGATGTAAGAGGTGGTGATTTCACATCCCCATTCAACTCTCCTTTTTGGTTTGTGTAAAAGACAGATGGATCTTTGAGAATGATAATGGATTATCACCAAGTTAACCAGGTGGTGATTGCAATTATAACTCTGTTGTAACAGAGATCATTTCATTGCTTGAGCAAATTAATGTATTACCTGATACCTGGTATGTAACTATTGATCTGGAAAATGATTTTCTCTTCATACCTGTCAATACAGCCCTGAAGCAGTTTGGTTTCAGTTGGCAAGGCAAGCAATACAACTTCACTATCTTATGTCACATATATATCAACTCTTCAGCTTTAAGTCATAATTTAGTTCACAGGGATGCCTTCTACAAGGTATCATACTGGTCCATTACATTGATGACATCATGCAGATTGGCTCTAGTGAGCAAGTAGTAATAGTAATATATTTGCATATAAGAGGGTAGAAATAAAGGTGACAAAAATTCAGGGACCTTCTTTCTCAGTTAAATTTCTAGGGATCCAGTGTCATGGGGTATGTCAAGATACAACTTGTATTTATTTATTTTTTAATGTTTATTTATTTTTTTAGAGAGAGAGAGAGAGAGATGAACAAACAGAGAGACAGATAAAGACAAATCATGAGTGGGGGAGGGGCAGAGAGAGACAGAGACATAGGATCTGAAGCAGGCTCCAGGCTTGAACTGTCAGCACAGAGCCCGACATGGGGCTCAAACCCACAAACCATGAGATCATGACCTGAGGTGAAGTCAGAGACTTAATCAACTGAGCCACCAAGGCGCCCCTGAAGATATCCTTTTTAAGTGGAAGAATAACTTCTAGCATCGGGTTCTTCCAATAACAACCACCACCACTACCACCACCACCACCACCAAAACCCATGAAACAATTCCTGGTGGGCCTTTTTCGATTTTAGAGCCTTATTTGGATGTGTTACTCTGACCCATTTAACAGTGACCCAAAAAACTGCTAGTTTTAAGAGGGCGTAGAGTAGGAGATATTTCTACAACAGGTCCAGGCTGCTTTGCAAGCTGCACTGCCACTTGGGTCATATGGTTCTGCAGATCCAATGGTGTTTGAAGTGTTAATGGCAGATATGCATACTATTCAGAGTCTCAGACAGTTCCCTATAGGTGAATCAAAGTTCAGGTCCTTAGCATTTTAAAACAAGACCCTGATATTATCTGCTATACAAAATTAGGCCAAGAAAACCCTGAAGACACAAATAAGTTACATGAAGAAGTGGGCCAAATGTCCATGATTCCCTCTTTTGTTATACTACCTTCTTTCTGCTAGCATATACCTATAGCCTCATAGTAAGTTTAAGATTGGTTGACCAAAGAACAGATTTGGGTCTGGTTTATAGTTAGCTCTGCAGAATATGAAGGCATCATCTCAAAGTGGACAGCTGTAGCACCATAACTTCAGACATCCCTGAAAGACACTGGTCAAGGGAAATCCTCCTAGTGAGTAGAATCTTGAGTCCTGGCTGTTAATTTTGTTTGGAAGGAGAAATGGCAAGATGTGTAATTATGGATTCGTGGGCTATGGCCAATGATTTGGCTGGATGGTCAGGGACTTGAAAGAAGTATGGTTGAAAAGCTGGTGACAATAAAATTTGGGGAAGAGGTATATAGAAAAACCACTCTATCTGGGCACAAAACATGAAGATATTTGTATCCCACATGAATGTTTACCAAATGACCTCAGCAGAGGAACATTTTAATAATCAAGTGGATAGGATGACCTGTTCAGTTAGCACCAATCAGCCTCTTTCCCTAGCCATTACTGTCATTGCCCAGTGACTCATGGACAAAATGGCCCCAGTGGCAGGGATACAGGTTATCAGTGGGCCCAGCAATATGGACACCCACTTATCAAGGCTAATTTGGCTAAGGCTAAATTGCTGAGTGGTCAGTCCACCAGCAAGAGACCAACAGGATGTCCCCAATATGGCACCATTTCCTGGGGTAATCATCCAGCTACCTGGTGGCAGGTTAATTACCACTTCCATCATGAAAGGGGTAGGATTTTGTTCATACTGGAGTAGACACTTTGGATCAGATTGGTCTTCCCTGCATACTATGTTTCTGCCAAAATTACCATCTGTGGAATTATAGAATGCCTTATCCGCCATCATAATATTCCACACAGCATTACTTCTGGTCAATGGCTTCATAGCAATGGGAATGTAGCAATGCGCCTGTGCTCAAGTATTTCACTGGTCTTACAAAATTGCTATTTTTCCTTTACTTTAAAAAAACATTCTGGTGTATTTTGAGTTCAATGAGGTAAGAGAAAGAGTTTCTAGAAAATATATGCAAAGTAAATCACTTAAATCTGAATAGACAAGCTCAACATAAGAAACTCAGTGTGAGAGTATTTTTCTGTTCATTTTACATATTATCCACTTTTGGGAAACAGAATAAAACTCCTCTAAGATAACTATCTATTGTTAGCTACTGAGTGCCCAACTCTTTGCTGCTAAATTCTTTACATATGTTATCAGTTTATCCTTATAAAATCCCTGGAAAATAGGTATCACCCTCATTTTATAGTAAACAGGCCTCAAAAAATTAAGTTTGGCCAGGATCACTCTGGCACCTTAAATCAAAGTAACTAGTCATCAAGGTCTGATGGTAGCCCCATCTGACTCAAGACCCTTGATCTTTACCATTTAACTTTGGTCACTTTTCCCAAAGATCAAAGGCAAACCAATCATCAATTAACTTAGACTACTTCTCAGTTTATCTCCATGAACTCTTCTGATATATTTTCTTTTGCTTTTACTTCAAATAGTATATATAATAAGTTAGAAATCCTTATCTTTATTAACAGACATGGCTGAGGATTTTAAAATGTACTTTGTCTACATGTATCCAATAGGAGAGGCAAAGAAAGATGCCTTTCCAATACAATCAATGACAGAGTTGGGGATTTTAGAACTCTGCCCCTCTCATCAAATGCAGAATTGATGCATTTTTTTCCCATGAGGCCATTTTTCGTATTTGAATCCAAATTAAGTGGTGTAGTGAGATAGTGTAATTTTCTTTCATTTGCCCCCAGTCTTTGATTAAAGAATTATAGCCTTGCTTTGAAAAGCAGGCATTTTTCAGTGACTCATTAAAATAATTGTGAACTTTATTTCACTTTCCTTTGTAGTAGTACTCAGGTCCTTGAGCCTCTTGTAAGATCATATAAAATATTAATGATGCTAAAATTAACAAGCATCTAAAATAAGTGTTCTAACAATCAATTCTAAAAAATTTATATAAGCTAATACACGCATGGTCATTTCAATGAATATAAATCAACAGAGTGAAAGCCACACATGTACAACTCAGCAATGCAGGGTCTGGACTTTAGCAATGACTTTATTGGCCTTTCAGTTATTACAAAAAAAGTCACCAGAGTCATAACCTTAGAACTGGCAATTTGCTCTTGGCAAAAAGAATCTTAGCTTCCAAAAGCTTTCTACAGCTGGTTTTAAACACAGGATATGTATACCCTTATTTATATAGTTTAAACACATGGTAGGTTATATGCCTATGAAGTAAGGTCTCCTGGAGTGGAATATATCCTTTTAAATTTATTATCGTTTCCCATTCTTCCAATTATGATACAAGCCTGGTATATCAACTACATTACTGTATGTTCATTGGGGTACAAAAGCAGAAAACAAAACTGATAAGAGAAATGTAGATTTTAATTAAAGGACAGAAAGTGAAGCATTTCCCATGGTTAACAATGGAAATGCTTAGGTCCTCTACTTGGCTCTTTTCATTGAATTCATTTCTTCCTACTGTGAGATTTAATTTAAAATGCAAAGACATTTTACTGCCAGAAAGGTTTATAGAAATTGCTTATAAAATACATTGGATGTGCATATTGGAAATTGAGAAAGGTATCACAAAAACATTTTTAAGGGATAATATAATGAACACACTAGGTATAAACATAAAAAAATCTAGGTTTTTGCTTTGGGCAAAAAAAGGCCAAAATGAATCCTTCTCAGTCATCCAAAAGGACCACTGAACTCACTCATTAATGCCTTTAGATAACATTTGATCTTGCAATTATCAAAAATATTTATGGCAGGGGCGTCTGTGTGTCCGTCTTCGGCTCAGGTCATGATCTCACGGTTAGTGGGTTCAAGCTCCACATTGGGCTCTGTGCTGACAGCTAGCTCAGAGCCTGGAGCCCGCTTCAGTTTCTGTATCTCTCTCTCTCTGACCTTCCCTTGCTCACATTGTCTCTCTGTCTCAAAAATAAATAAAACATTTGAAAAAGTTAAAAAAATATTTATGGCATGCCATTCAAATCACTTTACCAACACTTTCCTTTTATTTCTTGAGAGGACTTTTAAGTAAAAGCTACTTAAACATGAGATTAAATATCAGATTGATGTGCATGCAGATATAGACAACAATTCAAAGGTAACCTTGGTCCTCCAATCAGAACAAAATTTTACTCTTCCATGTCAAAGAATCTGAATCATCAAGACCCAAAAGTTGGACTTAACTAGTCTATCTCACAAAACAAAATGAATGGATAAAACTTCTGGGTTATCAGGAAAATTTCCTTAATATTCTCTGTAGACATTGAGCCTAGGGAGGCCAGGACAACCTGACCTGTGGGAATAAAAACATTTTTCCCCTTTACCTTCACAAAACTTGAAAAGTTTAATCTGTAGCACAAACTCCAAGGTGTTTACTGAGTACACCAGATGTGTTAATGCATATGGTAGAGTGATTTAACATTTGCAAACTGTCTAACTTCTCACTGACAAATTAAATTACTCAGACATCATGTCTACCAAAGGAGAGAAGGTGTACTTGTGATCACATATTCCTTTGAATGCACATACATCACTGAAGTCTCATTTCTTGCCATTTTTTTCCCGATTCCATCCTCACTGAACTACTGGGGTGCATGGGTGGCTCAGATTATTAAGTGTCTGACTTCAGCTCAGGTCATGATCTCATGGTTCATGGGTTCCAACCCCGCATCAGGGTCTGTGCTGACAGCTCAGAGCTTGGAGCCTGCTTTGGGTTTGTGTGTGTGTGTGTGTGTGTGTGTGTGTGTGTGTGTGTGTGTGTGTGTGTCTATGCTCCTCCACCGCTCATGCTCTTTCACTCTCCCTCAAAAATAAACGTTAAAACAAAGACGTTTGTAAGGAAGATATAGTTTTGAAAAAAAATAGTACTTCTGTGCCTTTGTTCATAAAGTTCTGAGTCACTACAAGCCATTTTCCATTTGACAAACTTCTACTCATACCTGAAAACCTAGCTTAAATTATTATCTTCTTGGAAATGCCCTTTAACCCCATAGACAGAGTTACCACCATTCCCCGATTTTTGCCATAGTGTTTTATATATATTTTTTCTGTATTACTTAGCAAATTATCTGGTAATTATTTGGTTAATAGTCTGCCTTTCATAGTAAGTTGCAGGCTTCACAAAAACAGAGTGGTTCTTACTCATGTATTTATCACGAATGTCTATTACAGGGCTTCACAGGTAGAGAATCAAGATTGTTCTTGTCAATAAATGAAAACTCCTCTCTGCTAACTTCTTTACTTCATAATGTACCTAGTAAAGTCACTAGTCATTACCAATATAAACCAAAGTTCATACCAAACATAAAATTGCCTTGAACCCAAACCAGTAATGTTCAAATTAAAATTTGGTTGAGTACCCTAATACAGAAAATTCTTTCAACTATTCAACCTAAATGAGAAAACAAAGTGTTTGTTAGCTAATTACAAAAGTGTTAAGTTATTCTGTCAGTATCAGGTGGAAATGGGAAGTAGAACAGACTATCATTTGCTAATATTTCTTAATTATGGGTGTGGCCCTTGTAGAATTTTTAGAAACTATACTTCCTTTCAGTGGTTCTCAACTGAGGGCAGAACTTCTGTCAACCACATGAGGGGTATTTGTCAACGTGGTGTAGAGACACTGATTGTCCCAAGATTGGAGGATATTAGTGGCATGTTAGGAGCCAAGAGCTAGGGAAGCTCAGTATCCTGTAATGCTTGGGAAAATACCACATTAAAAAAAAAAGAAGTGTTCACCCAAAACCTTAATGCTTTATTATTTAACACTTCAAGTGATTCAAGAGTCATTTTGTATTGATTTGTATTACTAACTTCTGAAGACTTGATTACACCATAAAATATATTCCAGTCTCCACATATTGGTCTATGCATGTAATGGTATTTCATGGTCAAACACAATCTTTAGCTACACTTGTTAACCAGGTAGTACTCTTAATGGAAAACTGTAAGGGAAAAAAATAATACACTTCTTTAGCATGTCTCCAGGTTGGCAGGACACTAAGGAGAATTTTATGGATAAGTTATGAACAGAAAGTTACTTTGTGCACAACTTTTTTTCCTTTTCTTGCATACCTCACAAAGACTTTTTTTTCTTTTGAAACTAACTGGGGTTTACTTTCTTCCACTGTAGCAATTAAAGTTAAAAACCATGCATTATTGTTTTCATCATACAGATTTCTTGTATCCTTGGTTAGGTTTATTCCTNCTATGTTGTTTATTTCTGCTCTAATTTTTACTATTTCTCTTCTTCTACTGGGTTTAGGGCGTTCTTGTTGCTCTGCCTCTAGTTCCTTTAGGTGAGCTGTTAGATGTGGAAACTAATTTGACAATAAACTATTTGTAAACAAACAAACAAACAAACCATGCATTATTAATGTATATGCCTAGTGATAAGGTGTTTCTAGAATTCCCTGGTCAGTTTATCCTCTAAGAGTTAAAGCAGCAAGACTAGCACATGAAATCAAATATGTATAGTGTTTCCTCAATTTTAAACAAAGAAAGGAATTTAGTGACAGGTGTTGTTGATAATTTGAGCTATAAGCTGTATAGCATTGGGTGACTTAGCCTTTCTGACCCCACTTTTCTCCAAAGGTGACAAATGATTTTTCATTCAGGATTAAATGGTTAAATAACCTAATATACTTCATATATATATATAGCAAAAGATCTGGCTCAGGAAATGGTGGGTAAGATGATTAATGTCAAAGGAAACAGTTTATCAATAGTACTTACATGTCTCAAGAAAGAGTAGGCTAATAAAACAGAACAAGCATAATTTTGACCTCATCAGTGGTAAACATTGATTTAAGAAGTTTCTTTGATTCATCCATCCTGAAGGTTTTTATTTCACTGACAGAAATACCCCAAAATGTTGACGATTCCTTTTTTTTTTTTTTTTACAAATAGTTTATTGTCAAATTAGTTTCCACATAACACTCAGTGCTCATCCACAAAGTGCCCTCCTCCATGCCCATCCCGACGATTCCTCTTGATAGGTTGAAGATACTAGCTCTTAGGATCACCAAAAATTCCACAGATTTGCTTCCCTGTTCATCAAATAAACAACTTTTGTTTTTCCATTCTGGTTTCCCTAACCTCAGTGAGCATGCTGAATGGAATATGTAAGCACTGTAGTTCTAATGGAAGTCTCTATTTTCATATCCTTCTATGTGGTTCACATGGAGTTTGGTTACTAAAGAGCTATTCAAGTAGCTTTCCATTTGATCAATTTTAGACGCATTGGCAAAAATGGAATTGCTGAAGCTACAAAGTTACGAGTAGGACTCCCAATGAACTATTTGTCCAGATCCCAGCTGGGGGAAGGGGAGACTGAGTGGTAAGTGAATCCTACTCAGAAACCACTCTCATGTTGTATGACCACAACAACAAGCAATAAATTTGGCGGAAATCCCCAGCTTGATATCTCTTTAGATCCCTCAGCTTTGTATCTCAATGGAATATTTAAAGCAATCCAAATTCAAAGTCCTGGAGAGTCAAAGAAAGCAAAAGTGGTAAGTCAAATATAGACTATAATGACTAGAAAATGAAGAGCCAGACAAATATTTTAGATGGAGAAGGGAGAAGTGCTATTTTCACTCTGTACAGATATCTTACATCTTGAAGTTGATAATCTCCCTTGTTAAAATAATCTACTTTTTAAGTTTTATTTGAGAGAGAGAGAGAGAGAATAAACTGGGGAGAAGGGCAGAGGGAGAGAAAGAATTCCAAGCAGGCTTCACACTCAGTGCTGAGCCTCATGTGGGGCTTGATCCCACCACTCTGGGATTATGACCTGAACCAAACAAACAATATCAAGAGTCAGATGCTCAACCAACTGAGCCACCCAGGCACCTTGACAATCCCTTTTGTATGTAAGACTAATAAAATCCCATCTCTTCAGTTTCAAGGAGCAGAGGATCATAGCAGCCAAATATGGAATGAATCGACAAATGAGCGAATAGGCTTAAAATGATTAAGGAAACAGATGAATTAGTGAATGACACTGCTCAATATTTTCAGTATGGACCAAGTAATGAATGAAAAGAACAATGTTTTCAGTTGAGTTTTACATATGACAGATAAACATCAACAAACAAGAGGTATTTAGCATAGAATGAAAACATAAATAGAAAACCTGGTGATAAAAAAGAGAAAATGAGGCTTTAGCATCAATAGCACATACATTTTTCTAATCAAAAGAACTAGTAGATTACTTAAATTACTCTTAAGAAAGGGAAAGAACCCAGATCCCCAAGAGATATTTCAATCACAAGGAAAAACAGATAATTCTTAAAGATACAATTCTTAAAACTTTTGGGTAAATTAGTTTCTATAAAAGTTTCAGTTGTGACTTCTTGCCACAGCATATGCAACATTTAGAAAGGATAAATTATTAGTGTGGGAATGCCTTAAATTAACAAGGTTCATATTAGATATACAGGATGTAAGTAAATAGATAAGTAGGTAGGTAGTCAGATCAAAGGATGGAGACTGATGGACAGATAGATAAATTAGTTGATAACCTTTTTAAATTAATTGATATTTGAAGTCCTTCAGTAACTGCATAAATGGACTTGTGCTATAGAAATATATGCTATTTATTTGGAGCCTCAAGGTATATGGTAATTATTTTAAATGAGAAAAATACTTTTTCAAGACTTCCCAGATGTAAGCTTATCTTGCCTAATTCACTGTTTTTCAAAAGTGGCTACAAGCCAGAATCTCCTGGGTTAGGTGCTGAAGATACAAGTTGCCAGAATCTATACCAACCCACTGAAACAGAAACTTCCAGGGTAGAGGTCTGGTAATAGCAAGTTTTATAAAGCACTACTGACATTCTTCTGGTTCCAGGATTTAGCATAACCACATCCAAATTGTAGGAATAAGAGTTCAATTGTAAACACTTTCAAAGAATCAGTTTCAGTGTTGAAGGAAATTAAGATAGTAAGAGGTATCTGCTGGGGTGTATATTCAGTTCAGTTTCCCAAGAGTGGCCTAAGGTCAACTGACTACATTTAAGCCTCTGCTAAGTACTGGAGGTTGGGGGTGGGCTAAGGGAGGTAGTTATTACCAAATAACAACCACAAAATATACAACTCCTACTCGCAGAGAGATCTCAGTCTGGCTTGGCAAACATGTATAACAAGACAAATTGAAGCTTATGCAAGACAGTATATGATCAGTATATGTTTGAGGAACTACAGTGAAATTGCCAAAGGATTATTAGTATGGACTTGAGTTGAATTAGTTACAAAACCAGATGGACTCCTGCAGGAAGTTTTGTCCAGTGGGGAAGGTATTTTCCAGAAGAAATATTTGAAAGGTGAGACTTCAATATTCAGGTACACAGCCATCTGAAGTAAATGGACTCAGTGAGGAATAGAAGCAGGAGAGAGGATGGGGAGCTGTCTGGTCATGAAGGACACCATTCAAGAAGAACAATCTAACATTTTTCTCTCCTTTCTCTTGTCTGTAATTTTATTGTTATGGTGTTCCTGAACCAGGATTATCAGGCTGTGGAAAGAAATGCTCCACTCTCAGAAAGTTTCAAAAGAAAGGGATAGTAGAAATCACCAATGTTTACTAGAAGCTGAAGATATTGGGGTTGGGGTGGGGAGGAAGGCAAGGATTGCGGTCAGGGGATGCAGCAATCTCTCAGTGATAGCTGCATAGTGTTCTTAATACATTAGATAATTTATAGTTTAAGCTATGAGGTGCTATGGATTTGCAAGCTTTGAGTATTTTAAACAGTTTTCTAATGCTGCAGAGTATGAAATATTCTATAGAATGGTAATATGTTTCTATAGTATAATAATATCAAAATGCTTTCTCAAGACTAACACATTATCATCTCTTTAAGGAAGGAACTTTGATGCATAATTAGAGTCAGGACTAGATGTCTGTACTCCATTTCAGTTCAGAGATCTGCCAGTGACCTACTGTTGTGAACACTAGGAAAAGATTTCTTCTGTATCTGAGCATACCATGTGTTAATTTTCTTTCTTCCTTCTCCCCCACAGAATTTCCCTCTTGCCTCACCAAATATGAAATTTGAGCAGAGGGTCATCAAGTTCCCAGTCTTAAGCATTCTTTAAACCTTCTGTGTACAATTTTATTTCAAAAAGTTCTTCCTTTTCTTTCTTTTATTCATGAGTAGTTTCAGAAGAAATGGCAGAAACTCCTTTATTCTCCCCAGACTCAAGATTCCTTGATAAGAATTAACTTTCTCTGTCCCAAATTATCTGGGCCTGAGGCCCTTTGGCTAATTTGTTCTGTGCTAAGGTTAATCCTGATCTCCATGTCTTTGTTGAGCAAACAGATGGGAAGGGACCAATTTGTACAGCGCTGTCAAAAATAATTTAAATTAAGTTCTACTTTTTATTTTTAAACAGCATCTTGAGAGAAAGTCTTTTCCCATTCAACCCTCTGTAGGCTCTAATCACAACAGGACCACACATCCCTCATGGGTTATGAACTATCAACTATACCACCATCTGCCCTCTTCAAATGTAACTGCCCACAGGTCAAGAGCAAGCAGTCAGTCCTAAACTGCGTGTATAGTGACTGGAGTGGTTATCTCAGGGCCTTTCCCCCCAACAATCCTTGCCTTTAGGAGGAATCAGAATTGGGAAGGAGATGAGCCAACGTATTCCTTACCTACCCTACCTTAATCACCCTACCCTACTAGCATCCACAGTGATCTCAACATATTTGTTTATGTTTTTGTTTTAGTTTTTTTCGTTAAAAAGTTTATTTATTTTGAGAGAGGGAGAGCGATTGTGAGTGGGGAAGCGGCAGAAAGAGACAGAGAGAGAGAATCCTAGGCAGGCTCTACACTGTCAATGCAGAGCTCAGTGTGGGGGCTCGAATTCATGAGCCATGAGATCATGGCCTGAGCCCAAGTTGGATGCTAACTGATTGAGCCACCCAGGTGACCCTCAATGTTTTCTAAAATGAGCACATAAACAGTGGTCACTCTATGCTGGGATTTGCTAGATACTCTAAGCAGTTCCAACAATACAAACTCCTCTAATTCACTTGATCCTCATAATAACCTATGAGATACAAACTATTATCTCCGATTTATAGATGAGGAAACTGGTTTGAAGAGGTTAAGTGATCTATGTAAGGTCACACACCTAATAAAATTTCCAGAAAGGGGCTCCTGGGTGGCTCAGTTGGTTAGAGGTCTTACTTTGACTCAGGTCATGATTTTGCGGTGGGTGAGTTTGAGCCCCACATTGGACTCTGTGCTGACAGCTCAGAGCTTGGAGCCTGGTTCAGATTCTGTATCTTCCTCTCTCTCTCTGCTCCTCCACTTCTCATACTCTGTCTCTCTCTTTCAAAAATAAACAAACATTAAAAAAAAGACTTCCAGAAAAAAGAAATTAGGTCATCCTCACAAAATGACAGAGATATTTAATTTTCACAAAAGCCATGTGAGTAAAAATGTAACTAACATATATTCATGGGCATCCTTTGTTTTCTATGCTTATATATTATTCACCCCTAGACATATCAGGTTAGGGACAAACTGAAAGAAGACACGACATCAAGAAGGCAGACGAACTGGTAAGAAGTGTGTGTGTGTGTGTGTGTGTGTGTGTGTGTGTGGCTGGGGGGGGGAATCTGAAATTCTGAAAGATGGTGACTAATGACGTCCTTTTGTTGAGTTTGCAGTAGCCAAGAGTATCATATGACACTAGAAAATTCCCTCTAAAAACCTTATTCCTTCAATATAGATTTAAAAAAGGTGCTAGAACAGAGACATGAATTCAACAAAGTTGCA
Source organism: Crocuta crocuta (assembly GCF_008692635.1). Taxonomy (NCBI): domain Eukaryota; kingdom Metazoa; phylum Chordata; class Mammalia; order Carnivora; family Hyaenidae; genus Crocuta; species Crocuta crocuta. The sequence goes on from NW_027530362.1 coordinate 1,440,991, forward strand.
GGATACAAAATCATTGTATAGAAACAGGTTTCATTTCTATACACCAATAATGAAGCAACAGAAAGAGAAATCAAGAATAGATCCCATTTACAATTGCACCAAGAACCATAAAATACTTAGGAATCAACCTAACCAAAGATGTTAAAAATCTGCATGCTGAAAACTATATGAAACTTATGAAAGATGTTGAAGACACAAAGAAATGGAAAAAAAATCCCATGCTCATGGACTGGAAGAACAAATATTGTTAAAATGTTGATACTGCCCAAAGCAATCTACACAGTCAATGCAATCCTAATCAAAATTGCAACAGCATTCTTCTTAGAGCTAAAACAAACAATCCTAAAATTTGAATGGAATCACAAAAGACCCTGGATAGCCAAAGTAATGTTGAAAAATAAAAACAATGTGGGAGGCATCACATTTCCAGACTTTAGCCTCTACTACAAATCTGTACTCATCCAAACAGTATGGTACTAGGACAAAAACAGATACATAGAGAAATGGCATAGAATAGAGAACCCAGAAATGGACCCACAAATGTATGAACAACTACTTTTAAACAAAGCAAGAAAGAGCATCCAATGGATAAAAAGACAGTCTCTTTAGCAAATATTGCTGGGAGAACTGGACAACAATATGCAGAAGAAAGAAACTTGACCACTTTCTCACACCATACACATCTGTAAATTCAAAATAGATGAAAGACCTAAATGTGAGACAGGAAACCATCAAAACCCTAGAGGAGAAAAAACACAGAGCAACCTCTTTGACCTCAGCCACAGCAAATTTTTGTTCAATGTGTCCTCAGAGGCAAGGGAAATAAAAGCAAAACTGAACTATTGAGGCCTCATCAAGATTAAAAGCTTCTGCACTGCAAAGGAACCAATCAACTAAACTAAAAGTCACCCAATGGAATGGGAGACTGTATTTGCAAATGACATATCAGATGAAAGGTTAGTATCCAAAACCTGTAAAGAAGTTACCAAACTCATGCTCACTTCGGCAGCACATATACTAAAATTGGAATGATACAGAGAAAATTAGCATGGCCCCTGCGCAAGAATGACATGCAAATTCGTGAAGCGTTCCATATTTTAACTCAACCCCTGGGAACAGGGAAGCAGCGACCTGTGGGATTGTTCAGGGCAGTATAACAAAGCCCACGGACGTGGACCTGGAAACAGGCGGGGTGTGGGGCATAGAACTCAGCCCACCTTGGCTACATCCTCAGCACAGGGAGATTGGAGAGAAGAAGTGATTTGCAATGCTTGGTTGAGAAGGGACTGGGGCGCGCCATTCTTCTCCCCACAACCACCAAGGTTGGTGCCTCAGGGAGGCCAGCTGACACAGTGGAGACAANTGAATTTGTCACCTCTAAGCCAGCCCTACAAGAAATCCTGAAGGGGACGCTCTGAGGGAAGTGTTGCAAGGAACGAAGATACCAGAGACACCACCACAAGAATGAATCCCACAAAGAACACAATGACTCTAAACCCACATATCTCAATAATAACACTGAANCACCAGCCAGAGTGGTTAAAATGAGCAAATCACAGGACTCTAGATGCTGTCGAGGATGTGGAGAAACGGGCACCCTCCTACACTGTTGGTGGGAATGTAAACTGGTGCAGCACCTCTGGAAAACAGTGTGGAGGTTCCTCAAAAAATTAACACTAGAACTCCCCTATGACCCAGCAATAGCACTGCTAGGAATTCACCCAAGGGATATAGGGGTGCTGATGCATAGGAGCACATGTACCCCAATGTTCATAGCAGCACTCTCAACAATAGCCAAAACATGGAAAGAGTCTAAGTGCCCATCAATGGACGAATGGATCAAGAAGATGTGATTTATCTATAGGATGGAATACTACATGGCAATGAGAAAGAATGAAATCTGGCCATGTGTAGCAACATGGATAGACCTTGAGGGTGTTATGGTTAGCTTATTTAGCTGACTTATTTAGTCAGGCAGGAAAGGACAGATACCATATGTTTTCACGTATAGGAGGATTAGGAGGAACTTAACAGAGGACCGTGGGGGAGAAGAAGGGGAGAAATAGTGGGGCAGAGGGAGAGAGGCAAACCATGAGAGACTCTTGAATGCTGAGAACAAACTGAGGACCGATGGGTGTGTGGGGGGGAGATGGGCATGGAGGAGGGCACTTGTGAGGATGAGCACTGGGTGTTATATGGAAACCAACTTGACAATAAACTATTTGTAAAAAAAATAAAATAAATAAAAGGAAAATAGCATAAGACTAAAAAAAAAAAAAAAAAAAAAAGTTACAAAA
>NW_027530362.1:1447593-1573138 GCF_008692635.1 Crocuta crocuta
TTTAAAAAAGAAAAAAAAAATAAAAGGAAAAAAACATAAGACTAAAAAAAAAAAAAAAAGAAGTTACCAAACTCAACACCCAAAAAACAAATAATCCAGGGAGGAAATGAATAGATACTTTTTCAAAGAAGACTTCCAGATGGCTAATAGATACATGAAAAGATGCTCAACATGACTCATCATCAGGGAAATACAAATCAAAACTACAATGAGTTACCACCTCACACTTGTCAGAGTGGCTAAAATAAACAACTAAGGAAACCACAGATGTTGGCAAGGATGTGGAAAAAAGGAATCCTCTTGTACTGTTGATGGGAATGCAAACTGGTGCACCTGCTCTGCAGTGTGGAGTTTCCTCAAAAAATTAAAAATAGAACTACTTTATGACCCAGCAATAGCACTACTTGGCATCTATCCAAAGGATACAGGAGTGCTGATTCATAGGGGCACATGCACCCTGCTCTTTATAGTAGCACTTTCAACAATAGCCAAATTAAGGAAAGAGACTAAATGTCCATCAACTGATGAACTGATAAAGAAGATATGGTTTATATATACAATGAATACTACTTGGTAATGAGAAAGAATGAAATCCTGCCATTTGCAACAACATGGAAAGAACTGGAGGGTATTATGCTAGGTGAAATAAATAAGTCGGAGAAAGACATATCATATGTTTTCACTCATATGTGGAATTTGAGAAACTTAGCAGAAGACCATGGGGAAAGAGAAGGGGGAAAATTGGATAAAAACAGAGAGGGAAGCAAACCATAAGAGACTCTTAAATAAAGAGAACAAACCGAGGTTGGATGGGAGGGGTGTAGGGGAGAGGAGAAAATGGCTGATGGGCATTGAGGAGGGCAATTGTTGGGATGAGCACTGCATGTTAGCAATGAATCATGGGAATCTACCCCTGAAACAAAGATCACACTGTATACACTCTATGTTAGCTAACTTGGCAATAAATTATATTTAAAAAATAGCAACGCTACTAAAAACAACAGGGACTCTTAATACTTAACACTGCTTTTCACCCATTGTCAGGTATAAGATAGGGAAGCTCTATATTGAAGATTGGATAGGAAAAAAAAAAAAGTAAAAATTCAAAGTAAAAATTAGTAAGTTAGGGAGAAAATCTAGCTTGTTTTTATTTATTTAGAGCGAGAGCAAGAGAGAGAGAGAGAGAGAGAGGGGCAGCGTGTGAGCAGGGGAGGGGCAGAGAGAGAGGAGAGAGAATCCTAAGCAGGCTCTTTACTGTTAGCTCAGACCCTCACATGGGACTCGAACTCATGAATTATCAGATCATTACCTGAGCCAAAATTAAGAGTTGGACACTTAACTGACTGACCGTCCAGGAACCCCTATGTTTTGTCCTTTAAAAGAAACTAATGAATAACCACTAGCTAGCTCAATCGGGCAATGACTAAGAAAGTACAAATACTGATCAAAGTTTGATAAAGGGGAAAGAATCATAACTATAGAGGAAATTAAATGTTTCAAAGACTAGATAAAATGACTGATTTTCTAGGAAAACATAAACTACCAAAACTGACATGGGAAAATATAAAAACCATAAACAGGTCAATAATCTAGAGGATATTAAGAATGTTGCCAAACGCTATTTCTTGAAGTAGTGCCAGACTTAGTTACAATATTAAATTGTTTTATCTAAAAGGAACACACAATTCTTATAATACTTAGGGTATTTCAGAAAATAAATGCAGCTTTATTTTTTACAAAGCCAGAGAAACACTTAGACCAAACCCTGAGAAAGCCAACACACTCAAATGAGAAAGCTATACACTAATTTCACTTACTATGACCAATGGGCAAAATACTTAAATAACATTCAGCAGTATATTATGAAGATAATTCATTATGACCAAGTTGGGTTTATTCTTGAAAAACAAAGATATTTCAGTATTAGGATACCAATAACTGTAACTGACTAATGGAGATCCATAGAGAGGGACTATATAATTTCTTTAATAGACATTTGATGAAATCCAACATTCTTTCCTAAAAATCTTTAATAAATGAAGATTATATAATAATTAAATACAAATTTATATCTGTAAAGGAGCACATACAGCTACATATATGCTATATATATAAAATACCAAAAGTCAATACAATGTTTAGATTTAATAGTGACATTCTAGAATCATTGAAAATAAAATCAAGAGAACTTATGTCTCTCTTTTATCACATGTGATGTTTAATATTACTCTGGATATGCTAATAAACAGGGTAAGATAATATTATTATTATTACTATTTATATAAAGAGAATAGTGTAATCATTTGAAGTTGATATGATTATTACAACTAGAAAATCTAAACCAATAAAACATATTTGATTTTAATAAAACTTAGATTTTTTTTTACATTGTAAGTAATGACATATAAGAAATTTTAATGAAAACAACCCTACTTACCATGGTAATAAGACCATAAAATTCTTGAGAATGAAGTTAAGAAATGTAGAGGTTGCAGAAATTATAAACTAATGAAGAAATTATAAGCTAATTCATAGAGAGACATATTTCATCCTTGGACTAGATGATTCAGTGTTGTAAAGATAATAGTGCTTCCTACGTTATTCTAGAAATGAGATGTTGCCTTTGCATAAAAATACCAACAAAATTTTAGAACTGATTTAGAAGAATAAAAACACAGTCATGCAAAGATAAATCTTAAGTGTAATGAAGGTTTATTAAGTTTACCAAAGATAAGACCTCTATTAATAGATTATGATTCTGGTCAAAGATGAGATTGATCAATGTTTAGTCCTCAACTAAAAAGGGGACTCCAGAATAAATCCAAATATATATGGGAATTTAATGTGTTTAAAAAGACATTTTAAAGTAGTAGGAAAATAGCTCCTAAGTAAATGTCAATAGGACAACTGGAAGCTATTTGAAAGTAGCAAAGCTAGAACTTTATTTCTTATTCAAAATACAAAGTGGATCCAGTGTTTAAATGTAAAAAATGAAAATACAAAACTACTAGGAGAAAACATAAGTGGATTTAACTTGGGGGTAGGAAATGCTTGAATTATGACAAAATCTTAAAGTCATAAAAACACTGATAGATTTAAATAAAAATCAAAACCACCTGTTTACCTTAAACAAATTGGCAATGCCTTTGCAAAAACATAACTTCAAAATAATTGGAATCCAATGGACTAACATCCATAATATATAAAATGCCTAAATATCAATGAGTAAAAGATAATTAACTGGCAATGCTCAAAATTAATAAAGGTTTAAAAATCTATTCAGAGAGCTCATTGTTAATTTACCAGGGAAGCAAAATGTTTGTGTCATATCTATTTACTGTTTATGGGAGACATTTAATGTTTACGGGAGTTTAAATTAGCACAACACTCTAAAAGGCAATTTCCAGCAAAATAAGAAATGTTAATTTTGACCCAGTAATTTCAAATTTGTGAACATTTGCCTAAGTGAGAATTCCTTGTTACCTTTTCCCCTCCATAATTGGGAGGCATTAGAAACAGCCTGAGGGTTCATTTGTGAGGTTTGTATATTGCATATATATATTAAGGTGTATCCAGATACAGCCAGAGTGTGAGTGGGAGAGGAGCAGAGACTGATACACACACACACACACACACAATCTGAAGCAGACTCCAGGCTCTGAGCTGTCAGCACTGAGATCAGTGTCGGGCTCGAACTTATGATCTGTGAGATCACGACCTGAGGCAAAGGCAGAAGCTCAACAACTGAGCCACAGGGGTGCCCCTTCACTTTTTTAATAAACATGTAATTATTGTGATAAAATACTGAAATACAAATAAGACATCCCTCTATTCCTTTTTCCTGGAGTTATGTTATTTGGCATCACCTAAACTTAAATGTATTGTGAGTACATTAATAATTAGGCAGTGGTCGGGGCGCCTGGGTGGCTTAGTCGGTTAAGCGTCCGACTTTCGCTCGGGTCATGATCTCGCGGTTCGTGGGTTCGAGCCCCGCGTCCGGCTCTGTGCTGACTGCCAGCTCAGAGCCTGGAGCCTATTTCAGAGTCTGTATCTCCTTCTCTCTCTGACCCTCCCCTGCTCACCCTCTCTCTCTCTCTCTCTCTCTCTCTCTCTCTCTCTCCTAGAAATAAATATTAAAAAAAATAATAATAATTAGGCAGTGGTATACTACAGTAAACACAGAGTGTGTTATATTCTGGGGAGGCAGGGGGGAAAAAGCAAGAGTATAGGTAAGGAATTCACACTGAAGAAACCAAGTATGATTGACACAAGCAAGGCTTATTTCAGCTTCATGAATGAGGGTCTACCAAAGGCAGAAGTGAAAAATATCAATATATGGCAACTGCTTATTGGATTTTAATTCTCTCCTGCGAATTCCAGTCAGAAATTCTCATTATTGGTAGTTAATTTAATTGGTAGTTTATTTATTTGTAGATATATATCTGAGAGCATTAAGATTCATTAAAGATTAAAAAATATGTAAGCAATTGACAGATAATGGTTTCCACCTTTGGGGAAACAAGTTTACCTTGATCATATAATAAATTTACTCTAAGAATTCAATTGCTCTATGCTTAGATTTCCCACAAACTTAGCAACATAGCCAGGAATATACAAATAATGGGAAACAAGGTCTCTGAGAAGCCACATGCTAAATGAAAAGGTCAGTCATGAAAAGTTATGCCTACAAGAGGGGCCCCAATGTTCTCAATGAAATTTTTATTCTTCTCTTTGCACACAATCCTAACAAGTCCTATTTCCATGTCTACTCTTCCTTTATTCTTCCTATACAATGGTCACAGTGGTCTTAATTCTGCTTGAACCTTGTGTACACAGAATATGCCCAAGATTTGTTTGTAGAAATCAAATTTTTAAAAATATGCTCTACTGAAATGGCAGAATATTAAATCACATGCAGATGTATATAGCTGCTTATGATTAGAAGAGAAAAATAGATTCTGCATTTGTGGAATGAAAGGATATAAAACAGTGAAGTCAGATGACTAACCACTACTCACTGGAGTCTCTTATTTGTAATTATTTACTAAAATAGGAAAAAACTCTATTGCAGTAAGTATCTAAGGAGTTTTGGGACTTACTCCCTTTCCTCTTATGTACTTCTTAATTATACAGTAAGGACACACTATCAGACATGGTGGCTTCACAATATAGAATATTCTCCATAAACTGAGAACAAGCCAAAAGATGCCACTCCCTTTAACGGAAACAAACAGCAGTCGGTATAATACAGCGACAGCAGCATCTCCCAGGTATGGTTTTTAAATATGCAGTAGCTTCAATTAGCATTGTTAAAGAACTAACTATTCATCAGGCAATGTGCTAGGCATTTTAAAAATATATTCTCTCATTCAGTCACAAAATACTCACATCTATCTTACCACACAGGCATTTTAATCCCCATTTTGCAAATGAAGGTCAGAGAGACTCAACTTTTCTTAGTGAAAATAAGATGTCTGCCAAATCTCTGGTAGATCAAAATATAATTAGCATAATTTTTCTGTGACATCATGAAGGAAATGAATTCCTAATTTGCACTGAGTCTAGGAAAATGAAAATCAAGGTATAATTTATTAGCATTAAGCCAGCAATAGCCAGAGAAGAGTCTCTACATCAAGGGGAACAGAGCATTCCACCTGCTAAAAATAAATAAATGAACTCTTTAATGGAACAAGCTGAGTCTTTAGACTGCTTGGATACATTTTAACACTATGGTAATTATAATGTTAGCTAATATTACAACCTAGGGGCACTTTCTGTGAATCTTACATTGGGCTGTGTTTACATGTGCTGTCTTATTTAAGATGTTCAACTCTTAGTTAAAAGGTATTTTTACATTTTTAGATGAAAAGACTGAAGATCAGATAGCTTAAAATAATGTCTTAGAGGAACAAAAGTTTTGGATGAAGGCTACTGTAATTCCAAACGTTGTGTTCTTTATTTCTAGCACATGAACTCCCTCAATAACTGTCTAATGATATCATATCTCTGTCTCTGCATGACCATGTGCTCATCCAGCAACTCCTGGTTATCCATTTGGCTTCCCACATACTTAGCTGAGTTACTGTCCTAGATAATGAACACTCAACCTCTTTGAAGGCAGTTATCCTCATTGTAGATAAATGTACTGGCCTTTTTAGTTTCCTTTCCTAGAGTTAGCTTAGTTACTACATTCAGTCCCTCAGTCTCAGAAGTTTGGGAGCAAATTTTAAAAAAATTAAGTTTTTGAGGCTGAATATCTCAGGAACAGAAAGACCATGCCATGGAAACCCCAGAAACTCGAGTGTCTCTTTGTGAAAACTATAGTTTATAGTCAGTGATTTTGTCACACTCTGCAGACAACAGAAGGCCTTCTGATGAAGTGCCCCATACCCAAGCCAAGTTTATCCACAAGAATTTCTTCAGAAGAAATCTTTATATTAGCAGCACATGCCTCGAGGTGCCAATGAAGAGTAAGAGAAAAGATACTCAAAGATGGTTAGATAGGGGCACCTGGGTGGCTCAGTCAGTTGAGCGTCTGACTTTGGTTCATGATCTCAGTTTGTGAGTTTGAGCCCCATGTCGGGCTTGCTGCTGATGGCACAGAGCCTGTTTGGTATCCTCTGTCCCCCTCTCCCTTTCTTTCTTTAAAAAAAATTTTTTTAAAAAAAGGTTAGATAAAGGAGGGTCCCTTAAAGTTGTTGGGGAGTCTGGAGGCCAAGGGAAGCAGACTTAATTTCTCCCATCCATTTCCTTCCTCAACATTCATAGGATCTTTTTCCTTCTATTTGCCAATTTTTCTCTCCCAAAATTGGATTAAAAGGACTTCAGAGCTAAACAGATCCTGTGTAATAGACAAGGCCATGGGAGTGGGCAGTGAAAAGCCATAAGGTCACACACAGGAGAGGATTACCCTTGCAACTGCTATTTCCACTTACAGCTTCTTTGTTTGGGTATACAGTAATTCTTGAGGAGAAGTTTCACAAGGGAGGAATCTGTGCAGTCGCCATTCAGCTAAGGAACTGTCCTTCACACAGTATGTGCTGAGGAGGAAGCTCATTTTGCTTCAAAAGTGTGTGTGTGTGTGTGTGTGTGTGCGCGCGCCCGCGCGCGCATGACAGAAAGGTATACAATACATAAAAAGGTCAGAGCAAGGAGAAAAGAGTATAATAAAGCAAAGCTAAATTAGAAATTGCACAGACATGTACATGAGGACAGACTTGAATAATCAATAAATTCTCAGAGAATTCATCATTTTCATGCTTGATTTAAGGAGATAACAGCTCCATAGATGTATCAAAATGATGGTTGTAAATATTTTATCTTGTTACCTGGATTGTCAATTCATGTATAGAATAAAGTATTTTAATTTTGTTGTATGAATTCATTAAAAATGTTGTCTATACAATGTTTCCAGGCATTATAAATGAGGTAAATGCACACAGAATTAAAATGCTGCAACTATGTTATGGCATATTTTAAACTCAAATTCCCCTTTGCTTAAAAGAAAATAAATTATTTGTTTTGAACAAATTTTAATTGGCACATGTGCAGATTTGTTATTTCTTGGATAAATGACATATGAACCATTTTTCTGATATGAAATTTTGTTCATTTACTTACTTGAACATTAGAATAACAAGATTACTAAAAAAATACAAATGAAATTTTAAATTCCATGATAACCTTCTGGGATTTCCAAGGAGGGTCTGGAAGTCTGATCAACAAGAACCAAATGGCATGTTTCCTACTTTACCTGATTGCTTAGCTAAATAATGACAGTAACATTTATTTCAAATATGCTTCAGGTAACTAAGGACATTTGCTATAATTGAACACAGTTCCTTTGCCCTTTCTCATAAGATAACCTATTACCTACAGTTGTGGGGTAACTGAGGCTTTAAAAAAATTTTTTTTGATGTTTATTTTTGAGAGAGAGAGAGAGAGACAGAGACAGAGACAGAGAGACAAAGCATGAGCAGGGGAGCGGCAGAGAGAGAGGGAGACACAGAATTTGTGTCCAGCTCTGGCTCCAGACTCTGAGCTGTTGGCACAAAGCCTGACATGGGGCTCAAATCCACAAACCATGAGATCATGACCTGAGCCAAAGTTGGACACTTAACCAACTGAGCCACCCAGGTGTCTCTTTTTAACTATGATAAGGTGAATGATGTTTGTTGAAAAGAGACAGCTGACTGGAAGCTACTAACCCAGATCCAATGAATGGGAGCTGTTGGTTCATTTGATTGCTGAGATGATATTATGAGTGCCTACCAACTTCCAGGGAATGTGCTGCCTTATAAAAGGGAATCTACAGCAATTGTGAAAAGAAATTCATTGCTCTAGAACATTAAGGTTAATAGGATCATTGTGTAATGTTCTAAGAGGCAGGGAAGATCTGCTGAACTGACCATGTCAGGATATTGCTTGCACTAATTGGAGTCTATTGGAGTCCAACAGAAATAATGTCCATGTATTGTGATATCTCCAGAGAGGGCTCTGGTTTGCAGTGATTTCTTTGAGGTGGCCCACTCATCAAAGGGAATGATGGCCCTTTAGACCTATCACATTGAAAAATAAAAGGAAGGATAAAAAATTCTAGTGCTAAATTATTTATTACCTCACCTATGTGCAATAACATGGACAAAATTTTATCCTATTCATCTGATACCCCTCTGTCCCTTTATATCAGGCTCTACTCATCAGTTCAGATGTCCAAATTGCCCTGTAAGAGACAAAAGTCACAATTTGTCTTTTTTTTTTTTTAATAATTTGTCTTTTCTGTTCCACCTTCTACTCTTGCTCTTCTTGTCTGTGATTTGATACTCTACAAATGTGTATTAATTCATTCCTTTATACCCACTCATTTATTTACCAAATATTTAATCATAGTTCCTAAAGAGGGGTACATTTTTTATATTTTATTATTCTACTTTCAGTGTCTGGCACTATCTAACAATAGTTACTGTATGAATGAATGAATGAATGAATGAATGAACTGAGTGTCAAGCACCATAGTGATTACTCGTTTTGGGCTCTGTAATAGCCTCTCTGATCCACCAGAATTTCACTACCCTTTGTTCCTCTTCCTAGCATTTTAGACATTCATACCAATGACCAGTATTTGATGTTACTCTGTCTTCCAATTTTGATCTTTCCAGTGTTTTCAGAAGAGGACCTAAATATGGCCTCATAGAATCTCATCTACTGCATCAATGTTCACCTAAAGGTTGAAGAACATGGAGGGCAAGGTTAAGATCACAATATAAATGCATAATATTTGTATAGAAAAGTAATTTCTAATAGGCTTTAAATTGTATACATGTAACTTTGGGCTGTAAGATTTCTCAAAGAAACTCAGTTGTGCCCTAGGCCCCCAGTACCACTTGAAGGCAAAAAAGGCTTAAAGTATAGGGAAAAGGGATTTGGATGCATGATTCTATGAATACAATTAAGAGCAAAAAAAAAAATGTTGGCAATGAAATTGAATATTGTTATCCAGAGTTATTTTGCCAATTAAAGTACAAGACATATAAATGTAACTATAATGATTTTTCATTGAAAGGGAGTGAAAGCACTTATTTCAAATGTAAACTCATTAAAAATCATTCAGTCCCAGTACCAACTAAGAGACTGTATTAGCCTCATTTGTTGATGAAAAAATATGAGACAAAAATCGGGTAATCCTCCTAAAACCAGAGAGGAAGTCAATTATTACAATTTCTCACCTTCATTTATATTGCAAATCAAGTGAGAAGGATTCATATATAATAGCAACCAACTAGCAGAAAGTAACTTTCTAGGATGGATAATTCAGACACCAGTTATCTCCTCTTGTAGGCAGATTTTGTGTGACTATTACCAAATGCTACTTTAAAACTTTTCACCATTGGCAGTTTTCCCCATTTCATTACATCTCCATAAAAACATACATTTTTAATTTATTCACTACAACAATCCATTCCTTCCAGTTAAATACTACCCAACAAAAAGTATTCATAATTTCCCCATATTTTCATAAAAAAGTGATCCTCAAAATGTTTCACTAAAATGTGTTAGAATGGCTATTATCAAAATGGCAAAAGAGAACAAGTGTTGGTGAGGCTCCTCAAATATCAGAAATAGAGCTGCCATATAATTCACCAATACCACTTCTGGACAAATATCTAAAGGAAAAACAGTCAGTATCTTGCAGAGATATCTGCACACATATATTCATTACAGCACTATTCATCACAGCCAAGATATGAAAATAACCTAAATGTCCATCCGCGGGTGAATGAATAAGAGAATCCCATAATATATATAGTACACAGACACAGACACACATTCATACCCACACATAGTGGAATAGTATTTAACCTTAAAAAAATTGCCATTTGCAACAACATAGATGAACCTGGTGGACATTATGTTAAGTGAAATAAGCCAGATAAAGAAAGACAAATGCTGCATGACCTCATTTATATGTGGGATCTAAAAATGTTGAACTTATAAAAAGCAAAGAGTAAAATGGTGGTTGCCAGGGGCTGGGAGGGTAGGGGAAACGAGTAAATGTTTGTCAAAGGGTAAAACTTCCACCTACAAGATAAATAAGTTCTGGGGATCTAATGTACAACATGGTGATTATAGTTAATAAAACTGTATTATATACTCTTGAGACTTGCTCATAGAGTTGGTCTTAAGTGTTCTTAGCACACACACACACACACACACACACACACAAAACCATAACTATGTGAAGTAATAGATATGGTAATTAGTTTGAGACCAATAATTTCACCATATATGTATATCAAAACATCACCTTGTATACCCAAAATACTTACTTTTTAAAAATTTTCTAAGTATGCCACAACAAAATGGCCAACTCCCCATCCTCATCCCTGCTCTCTGGGTCTAAAAAAGCTTCAACCTCTGAAGCTCACTTATTCAAATAACTGCTAGCTTCTTTACCTCACATCTTCTACCTGTGGCATACAAGAGGTCATCTTTCATTTCAGAGTCTGGTTGAAAAATCACAGGAAAAGACTAATTCGCCTGGCTTAGGTCAGATACATAGTACATCAACAAACTGGAGCTACCGAGGCAGAAAAATGGTATAATATGGAAACTCCCTCAGAACCACATGGCTTCAGTCAAGGAGTAAGACTTTCCCCACTGCAGAACAAAATACTAGGGAGATCCAACAGCAGTAACAATTCTACTACATGGTTTATTTTAACGTGAAATGTAATCATTACTTTACTAGACATTGCACTCTGCATTTCAGGAAGATATTTCATATTTTTTCTGCATTATTTATATCTTCTTGTGTGTTAACTCTCTACTCTGGAGATGACTAGATGGTGCCAGTCTGGGTAGGGTTTTGGGATCCCAGCATGTGGCTATAGAAGCTATTGCTTAAATGGGGCTTAACTTAGACATGTGCATGTTAGCAAAATAAAAATACAAGATGGCACAGTGAAGACTCACAGGGAGACTACCTTTTGGATGTGTGATTCAACACTAGTGAGGATAAGGTGTCAGGAGTTGATTGTGGAAGGCTAAGTGTTGAAACATTCTAAGTAATAGGTTGAGAAGTTTAGATTTTATTCCTTTGGCAACACAGATGAAGCAGAAATTTTAGAGCTGGAAGTTACATTTATATTTGTGTTTTAGAAAACAACTCTAGCCAAAATGTGTATGGCCAATCAGAGGGACAAGAAACCAGAGGCAAAAGATTACTTTAATCAGTTCATTATAAGTATTCCACACATTTGATAGACATTGAAGAGGAGGCATCAACAGAGTATGGGGCTAAGTGATAGTTAAGAAAAGCTCAACAGTCAAAGGTAAGGCAGACTTTGAGCTACAGGGGGGAACATCAGGCTAAGAGGTTAAAATTAGTAGATACTTAATGGTAACCTGAAATTAGTGGGTTGTAAATACAAATTCTTTCTGTCCTCTTTAAATAGACCACAAATATTTTTTAAATAATCTTCTTTTAAGTAATCTGTACACTAGTGTGTGCCTGGAATCTATAACCCTGAGATCGAGAGTTGCATGCTCCACTAATTGAGCTGCCAGGTAGATATTTGAAATAGTATTATAGTCAAAAAGTTTTCAAAGGACAGAAAATTCTAAAAGGCACTCAAAATAACCTTTTGAATTCAGATGGTAAAATTTGGGAAATGTGAATCATAAGGCCTAAATGTAATATGTGATGGTACCATATGTTGCTTCTCTCAATAACTTTTTTACTTGTTCTTAAAGAAAAAAATAAATAAAAATTAAATACATGTTCAAAGATCTATCAACAATATCAAGAGTACAGATCATGGTGCATAGTTACTTTTCCTTTGTGGACTACAGAGTCTGCCTGATTCAATAATCATTATCACACATACCACATACATACAGCCCAATTTTCTGCCCACACAAGCTCCAACTTGCCTATTTACAATTCATTGGACTTCATTAAAACTCTATTAACAATTGTTCAACTGATTTGACTTCTTGGTGTAAGCAATAAAGAGTCCACAACAGCACAGAATTAAGATATGTTTTGGCCCTGACTTGTAACATTGATCAAGATGCAACCAAAGAGGTCAGCTTGCATCTGTTTAGGAAATGATGCTGCCTCTATTTTTATCTAAGCCAAAACTGTCAAATTAATCAGGAAAGAAACTTTCTAAATGTTTGGAATTATTCCTTCCTTAAGTGAAATAAAATTTTAAAAAACGAAGTCCCATTCCACTAGTGCTATCATAGGTAAAAGTTATCAACAGTGATAACTTTAAAGAAATAGCTGGTGCCCATGTAAGTTGTTCATTTTCATTTGAAATATAGGTATATATTTTGACCTCTGCAAGTGCTTTATAAACTTAGGATTTATGATCTTTCATTCACATGAATGAAATTCTAGTGAATTTGTATTTACTGGAGATTTACAGATCACTGACAATGTATCAGGCACTATGGTAAAATATAATCTGATAATAATGAGTGTATTAATAAAACATAATTTTTCATGTTTCTCTTTGCCAGAAAATTCTACAAATTCCTCATGTACTCATCATTAACTTTCCTTGAAAATGTTATGAGATTTGAAACTTTTATTACCTCCATTTTACAGATGAAAATACAAATGCATATGGAAATTAAGTACTTTGCCTAATGATACATAGCTTTAAAGTATGGAAACTGAAATTTTGAGCCAGATTAATTGTTTCTAAAGTCATTCTATGGTAAAAGATGAATAATGATGAATTACACTGGAACATGACAAATCAATGTCTTGAGAGCACAAAAAAATCATCTTGACATCCAGCAATCTGTAAAGCCATCAGGGAGGTAACATAGGTAAAGTGTCTGGATTGCTTTATGCCTTTGAGGTGGTCGGTCCACTCCCACATACATGGCTGGCAGGCACCATACCATCAGGGTAAGCTCTTGACATCCCGTCTGTAGGTATGAGCACCAAATCTTGAGCAACTTTCTGAACTCTCCTGACCCAGTTCCATATGTCCTTTCCTCCTTGTCTCTTGCTTACTATATTGATAGAGGACTTTCACTCATCATATTACATTATTGCTGGCCATTTCTCCTCCACTAACAATTTTGCCTTTCAACTTAAGTATGGCACCCACAGTGCCCTTGATACAGTTTTGTCTAGAGTCATTTGAATTTTTTAAATGTTTTTTATTTATTTCTGAGAGAGAGACAGCATGAGCAGGGGAGGATCAGAGAGAGAGGGAGATACAGAATCTGAAACAGGCTCCAGGCTGTGAGCTAGCTGTCAGCACAGAGCCTGAGGTGGGGTTCGAATCCACGAACCATGAGATTATGACCTGAGCCAAAGTTGGACGCTTAACTGACCGAGCCACCCAAGCATCCCACTATCTAGAGTCATTTGGACTCTACTACAGTGAAGCACCAGTCTCGTCTCTGGCCAACTCTTAGTTGGGGACAGTCTTCCTCCCACTTAATCTCTTGGACAGGAAACTAGACATGGAGTCCTCTATAATTTTTCATTATTAGTTTTTCTAATTTTGACAAAGCTACTTTGAGTGCAAACCCAGATTTCTAAAATAAGAACTAGTGCAGAGCCATAAAATTTACAATTTCTCTAAAGAACAATTTTTTTATAGTTCACTGTACAGCATTTGCTCAAAACAGAAGTGAATCAATAGTATTTTATTAGCCTCTTTCATGCTAAACCTTTGTTAATGGTACTAAATCTTGTTACTTTGTTGCACTTCACTGCAGAGACCCTATAACACATAGTGGGGATATCCAGAGCCCAAAGTTTGGGGTTAATGAGTCTGATTGTGGAGGAAGATCAAGTACAAAAAGGATGGGAGATAATTCTTGGATCCCCTTCCATTATTCCAAGTTTTACACAAAAGATGCTTAGTTTTGTTCATTCAAATCATACAGTAGCCTAACTGAAAAAATTTGCAATCCTAAATACATTATTACCATGCCATTCCCCATTCATTTTCAGCTTTAGGAGAAATCAAAGTAAATTCAATAAAATAAATTCTGAAATAAAAAAAATCATTGAGGCTGTAACACTTGTGATTGTGCCTATAATTGTTTTCCATTTTTCCCTTATTCCTTTTGAATTGGCATTTTTTCCCTCTAATGAAGCTGAGGGAGGCTTCTTTTCAATGACTTTATTTTCCTCTCTCCATTTACCAAATCTAACTCTACTAAGGAATTTCATACTTAATGATTAGAATATCGATCACTAAATTTGCTAGCTCTGAAAACATAATCTATTTTATATGTCAAAAAGTTTATTTTGCTTCAAAATCCTGGCCCAATGGGAAAACAAAACAAAGAGAATAGTCTAAAACAAACAAACAAAAAATCAAAAGCAATTCAAGAGAACTATTACTTACCAAACACAAAACCACCAAACACATAAGTAAAATGCCCCTTACCCTGGGGTATCACTTATGCCTGGGTTTGAGTCATAACAGCATTACCTTCTAAAACATAATTTTCATGCACTTATTCATTTAACAAATGTCCTTCCAAACCCAGCTATAAACCAAACAATGCTAAGCGCAGAACATACAAAGATGAAAAAGACATAGCCTTTGTCTACAAGAAGCTTCTAAACAAGAAAAAGAGACCAAGTACTTACAATACAGTGGATCCAAAGAACTTTTCTGGAGCCTGACTGCTTGTGTTCAAATCCTGGTTTTGCTACTTACTAGCTCTCTCAACCTCCGCTTCCTTGGTGTAGAAAAAAAGATTTAGAAGGGTTCTCATCCCATGTGTTTGTTGTTAAGATTAAATGAGATAAGGTACACGTGCTTTGAGCAGTAACTATCTCACAGGGATCATGAAATGATTATTATTGTGAACAACTGCTACTTCACAATACTAAAACATTATCACCTTCACTCAAAAAGGTTTAGAAGTCATAGGGCCTTCAAAAACAATGGTTCAGAGGAGAGAGGATTTATTTTTATTTGGTGTTAGATAGATGTTCAGGAAGATTTTAGGGCATTTGTGACAGACAGTTAAAAAAAGAATGTATTTATAATTTATTGAGATGGGGGAAGACACAGGAGATAGATTTTTTAAAATTTTGAGAATGGAAGAAGTGTTGCTTTCCAGGACAATAGAATTTGACACTCCCCAAATATCTAACAGGGTTTTCCTCTAATCAATGGTATTATCAATATTTTCTCTTTTTTTTCCTTCCCAAATTCTGAAGTTGGGTCCTTCTATCTGGGGGAAAAACAAATGGGCTTTTGGATTCTATCAAGTTCTGTCTAAATTTAGAACAACTGCTATTGCTTCATCTGCTACTAGCCTGTGCTAGTTTATTCATCTGTTTGGATGTGACTCTTTTGGGGTATCTACTGAATGCCAAAGATGGTAAATGATTACTGGTTGATTATGGTGAAATAAAAATCTGGTTCTAGCTTATGCTATTATGGCTAAAATAGAAATTGCTCAAATTGACATCCTATGGATTCAAAAACATCCCAGGTGACTCTAATAGAAAGCCAAGTTTGCAAATAATTAGGTTAGGCATAGTAGTCATCCCCTTCCCTATGCATTGGGAAGCTTCTTCATAAGAGTAAGGAGGTGGCGGGGTGCCTGGGTGGCTCAGTAGGTTAAGTGTCTGACTTCTGCTCAGGTCATGATCTCACAGTTCGTGGGTTCAAGCCCCGCATTGGGCTCTGTGCTGACAGCTCAGAGCCTGTTTTGGATTCTGTGTCTCCCTCTCTCTCTGACACTGCCCTTCTCATGCTGTCTATCAAAAAAAAAAAAAAGTGTAAGGAGGTGGTTTTTCTAGCCAGCATAAGTGATTACATAAATGGTTGGAGCCAAGGCCTAAATATTTATAGGACTTCAATTGTACTAAATAAAAAAATAAGAATATACATGCACTATACTTGGGACAATATGAATAATCAATAGACAAAAACTATCAGTTCCATCTGCACACAGTGGGAAGTGTTTTCACAAAGGACATTAGAATAACCATGTGTGGTTTTGCCACCCAGAATTCCTTCAGACATCTGATCCTTGAGACATACCTTATCCCATTTAGAAATGAACCACACATCTGCATCAAGGAGTTCAATCCTTTCAAGCTTTTAATGGGCAAACAAAACAAAACAAATACAAACTTCTATGACTGACATATGGACTAAACATTTTGTAGTCGTATCTTAGGGGATATAAAAAGCTTTATCATTTTCCTTATTTTTTAAAAAAAATATTCTACATGCCCAGTGTGGGGACAAATGTGGGGCTTGAACTCAAGACTCTGAGGTCAAGACCTGAGCTGAGATCAAGAGTCAGAGGCTTAACCGACTGGGGCACTCAAGCACCCCCCTTATTTTTAATTTGTATATTTTGAAAATTCAACTCACTCTTCCATAGAGTTGAGGCAGCAGCACACAGAACAAAAAAATATGTAATCAGCCATTATCCATATAATATATATGTTTTCTGCTAACATTGGAATATTCTTTAAAATAAGTAGAGTTGGTGAGAGACAGTAAAGGGCAATTTTTTGTAGAAAAGATTAATTTTCTCTGTATTTGAAATATAGTATTCCAGAAAACAAAATGAAGCTTTCAGAAATCAAGACTTAATTAAAAAAGAGAAAATATATTTAATAATAACATATAATAAGTATAAGGTTTCTAACTCATTGCTTCTTTCAAAACAAAATGTTCATTATTTTATCCATTCAAAAACTATTAATCAACTGCCTATTGTGTCCAGGCACCATTCTAGATAATGCAAATGTAGCAATGAATAAAATACCCCAAATCCCTGTCTTTATGGAGCTTGCAATTTAGTAGGGGGACAGACACAAG
The DNA here is from genome assembly GCF_008692635.1 of Crocuta crocuta. NCBI lineage: Eukaryota > Metazoa > Chordata > Mammalia > Carnivora > Hyaenidae > Crocuta > Crocuta crocuta. The sequence goes on from NW_027530362.1 coordinate 1,464,930, forward strand.
GCAAATAAATAAGTATATGTAATATATAGTTAAGGATATAAACTATATATAATATGGAAACCAAAACTGAAAGATGAAATGGTAGCTGGAAGGGAGAATGAGTTCTCTGCTTTGTTTTGTTTATTTTATTTACCAAGTGAGAGAAATAATAACATGAACTTTGCTCTGTAGTTCTTTCTGTCTGGATTGCTTTTTTCCCCCAAACATAAATCTAATTCTCTTATATGCTTTACTCAAATGTCATCTTTTCAATGAGGACTTCACTGGTCACCTTATTTAAGATTGCACCCCTGTCCACCGACCAGCACTCCCTATCTGATCTATATCTTCTATATTTTCATTACTGCTTTGGTTATTATCTGCCTTAGCCTCATAACAATGGAAGCTCAATGAGGGCAAAGAATTACTTTCTGTTATATTCACTGCTGAGTCCCCAGCACCTGGAACAGTTCCAGTCACATACCTGGTATTCAATACATATTTCTGAATGAATGTTTGGATAAATTAACAAATAAGGCAACAGAGTGTTTGTAACATATAGTCGAGGCACAGAAAGGATATTGGTTGGGGTGAGCATAATGGGCACTATGATGAACAAGGAACAGTAAATAGTCCCTGCCATCAGCACCCACCTTCTAGTGACTGGAAATAAACAGACAATCTTATTCCAGTGCAATGAGAGTTCTGGGTGTTCTGGAAACACATAGGAATTTCCTCTTCTGCTGTGAAGTCAAGACAGGCTAATTGAGATGGGGTGATAGCTAACTGAAGACTTGAATATAGGGCCACCCAGGTAAGGAAAGGCAGAGAGAACAGCACGTGCGAAGTAACTGATGACGAGGCAAAGCTTGCTACCTTCTGGGAACTGTAAATATTTGAGGGTAGCAGAAGTTTATAGGTTGTTTTAGGATACCCTGAACATAAAGGACTTAATGCAGAATACAAGGGAGAGTCCCTGAAATGTTTTACACAGGGAGTCATAAGATCATATCTGTAATGTTGGAGAGAATTACTGGAATGTGGATACTAGCAATAGTTAACTTGGCATTAGGTGATAGTGGACTCAACCTACATAGCGGCATTAAGGGTGGGAAGAAGCATAGAATGTCTGATGATAGTGCATGCCCTTCCCAGAACAGAAGCAAGAATCTGTAGTTCAGAAAAGAAGGAATAATGAATCCATTGATGCCTTCCAGGGGCAAATAGGTTATTTGCAAAGTTAAGATTAGCTCCTAGAAAAGTTCCATAGCTGAACGTTTCTATCTGTTCTCCATAAAGTACCCACAAGTGTGCACTGCTTCTGTAATTATCACTGTGCATGCAAGGGGCTTCAAGGCTAAACAGGAGAGTTGGATAGGGACCCTGGTTCTGTTGTGTCAACTATCTGAAGCACCAGGATATGAAAGTGCCTTTTGTAGGAGCCAGAAAAGATATCAGGTGTTGGTCTAGGAAGGAAATTGTCTAGAAGGGCAGAAGACAACTTGCTGTACCTTTCTTCTTACTATCTCCTCTAAGCCTGTGTTCCTTTCTTTCCCCTGGCTTCACCCAAGAGCATTGTGTTTTGCCCTTATACTGAAGTAAACAGATATTGTATTCTGTTCAACTTCTGATGCTAATTCTGCCTCTTTCATCACCCTTTTCTCTTCTTCATCTTGCTCATACTTCTCACACACATACATGCGTATACATGCACACACACATACACATACATACATCGTACATTTTTATGCTGGAAGCTCCACCATAATGCTTGGGGTCTGTCCTTACTGATTTTGCATCTCTGTCATGCAACACAGGCTCTACTCTCAAAAAATGTTGGAATGAATGCAGTTGTGCTACGTACAAAGTGAGGAATAGTGTTTCATATTTATAGGAACACACACTGAAATACCTGAAGTTGAAAAAAAAACAACCAGAATAACTGTACCAAGAGGAAAACAGGAGATGCCAGTATAAGTGTGTCTTAGTCCAGTCAGTCTGCCATAACCAGATACCACAGACTGAGAGACTTAACTAACAGGAGTTTATTTTCTCACAAATCTGAAGACTTAGAAGTCCAAGAGCAGTGTGAGGCTTCTTTGGCTCCTGGTAAAGATTCTCTTCCTGGCTCATAGTCAGCTGCTTTCTCACAGAGCCCTCACATGGTGAAGAGAAGGAGAGAAGTTTGGTGTCTCTTCCTCTTCTTTTAAGGACACAGGCCCTATCAAGTCAGGGCTCAACCTTATGACCTCATTTAACCCTTATTACATCCTCATAGATCCTGTCTCTAAATACAGTCATATAGGGAATTGGGCTTCAACACATGAATTTTAGGGAAATATAAATCAGTCCATAGCAATATGCTTATTTAGTGAATCTCTGACAAATGTTCGCAAACTCAGTGCTTTTATGTTCAAGTGCTTCCCAGCTTTTTCATATCCATTTCCAGCTTTTAAAATGTCATGCATTAGAAATGTGGGCAGTGCTCTAGGGACTAGTGGTTTGTTGCACTGCAAGAGTCTGCACAATGACCTAGAAAGAGGCTTGCTGTTTAAGCCAGATGACCTACATTTGAATTCTAGTTTTGACATTCCCACTTCTGGGCAAGTCAAATTATTTACATTCTCTGTGCTCATCTGTAAGATGGAGATAATACATCTTACTATGTTGTTGTGAAGCCTGAAGGAGTGACACATATGGAAACATTGAGCCATGAATGATGTGCTACAAGTACATGGCCTTTAGATTTCATTCAATCCAGTCACTTGTCTCAGAGACCACCATCAAGATTTCATTTATTATTGGGAGTGTGCTGATAATTGGCATTTACTGTGTGCCAGACAGTGTTATAAGTCACTTTAAATATGTGTATTATCTAAATTAATATTCACAAACATGAAATGGCTATTATTGTTACTTGCAGGAAACAAAGCCAGCTTCTACTGACATAGAAGAACCTAGTGGTAATTCTTCAGCCTATTCAGAGACAGACAAAAAGCTAGAATATATAAGACAGGAAGTCTCTAAATTTTGAGAAATTACTTAAAAACTTTTTAAGTTTATTTCTTTATTTTGAGAAAGAGAGAGAATGTGAGCAGGAAAAGGGCAGAGTGGGAGAGAGAGAGCGAGAGAGAGAGAGAGAGAGAGAGAGAATTCCAAACAGGCTCCACACTGTCAGCACAGAGCCTGACATGGGGCTCAAATCCGTGAAACCATGAAACCATGACCTGAGCTGAAATCAAGAGTCAAACACTCAACTGACTGAGCTACCAGGCATCCCGAGAAACTACTTTTGATTTCATTGAGGTCCTGAGATTATGGAGAAGAGTGGCTCACGTTAACAACCTCTAGTGACTGTCCCTACTTCCGAGAGGCATGGTCAATTAGTTTCCTATTTGTACTGTAACAAGATGCAAGGCCATTATTACCACACCAAACTAATCCAAGAACAATCTGAAATAGTAGAGAGGGGTGGGGCAGGGACTATGAGGAAACAGAAGGAAGTGAATGGAACAAACATGCAGAAAGAGTCAGAGTTTTAGGATGCCCTTCATTAACAACATCTTTATTCTTTATTAGGTCTACCTTTAAAACTCCTGCTTCTTGCAACCAGAGGAGTTTTAATTAGAAGCTTGCTTGAGCAAGGTGGAGGCCGTACCTGAAAAGTCCTCCACCTACACTAAAACCCCATGAAAGGTGGAAGGGAGTTGTTGGAGGCATCACAGAGGATGGGAGCCTTGGAGGGCTTCCAGGAACACCAAAAAGATAAAGAAGCTATAGGCATGGACAGAAATCCTAAAATCCAGGACTGTAGGATTTGCACTGCATCCACATATCTACTAGAGTTTCCTTACTCAATAATTTGTTGTCATTTTTCTGAGCTCCCAATCCCAACATTGCTGTGACCAAAGAAATAGAGCTCTGGTTCCTGTGAAGCCCTGATATCTAGTGAAAACAGCATCTACACCCATGGCATCAGCTGCCACTGCTATATCTGATGTAACTGAGGATTTACCAGTACTGTGCTAAGCACTTTCCCTGCATTATCTCCAAGAGTTCATATAAGAAGCCTACAATGAAGGAAGTCATATTATTTTCATTTTATTTTTTTATTATTATTTTTTTAATGTTTTATTTATTTCTAGGAGAGAGAGAGAGNTTTCATTTTAAACATTTTAACATTGGGGTAATCTTAACCTACATGTTGAATGTTTCTGTGATTTAAAATACATTAATCCTTGAAACATAAATCCAAAATCAAACCCATAAATTTACATGCAGAAAAGGAGCTTTGGAGAGAAATTTTAGGGAAGGATACAGAAAGGAGTTCCAAGGGTTCGCAGTGATGAAAATGTATGGTCTGGCTTCAATTCATTGTCTTCAGGCATGAATTTCTTAAAAAAATTTTTTTCCCCTTAAGCTTTCTTCTAGCTCCAACTCCTTTATTATTTTTTAGTCTTTGGCAGAAATATCTTGCTTTTTCATCTTCTACAAATGAATGCTAAGGAAAAGAATATTGGTTGAAATGCTGCCTTTTGCCTATGGCCTATAGCTCACATGCATTCACGGACTGCAGAAAGAAGGGGTTTGGGGTGGGTGCCAACTCCTGGAATCCAGCATATGTCATCCCAAACTTGAAACTCTTCTTTTTGACCATGGTTATTAGACTCAGCCTCTGGGTGCTCGCCTGTTTTAAACTATTTTTTTAAGTTTTTAAAATTTATTTTGAGCAAGAGTGAGCGAGAGTGTGCAAGAGCAGAGGAGGGGCAGAAAAAGAGAGAGAGAGACAGAGAGAGAATCCCAAGAAGGTTCCATGCTGTAAGCACAGGGCCCAACACGGGGCTTGAACTCACAACCATGAGATCATGATCTGAGCTGAAACCAAGATTTGACGCTTAAGCAACTGAGCCACCCACACGAAGGCTCTAACTCAGCAGCGGCAGTTTCCCTTTCAAAGTATTCTCTTTAGGGGCGCCTAAGTGGCTTAGTCGGTTAAGCGTCCGACTTTTGCTTAGGTCATGATCTCCCGGTTCGTGGGTTCGAGCTCCGCGTCGGGCTCTGTGCTGACTGCCAGCTCAGAGCCTGGAGCCTGTTTCAGAGTCTGACTCCCTCTCTCTCTGACCCTCCCCTGCTCACGCTGTCTCTCTCTCCTAGAAATTTAAAAAAACAAAAACAAAAACAAAAAAAACCAAAGTACTCTCTTTGATTATAGTTTTAAGGACAGCTTAAAGACTTCAAATGTCTATCTTATATATGTAAAAATGAAACATGTTAGGATTACCAGAGTTTATCAGTGAAGAAATGGAAAACCACTGAGCATCCAATAACACTCTACCGAAATCTCTGCTTCACTTTGCCTACATTCTTCCCTTCCATTCCAGAAAGACCTGGAAGATCACTCTCTTTAAAATGCATTTATATGTGCTATTTTCTCTTATATGACAGGACTTGATATCGTGAGGCAGATAGCTGAACTCTAGGGAAGTGGAAAATTGGAAAGTGAGATATAACAGGAGAAAAAAATTTAAAAAACTGTAAGATGAGCAACCCATCTACTGCCAGGAAAAGAGAAGGTGCATTTTGAAGGGAGATGCAGTGGGGACAGGACTTTATCTAAACTACCAGTTCAATCTAGAAATGGCATACAATAAAAGTACTCTGACACAGAGGCCTTTTAACCACAGAATGATTATTAGAGTGTTTCAGTTTTGGGGTGCATGGGTGGCTTAGTTGGCAAGATGTTGACCCTTGATTTCAGCTCAGGTCATGATCTCAGGGTTGTGGGAATCCAGGCTGACACTGTGGAGCCTGCTTGGGATTCTCAGTCTCTCTCTCTCTCTCTCTGTGTGTCCCTCCCCTGCTCACATGCTCTCTCTCTCTCTCTCTCTCAGAATAAATAAATAAACTTTAAAAAAGAATGTTTCAGTTTCACTCTGTGTATAATTAGTAAGAAAATAGTTTTCATTGATTTATTTAGTCCAGTATGTATATATTAAGAATCTCCTGTTTACTGTGACTGGTGTGTTTTATCTTGTTTAGCTACTAGTAATTTACTTTATCTTTTGGGAGTATAAATTATTCATTTAAAGCCAAAAAATCTTAAATTCTCTATCCACCTACTTTTTAAATGGCTAAAAACAGGGCTAGTCTAAGAAGTTTGCTGGTTTCTCCAAATTCTGCTAAGTTTGCTGGTTTCTCCAAATTCTGCTTAAAGATTTTATTAATCCTTTATAGCCTACCAAACTAAGGTAAATTATATCCAAATTAAAGAAATATATGGTAAAAAGTTGACATCTCTTTGTTTAAAATAAAGACAACAAAATAAATACTTGCTAAGGCATCAGTGTGGATGCACCAATCAAGGGCTTTCCAAGGCTAGCTGTTTGTAGATAAACAACAGAACAATTAAAAAATGCATTTACCATGTTTCTGTTAAGCTATTCCAAGGGCCATTTGCTTGGAGAGGATTTGGGTTAATGAGGGTGACAGCTGCTTGGTGTGAGCTACGACATTTCTAAAATGAGAGCCCACTCACAATTATGAGCCTTCATCCCTGCATTAATTGTAAACGTGAAATAAATGTTCCTTTCTTAAAGATGGTGAGGTAAACTGAAATCAACACATAATAGGTCAGAACAGCACTATGTGAAATTACTTGCTTTCAGTTTACAAAATGCCACTGGTTCATGAGACTTTACACATGCCATTCCATCTTCCTCCCAAATCTCTCGCTCTCTCTTTCTCTTTCTGTCACACACACACACACACACACACACACACACACACACACACACTTCACATAAGCATATGCACTTCTTCCAACTAATTATCACACAACTTTCTCATTTTAGTTTAGATGTAACCCCACACAGGAAGATGACTCTGATTCAAGTCTGGTATTATGTGCTTCTCTTAGCTTCTCTCTCTCATTGCATCTACATTTCCATCACAACACATGACTCTCTGAATACATGTTTGTATCTCCCAGGATACCATAAATTCTGATGGAGTAGGAACCACATCTACCCATACTTATTCCATTTCTGCTTCAAAAAAGAAACTCAAAAACTCACTGTGAAATTAGTGCTTCAATGAAGAAATGTTAATGACTTGTAAGCTATAATGAAATCTATTGAATGGATGAACATATTTAGTGACAAAATGTGTCAGTTATTTGAGGTGAGAGGGGGGTAGGTTGATCAATGACAAAAAGAGAAAAATGACAGTTCATAGAGGCAAAGAGCCCTTCCAAACTGTCTCTAGGAGAAGGGACACCCTCAGCAGAGTTTCCTCCTTCTGGTGCTGTCAGTGGATGTGTGTTCATCATTGAAGTGAGCGAGTTAGACTTCCTCAGCCTGATAGCACTGGACATTTGCATCATATAACAAATTCTTTTGGGTTGGTTCCAGGTGCTCCAAAGCAAGCTTATGATTATAAATCAACTATAGGGTATTATGATGAGAGATTACTCTATGAGAGAGAGAGAGAGAGGGAGAGAGAGACAGAGACAGAGAGAGAGAGAGAAGAGAAAACCTCATTCCTATGCTTTAGGCACTTATGAATCAGACTTCTGGGCCTGCCGAATAGAGAGCAAGACCCTAGACTAGGGTAAATTAATGAAAGTAATGCCTATAATGGTCTGCCCATCTGTCTGACCAACTGGGAATTTTGACAAAGCAATCCTGTCTTGTCATGTCATTCAAACTTCTATATTAGGGGCACCTGGGTGGCTCAGTCGGTTAAGCCTCCAACTTCAGCCCAGGTCATGATCTCACGGTTAGTGGGTTCGAGCCCTGCATCAGGCTCTGTGCTGCCAGCTAGCTCAGAGCCTGGAGCCTCCTTCTGATTCTGTGTCTTCCCCTCTCTCTAGCCCTCCCCTGCTCATGCTGTCTCTCTCTCTGCCTCAGAAATAAAGAAAACATTAAAAAAAACTTATATATTAAAAGTTGAGCAAAGCAGAAGCCTTCCAAACAGTAGCCTTTGAAATCGAAATCCAAATAGAAACTCATGAATTTGCTAATTACTCTATATTTTCTGTTATTGTTAGCAATTTAAAAGGTTTTATTGAGCATAGAGTATGCCTAATTCTTAATTATGCCACAAGGAATAGAGATGATGTATTAAGTAATTTTTTTTCAAAGTGAGGAATTAATTTTTAAAGTTTTTAATTTTTTTTTATTATTGAGAGACAGAGAGAGACAGAGCATGAGCATGGAAGGGGCAGAGATTGGGAGAGACCCAGAATCTGAAGCAGGCTCCAGTCTCTGAGCTCTCAGCACAGAGCCCTATGCGGGGCTCAAACTCACAAACCATGAAATCATGACCTGAGCTGAAGTCAGATACTTAACTGACTGAATCACCCAGGCACTCAAAAGTCAGGATTTATTTTAAGTAAAAAATTGTAATGCAATCTGAGTTAATTCATATCAATTTACACTGTTATTTGGGCAGATGGAAGTTATTAATGCTTAAAGTTCTTACACAATTATAAAAGGAAAGAAAATTTAAAACTTGAATGCAGGGTGCTTGGGTGGCTCAGTCGGTTGAGCAACAACCCTTGATTTCAGCTCAGGTCATGATCCCAGGGTCGTGGAATCAAGCCAACCTTGGACTCTGCTTGAGATTCCTCCCCACCCACCTCTCTGTCCCTCTGCCCCCTCCCCCACTTGCCCTATCTCTCTCTTTCAAAAATAAAATAAAATAATAAAAAAGTAAATGCACATAAGACTGAAAATTCAATAAAATTCAAATTAACAAAATAAAGGACAATTAATGATATTACTGTTTTGAAAGCAAAATCACCATTTGTAACAAAAACACTAAAACATGGAAGTCATTGCTAAGGAAGGTCTTATTTTTTTCTTTTTCATATGTGTATACTGTCATATTTATGTAATGTTAGCTCAGGGAGAAAGAGAGACAATGAGAATGGATGGGAGAGAGATAGATACCTTGTCTATTTTGTTAATTACTCCTTGATAGAAGATGCTTGCATATGGTAAGTGCTTGATAAAAACTTATACGCTTAATAAAGAAATACATTTTCTGACTGCTTTTCACTATTTAAAATTCTGTGCAGCCATTGTTGATGCAGTGACATAGTTTCATATTTATTTAGTGGTAATGTTCCATTTTCGTATTCAGTAACTTTCTGTCCTTTATGCATTAGTATGGATCAACAAAATTATTATTATTTGGTATTATTGTAAATTCAAACACTGTCATCAAAACCAAGCAACAAGACTATTATAATGCAGTTATCAAGATGATCAACTTGTACATATATTCTTATTTTCAAACCATAAGGGCAAAACCATAACCAGGGTGCTGGATTGGACCTGGGAACAGAAAAGAACATTAATGAAAAAACTGGTGAAAGACAGGCCAGAGTTTAGTCAATAGTAATAAACCAGTGTTTGGTCTTAGTTTTGGCAAATATGCCATGGTAACATAAGATGATGACATTAGAGGAGACTGAGGAGCTTACGGGAAATCTCTGTAATATCTTTGGAGTGTTTTGGCAAATCTACATGTAGCTCAATATCTTAAAAATTATTTTTTTTAAGTAAAGACAAAATGAAACAAAAATTGTCTTTGGTATTCTCTAATGTCCCCAGAGTCTTATGTCAATTCTAGAAATACTGTGCAAATCACAGTTCCTCACAGAGGAATCTACAATCTAGTTGAAACAAAGGAGACACAAACCAATCTAAGAACAGCTAAGTGATACTGAATATAAGTACAGGAAAAAGGGATGCGAGTATAAACTATGGTCATCAGATAAGACTGCACAGACCTCTTGGGGTGGAAACTGATTTTGCTGATATATATGTGCTTCAGATATATGTGGGGCAGAGATATTCCAGGCAGGGGAAAAGGATGAGGGAGAGTATGGAAGCAGACATGATGACAGTGGATTAAAGGATTAAAATTGGACAGGGAGTAAGGATTGGAAAAGAGTGAAATGTAAGATTGGATAAGGGAGCTGGGGTTTGACAGTGTTGGGCTCTGAAACTGAGATGGTTGATTAGCCCTGAGGAGGAGTAAATTACATCTGACTGCTCTTTGAGATCCATGAAGGCAGCAAATGAGTCCTATTCATCTCTTTGTATCCAGAAGCCAGTACAGAACTAGACACAAAGAGTATTTCTTAATGTGGGGCAAATAACTTTGCACATACATTTGTTATTAATTGAGATCAATTCCTAGAAGTAGAATTTCCTGGATATACATAAACACCAATACATATTGGCAGATGGCTTTCGATTAGCCAAGTACTGTGTAAGGTGACTATCTGGCCACACCTGTATCACTGAGTTTATTGAGAAGAATTCCATTCACTCTATGCATTTCATGTATAGCAGGTTTTAACATAGTGATATGGAGCCTTACATAGTCATTGGAAGGTCCCAGAAAGCAAACTTGTGTGTCACCCAAAATCTCAACCTATGGCAACACTGCCTGTCATTCTCAGTAGGTCACCTAGAAACTGCTTTCAGCCTCAAAAATCTCTGATGTCACCCTATTTCAGTCTGCAGCCTAATACAGATGATCTTCAAGATGCTCACCCTGAGGCCACTTCAAACTCTGCACCTGCCCTGTATCTATCTGCAACTTCCTCCAGAGAAAAATTGTCCCCTCTTTCTCTTCTTCTTTCCAAAGCTCTCCCAAGTTCCTCTCATTGGCAAACATTGACATGGAGCCGCAGGAGAGGGTAGTTCTTAGAATTGTAGTTTTACTCTCTCTGTGATTCGGACAATCCAATACAACATCTTCAATTAAACACTGGTAACCTAATGAGTGGCATGTCATTATTGTAGAAATTTTATTACCATTCATGTAATATAAATAATATACCAAATATTTGGAAATCTGTTCTATAATGTAATGACTGTGAGATAGGATCTTTGTTCATGGACAGTGTCAGTAGTACTCCAGTCCAGGAGAACTTCTGGACCATATGTGGTAAGTCATTAGGGCAAACACTGAGTTAGTTACACTTAGTCTAAAAGCTAAGGAAGATTCCAGATCTAATTCACAATTATTAAGATGTTTATTCTAGAACCCCTCCATCTTAGATATTTGATCTGTAGATAACCTGTATTATCTCCAGTAACTCTAAGCTATACTTGATGAAGCTTCTGGTGTGGTCTCAACCTAGGTTCTGGTCCTGATGGTGAAGATTAAGGGGCCAACATGCTTGTGTATATATTGATATCACCTGTTCAGTCTGACGACAAACATCTTAACTACAGTACTGACATCATCTTCACTCTTACCTGTATTCCAAAGAGACAGGGAGAGAGAGAGAGAGGGAGATACAGAGAGATACAGAGAGATACAGAGAGAAAGAGAGACAGAGAGAGAGAGAGAAAAGAGAGAGAGAGAATGAAGCAAGCTATGTGTCACTTTCTAGCTGAAAATATTTTTGTCCATGTTATCTCCTAGTATTATAGATAAAACTCTAGCTCTTAACTATTGGATTCAAAAATCTTCACACCAAACCTTCAAACCTGTCTTTTAAACTCATCTCCTACTAGCTCATCATGTGCCTTCCACAGTCCTGTCACCAGAAACTCCTTTGTTGCACTTCTGTATGGATGCCTTCCTAGGATGTTCTTACCTGGAAAATTTACTCCCCTGAACGCTTTCAAAGAAATCTCAATATACCACCCTCACTTGAAACTTCTCCAAAAAATAACCTCTTTTCCCTAAATTAATTGTGACCCTTACTTTTACACCAGAGAGCTTTGTCTATATATCTATATCAGCAGTTTTCATACTAAATTCTAATTGTTTAGATAAGATGCATATCTTCTCTATTAGATAGCTGCATCCTTAAGGGTAAAATAGCCTACATTTTACTCTTAGGATTTCTATCACCAAGTGGATTATGCTCAATAAAGGTTTAATTGCCTGAATTTAATAAAATGACTGCCATCTGTATAATACTTTGGAGTTTACAAAATGCTTTCACATGCATTCTTCCACTTAATTCTGACAACAACCCAATGAAGCAGATATATTTTTTTATTATTTCTATATTGCAAATGAGTAAATTAAATCTCAGGAATATTTAGGGCCTGTTTAGCACACCAAAGACTCACCATAAATGCTTCCTGGTTTATGGCTTGATATAGACAAGTGCTTACTGCTGTCTGTGCTTTTACAGGAAACAAAACACATGCAGTCTTCATTCTTGAACTTGGTGTCAGTGGTAAATGCTTCACATATCCTATTCCATCATTAAAAATGCAATAATCACAGTTTCAATCTTTCCTTACAACTCCCCACACAAATAGAGTCAAGATACGGTTCTGGCCTCATCTTGCTTACCTTTCTTGTAAAATTAGCACTATAATACCCACTTGCCAAGCCTGCTGAATCTAATTTGACTAAGGTAGCATTTGCAAAGTCCTAAGCATCCTTAAAATTTAGGATTTGTGTAAAAGTAAATATGGAAATATTTTTTAAGGAAATATGGAGACAACACTACCCAATGTACATTTCTTATTTCAACAGGAAGGATTCCTTCTGTTATCTTCTGATAATATTTTCCCACTGTGCTGTGTATTTGGATACACAAAGTTAGAGACAACTTTGTAAAAGATGGGGATTTGAGTACACATATGAACAGAAACAGACCCGAAAATTTGGGGTATAACTAGCTTGTTGCGATAGGGCTTACAAAAAGTTCTGAACTGGAACTGGCCAAATTTTTAAAAGATTTTTCACTCTGTATCCCAGTCACTTCCAGGGCTTCTAGGGAATTAATTTATGCCTTCTATTTGTCTAAAGTCAGAATCTTCAGGAAGCTCTGGGTTAAAGGTATATGTTCAAATCTCCATTGCTAACTTCTATGCACCTTTCTAAGCCCCAGCATCTTTCTCTGTTAGGAGGAAATAAAAGAAGTAGGTACCTGCCTCATAGGATCCTTTTGTAGATTACATGTAATGATGAATGTAAACCTTGGCTTAATGCCTGAAACATATTAAATGTAAAAAAAATATTATGATTTACAATGGTGGCAATAAGAAGAGAAACAATAAAAAGAATGGCTTCAGAATTCTAAGGGACCAGGTGCCCTATTGGGCATTTCAAAACATTCTTACAAGAACTCTCTGATGTAAGTTTCAGCAGCATCCCCATTTTACAGGCCAGGAAACTCCAGCCCAAATCGTGGGTGATTTGAAGGTCTCACTTATGCACGATTGACAATGTCAATATAAATGGCCTGTGATGTATGATGGTTCAGCTCCATATTGTCACTTTATGATGGTGCAAAAACAGTAGCATTGTTTAGGAAACAAACATTGAATTTTGAATTTTGATCTTTTCCCAGACTAGTGATATGTTGTAAGATCTTCTCTCATGATGCTGGGCAGTGACAGCAAGCCACAGCTCCCAGGCAGCCATGTGATTGCGAGGGTTAACAACAGATATGCTTATAACTATTCTGTACCCATACAACCATTCTGTTTTTTACTGTCAGTACAGTATTCAATAAATTCCATGAGATATTCAACACTTTGGTTTAAAATAAGCTTTGTGTTAGATGATTTTGCCCAACTGATGGCATTGTAAGTGTTCAGAGTGCATAGAAGGTAGGCAAAGCTAAGCTATGATGTTCAGTAGGTTAGGCGTATTAAATGCGTTTTTGACTTATAATATCTTCACCTTGTGATGGGTTTATTGGGACATAACCCCATCATAAGTCAAGGAAGATCTGTCATTTATTCTACGGCCAATGACTTACTCTTTGCTTTTTCATTCTTCTTTTTTAAAAGAGGCCATCTGTTTTAGACCTCCCAATCTCCACCAAGTGTTTCGAAGTCATACAAAAAACTATGCAAATGGAGGTTTTTCTTCCTTTTGCTGCCCTCTGGACAGATCCTGAAGTCCTGGGGGCCATGAAGCCTACTTGTAAATCATCGCCAACTATCAGCCTTCCATCACTTTATCTCTGCCTTGCTCCCTGAGCTTTAACAGGCTGAAATTGATTGGCACAGTGCTGTCTATCTGGCTGACACTTCAGGGCATAAACCATGGGGTGAAATCAAGCTGCAGACACTAGCAGATCCTGCAGTGTTGTGATAAAACTTAAATTACAACTCAGAGAAGACAGTGTATACATTATATTAAAATGTCTGGGCTCTTGTTCTCTTAAATAACGAGAGGAAACTTGAAACCACAGCTTACAGTCTCATTGAACTTGGAGGATGAAATGCTGCATATGAATGGAATATGCATTCAAAATATACAGCAAAATGGCAATAGATGCTTCTGCAAAAACTTACTAAATATTAAATATGGATAAAGGCTCTCGGTTAATTTAGACACCAGAGGTGTTTTTATTTTAAAGTGCTACAAGCATTAATATTCATTACAGAAATAAGATTTGATAGCAAAGAAGGAACATGCACAAAGCATTGGTGATAACAGGAAATTATCTTCTCAATGTTTAGAGAACACTTTGCTCTCCATCTTCACAAGTTAAAGTTGACACTGAAAGTTGTGTTCCCTCTAGACTGTGGGCTTTCTTCTATAAATGTGCTCTTTTCATAGCTGGATTCTTGTGTTTTTATTCTAGTGATGACAATATAATTGATTCTAGTCAAATGCATATTATGGATCTTATTATTGATAGCTGGAGGGTTTCCAATCCAAGAAACTTTGCAGTGGGAAAGAGGAGTCAAGTGAATAATCTAGTGCAGCAAAATAACTTCTATTAGTTTCTTTCTAAGTTGGAAATGATACACACTCCACTTTCAATTTTTCTGAATCCATGCTCCATTGAGCTATATCAGTTTTCACCTTTAACATCAGCCAAATAGATTTGAAAGAAGATGAATTGAGATTCAAAGGATAATATAGTTTTTGAAGGTATAATAGAGCCAACTAAAATGAATTGAGTAGCAGCTTGGAGTAAGTGTTAATTTTTTTTTAATAAATGGAATTGGTGTCTGCTAGAACCACTTATTTAAAGATCTTCTCATATTTTATTAGAAACTGATACTTGAAAAGATTCATAGGATGGCCAACAGATTCTCTTAGAGTTGGACTGGACCACTATATGTGTGGAAGCATTCCATTTTAACTCATTTGCTTTTATATCATAAAATGGATATATAGAATTTCCCCTTAAATAGTTACTTAGAGAAATATACAGAATCCCAGGCTTATAATTATTTGCTCATTTTGCTTTTTTTCTTACTTTTTTCCTCACTAGGAAAAATGTGGTTTCTAAGAGTGCCTATTAGACAGGTATTTGTGGCTAGAACTCTTTGTTATAGTAAATGAGAAAAAAAAAAAAAAAAGAATCAGCTCCAAAAATAAATGCTTGAAGTGAATCATCTATTCTTTTCTTTAAATGTATTAATATAAGCACAACTTAGGTAATCACAGGTTCAAAAGTCTATAACAGAATTAGCCCTCATATCTGTATTTTCTGTCCTGATCATTGATCTGCCACTCACGATGTGACCTTGGGTGAGCAGCAGTCTTCTGGTGCTTCACTGGGGATTAGGGAAGTAAAAACAGATAACTTTTCTAAAACCAATGACAAATCCTCAAGGTTGGAAAAGCACTGGGAAAACAGGGGAGAGTCTGTTTTATCAGTCACCATTGGGCTGCCTCCATTGCAGTTGCTGAGACATTCAGGTGAACTTTCTTTCGGTGGCTATGCAGCCAGGCATATTTTCAGAGATAAGGCCCTGGTGAACTCAGCAATACTTTTCTGGAGCATCTGTCCTATTAATGAGTGTGAACTTTTCTGTGTTTTGGAGTGTAAAAGAAATTTCTAGGTATCTATGATGTATGTGAGAATAAAGATACAGGTGTGTGAAAAGCATGCTGCTCCATTTAGTATTAGTATGCTTGCTGCTAGTGTCATTCTCAGGCAAAAGGCAGAAAGGCCGGTTCCTTGACATTGCCTCCTTATTCTGTTTTCTTCATCTCCCTTCACTGTGTTTTCCCTCCCATTTCATCTTCTTTTTAGCTTTACTCAGGTATAAAGGATTGTTAACAGCATAAGGTCAGCTTTTTCCAGACAAAACAACATGGTTCAAAAGGTAGAATTCAAGCAATAGCTGGAGAGTATAAGATTTTTGTAGATAACAGGATGGTTGCCAGTTCCACTATTTGATGATACATATCATTTTTTTTTCCTATCCTTTCCCAAGAAAGAGAACTCCAGGACTGTCACCTATCTCACACACACACACACACACACACACACACACACACACACACAGCAGGATGCACACTATCTGTGGAAGGGATGAATAAACAAGAGACTGTTCACTTGTCTAGTCAATGTGGTTAAATTGGTAGCTATATGCCAATGTAGTCTCCTATGCACTTTCATGGAAGCAAAAATCACATGGGAAATTTAGATTGTATTAATATATGAGGAGATCTGTTTGAGTTTTGTTAGATTCAGGTGGAGATTCATTTCCCTAAACCTCTAATGTAGAGGCTAAGGTAGGTTGCTACCACTGGCCGGTAGAGATAGATGGACAGAGAGGAAAACAGCAAGTACAGGAAGTCCAGGGCTGGGCCTCTTTGGAGCTGTTGCTCTTAACTACCAACCAGCATATCCATTGATTTCAGATTATACTTTCTGAGCTGTCTGCAATAGGCATCAAAATTGCCAATCGTTTATCAAGCAGAAACATTGAACAAGAAGTTTTCTATAAGCAGGGTTTGGAGGATTAATCCATTCCATTCCTTGTTGCTTGATTAATGCCTCATTATTGAATACCTCGGATTTTCTAGGCAAAGGGGATGGTTTAGGCCAGTGACTCTCTAAGTGTAATCCCCAGATCAGCAGCATCCACATCCAGTGAAAAGTTATTGGAAATGTAAATTCCCAAGCCCTATTCCAGACTTATTGAATGAGAAATGCCAATGGTGGGGCCAGAAATATATGTGTTAGTAAGCCCTTCAGATGATTCTGATGTACATTCAAGTTTGAGAACCATGGGCATAGGCAGTTTTGTGAAGCCTAGTGAGAAGTTTTCAAACTGACAGCAAGGATCAAACCCTGCTTACAGTTCATTGAAAGTCACAGAACATTACGGCCTATTCCAATTTCTCTGACAATGTCAGAAGCAGGGGTGATTCTTATGTCCCAGCATCCAGGATCACTGCTGAGTTAGTGTGCATAGAATGTAGCTTTCATGCAGGAAACCGCAACTATGATGCATGATTGAAAACTAATTCACTGCATATTTTTGTAAATAAAGTTTTATTGGGACCCAGCCACACTCATTGGTTTACTTTGTGTCTATGATTATTTTCATGAAGTAATGGCAGAGTTGAGTCATTGCAGCACAGACCCTATAGTAGGTGTTGAGAGTTCCATACTGTGACTAGAGAAAACTGTGGCAAGGACATTGCATGGAATTCTACCATTAGATTGAGACCCAGCCTGTAAGTATATGTCTCCATGTAGGGAAGTATATAGGGTACCATTGGCCCAAACTGGTGTCTTTTTGGGAATGAGCT
Organism: Crocuta crocuta; assembly: GCF_008692635.1. NCBI lineage: Eukaryota > Metazoa > Chordata > Mammalia > Carnivora > Hyaenidae > Crocuta > Crocuta crocuta. The sequence continues at coordinate 1,482,417 of NW_027530362.1, forward strand.
TATGTATACTATTTTGGAAGGCCACTCTAAGAGCCCAAGAAGATGGGGCTCATCATAGTAAAAATTTGGGAAGGAAAAGGAAGAAAAAGGGTTGGAGTAGGGTAGGCAGATTTATGTTGCAGTTTCTTTCTCATGCAAAAGACCGACATTGCCAACCAATCATGATGCTCCTGCTCTCAGAGACCTATCTGGGTTCACATCACTTCTCAGTACAACCCTCTAGGCAGCCATTACTAATCTTTTGAAGTTGGTGCTTTAGAGTAAACTTATTGGCCATCATGTTCCTGGATTAAGGAACAAGGCCAGGAAAGGCTTCCACGAAGTTGCTCTCTACAACCTATGCAGCAAAGTTCTGGGGGACTCAGGTGGGTAATCAGGAATGAGAGGTCCTCTATGGGTAGTATGAATGAGAAAAGAGGAGGCCACCTCTTTTCCAGAGAAGGAAGGGAAAGAAAAAATATTCCAGGTACTTTGATATATGCTGTTTTAATAATCTTCTCTATACTCCCACAAATTAGATACCACAATCTTTTATGGTACCTGTTGCTCTTAATAACTTGATGGAGGTAACATAGCTAACAAGTGACATGATGAGGTACATCTGGTTGACACTGAAGCCTCTATTTTTCTGATACTACTTTTACCACTACACTGTTTTGTCAAAGCCTGCACTCTTCCTAACTCTTACTTTTGAAATTGCACTTGATAATATGGTTTATTTAAATGAATGACAAAATGGGAGGGGAGAAGAGAGAAGGAAAAGAGAAAGGAGGAAGATGGGGGAAAAGGGGAGAGAGAGAGAAAGAGAGATTCAGGCAGATAGAGAGACAGAGAAAGGTAGAGAGAGATAGGCTAGGGATATAACTCAGAAAGTATATAGAAGTTTCTTCTAAAAGGAGAAAGTGATAAAAACAGAAAATTTCAACATTAAACTTTCAAGAAGAATGCTAAATGGAAAAGGCCTAAAATAACTACCTCTACAGATAGTACAAGAAAACATCTGCTGACCCAGAAGGCAAATATTCATGTACAAATTCTTCCTTCTCTTGGAGAGCACACTAACAGTTGATGAAGGACAGGAGGAAATAAAACAAAAACAAAAAAACAAAAAAACTCTTTCCAAAACTTTGAAGAGACAAGATCAGAGCTGGATTTATGGGTGAAGTAGGCGATTGCTTTGAGAAATGTCAGGGAGGCTCAGCTACTCTGAACTGGTACCCATCCTAGGTACTAGTTTTCCCAAAACAGCACCTTTTGAAAATTATTCCTTTGATCTAAGCATTGCCCTCTTCTGGATCTCCTTTTCAGGGTAAACACATTTGGTAGTGCTAACACATTCAATCAGGTTCACCAGTGTGGAAAAAAAAAAAAAGAGCAATAATGTCTTGCATGTAAATTTTAGTTTTCTTTCAATGTACACAATGCAGAATGTTTGAAGCATTCTTACATGCCTTTATAATTGTAAGAAAATCTGTCTTGTAAATACCATAATACTATGCTAGTGTTCATCAAACATGTTTCCTAGAATACTCATTCTGTGTAATTCCCCTTGATTAAATAGTATAATGGTTAAAAAAAAGTATGTGTGGAAAATGTTGCTTATTTTATTCCCTTTATGGTCAAAATTCCCTCAGAGTCAAAAGTGGCTCTGAGAAGCCCTAAGGTAATGGTATTGAACCAATTTTTGTCCAAATGTATTTGTCTGAAAGAGTCTTCCCCTTCTGCTCCTCAGTGATCACATTTATTAGAAGACTGGAATTCAGTTTGGAAACTGAGCTGCTATGATATAATTTCTAGCACTTCTTTCCACTCAGAGATCTTTTTTCCTTAGTCACACTGGAAGCTTTGATGGCTAAAGACACCCCTATGACTTTATAGTCTATAAGAGTTATATGGAGGACTTTTCAAAACAGTTTTTGGACATTGCTCTAAATCAGTTATTCTAAGCAGTGGTCAGGAAATCTGCACTTTTATATCCTACAGTCTGGCAACTTACAAAAGAATCATTTATAAGAGTATATTTTGAGATATAAAAGGGATAAAAGACTCTCCACTTTAGGAAGCCTAACTTTTAATCACTAAATGATCTTATCTAGGTGGTTTTGATAAAATCAGAGAAAAGAGTCTTATCATCACAGATGTAGATTTTTGGGGACTTGTCCGTACCCAACTATATCTTTCCATCTTCTATTTATCTGACTAAAGCCTTTATTCACCCTGTAACTCCAAAACCCCTCATCCTATTCTGGATCCATCTTCATGCCCTTGCCTTCTTGAACCTATTGTATGACTACACCTTTTACAGGGGCACATCTGATACCCATCCATCCCCCTGAGGTTCACAAATGCATCTCCTTCTCTCCAAAGAGTCTCTGGGTACCAGAGTCTTTCTGAGGTAGGATCCATGGGGTCCACACAAACATGAACAAGTTCAAGCTTCTTTTGTACTTCTTCTAGAGGATAGAAGAGATAAAGATGGCATTACAGCATCCAAGGTGCTGGGTCAGGGAAGAAGAACTACCAGGAGAGAGTCTGAGAATCCTTCAGTTTATCTGGCTTTCACCCAGTCATTCACATCCCTCCTGGTCTCAGTGCTTGCCTTGATCTCATCTAATAGAGGAACTAGAACAGTCTGCAGAGAGGAAGACTCCAATGCAAGCTAATTATTTCTTAAAAAGAGGCTCCTATGGTATACAGGCCAAGTCCCATAGAGGCTCCTGTCTTACTCTCTGATACTATGAGGTACAGCAAGTGAAGTGAAGTATTGCTCCAGTGTCTGCTTAGGTTAATGTAATCATAAATGGGAGCTATACTTCATTCAACAAATACTTGTGAAGACCTGCTGTCGGTCAGATATTGCTCTAGGTCCTGGGGATTCAACAGTGAAAAAAAATTTGGAAAAAAATCCCTGTTCCCATAAATCTTATGTTCTAGACAGATGATGAACAAAATAAACAAGAAAAATATATATTACATTATATAGAGATAGGTTTTATGGGAAAAAAAGAATAATTAAAAATGAGTAGGAGGTATCAGTGGCGTGGGAGGGTATAGAACTGTAATTTTATTTAAGGTGGTCCAGGAAGATTTAAGTGAGGAAAGAATTGTAAAAGGTAAGAGAAGGAGACATACAGATATCTGATATCTGGGAGGGGAGGAGGGGAGGAGTGTCCCAGACAGAGGAAACACAGGTGCAAAGACCCTGAGGTGGGAATGGCCCTGGCATGTGTGACAAACAGCAAAGGAGCCAGAATGCCAGAGAGGATGAGCAGGAACAGGTGTAGCAGCAATTGAGATCAGAGAAACAACTGAGATAAAATCATCAGGACTTTATAGGCTATTGTGGTTTTTTTCTCTACCTTTTATTGGAGGTTTAGAGCAGAGAAATGGTATGATCTTGCATATGTTTAATGGGTTGCTGCTGTGTTGAGAACAGGTCGAACGGGTCAATGGTAGACACAAGTAGACCAGTTAGTAAACTGTAGCAATCATCCAGGAAATAGATAATGGTGGCTGAGATCAGGATAGACACAGTGAGGGCAGATGTGGGGATATTTTAAAGAGTCATCAGGATTTCCTGATAGAAAATAAAGAGATGGTTCAGAAACCACTCCAAAGTTTTGGGCTTGTACTATGAGATGAAGAGAACTGCCATTAACAAAAAAGGGAAAGACTGCAGGAGGAACAATTTGGGGGTGAAGATCAGATTGGTTTCTGACATTCTAAGTTTGTAATCCTTATTTCAAATCTGGAGTCCATAGTATAGATCTGTAGGGGGCATGTACACTTTAAAACTGAAGACGGAAGGAGTTACAAATCTTTTGTGTTAGGCAAATGCATGCCTGCTGACTAATTTAAACAACGGCGCACAACGGATTACTTAATACATATGTGATAGCATGATCTCTAAGGCTTTCCCATGGTTTAAACTTCTGATTTAATTTTATGCTAAAACTGGAAAAAGAATTTAAAGCAGTGAAACTCCTTAGTAGTGGGTAATTGCCTTATAATTCCAAATGATAATTTGCTTCTTTATCTTTCTCCCTTATACTAGTCACCTCAGACATTTTCATAGCTTCTGGTCTCAGCTATCCAAGCTTGTAATTAGTTGCTCTTTAAAATAGGTTTATTAATCCCTTTAAATTTTTCTCTGTTATTTGCTTTGGACTCTAAATGTTTCTACTTGGCCCTTCTTTAGGCCAAATCATTTCTTCTGGTGTCCAAAGCTCAGAGCCTTTGTATGGAATTAGATGGCTGGAGGGCTTTTCAAATGAGCTCCCCCAACACTAACTCCTAGTTCATTTTTACCTATTCACTAAGGGCTTCTCTTTCCATGTGGCTGGACATTACAGTGCACTACCTGTTTTTTTTTCATAGTTCAGATAATTCATTTTGATAAATAAAATACAGTATGTTTTTTAAAGCTAATTTGTTTCCTTCTCTCAGGCACGGCATACCTTGACTTGTCAACACCGCATATATAAACAGCCCCTACTTATGAATGGCCAGGCTCTCTTACCACCACCTCCTAAAGTAGAGGCACTACAAGGGCAGAGTTGATGGGACCCAAGGGGAGAGGTCTGAGTCTACTATCTTACCTGTAACTTTGCCTGGGAAAGGGTCAGCCACAGAAAATGAAAATTCACTTATAACAGTGATGGGATGAGTGATTTTCTTCCCACCACTATTGGATATTAAGGGACAGGCAGAAAGATAACAGGATTTTTCTGTACATTCTGATGGTTTCTAAGGACAATGTTTGGAATATGGGGATAAGCCAAGGAAAATGCAGATATGGTGACCATATCTAAAGCACATGGTTCCCTGTTTCCAGAATGAAGAAATAATGTTATTTCCACTGATGGGTCAAAGAGACCTCCTAGGTTGAGATGGCACCACTGTCATTTATGTATGACTATACAACACAATGTGCCCCAATTTCAAAACAAAGGACTTTCAAATTAATTTTTGGAACACAATCCATCCTTAATGATGTATAAGGAAAAAGCCTATCTTAAGCAACTGCTTAAGATGTGGAAGGGGGAGGGGGACCTGCGTAGCTCAGTCAGTTAAGCGTCCAACTGTGGCTCAGGTCATGATCTCACAGTCCGTGAGTTCAAGCCCCATGTCCATCTCTGTGTTGTGAGTTCAGAGCCAGGAGCCTGCTTCAGATTCTGTATCTCCCTCTATCTCTGCTCCCCCCCCCGTCTCAAAAACAAAGATTTTTTAAAAAGATGTGGAAGGGGGAATAAGGAAAGAAAAAAATAGAAGACAGGTCTAAAAAATTGTATCAATTACAAAGAGAATCATGGGAAAGATTAGAGACTGTGTAGTAGAAAGTTCATATTCTGAGGCCAATTTTTGCATTAGGTACAGACTGTCTTGCATATTCAGAACAGAGTTCCAGAGGTTATTTTTATACACCTTCTGAAGCCACTCAGAAATGAAAGATAGTCAAAGCAGGAATCATTTTTCTTATATTTTTAAAAATGTTTTATTTATTTCTGAGAGAGAGAGAGTCAGCATGAGCGGGGGAGGGTCAGAGAGAAGAGGGAGACACAGAATCCGAAACAGGCTCCAGGCTCTGAGCTGGCTGTAAGCACAGAGCCCGACATGGGGCTCAAACCCATGAACTGTGAGATCATGACCTGAGCCGAAGTCGGACACTTAACCGACTGAGCCACCCAGGCGCCCCTCATTTTTCTTATATTAATCAGGAGGGAAAGAAGCAAGATTTAAGAGATGATTAAATTTTCAGTGCTTCAACCAGTGGCTAATATTCCATGGAGAAGAGGAAATCTGAAGCTGTTCTGATCAAGGCAGCACTAGGTGTGTAGATGAGTGTGTGTGCTTGTGGGTTCTGTGTGTGTGTGTGTGTGTGTGTGTATTTATGCACACTTATGTGGTGTGTGTTTGAGGGGCAGTAGGTAGTGCTGGGGGAAGAGTGAAGAAGTAAGGGAAAGGAATTAAGTGACACTGCATTTTCTACTGTTTCGAACAGGACTACTTAGAGTTTGTATAGTCAACTAAGATCTCTTAGTCCAGAATCCATGAACCCCTGGGTTACTGAGATTGTACTATTATAAAATTTTCAAACCTTTAACAAATGTAGAAATTCTGATTCATTATAGCCAAGAAAGCCATGTTTTCAATAGTCTCCTCAGGTCCACACTGATTCTGATGCCAGATTATCTCCCACACACATTCAGAATTTCTAGTCTGATCTGTCTGTAGATGGGATTGATAAACTCTCCCAAGTCGTAAAACTTGCCTTTTTCTAGAGAAGAAATCCATAGCTTATGCAGAATCTTATTGGGTTCTATAACCTTTCCAATATCCTAAAAACAAAACCAAACCAAAAAAGGGCTGTATCAATGGAAATCAAAACTGCTGGTATTTGTGAAGTTTCTCTATTTCTTCAACCTGCAGGTACAAAGTAAGCTATTCATCAGGAGAAACTGGGGCAGGGAGTACCACAACTAGGTCAAATTAACTGATGACATACACTTGTGCTGAAGAAACATCTAAATAAAAATAGAATTATATTAAAGAATTATGAAAATTGAAGAACCAAATAGATGTCTGCTCTCTTGTGGTTTTGCACTGAGATGACCAAATGATCTGCAGTTGCGGAAGTGGAGAAACTCAGCCACTTACCAGCCCGGTGCCAATTAGGATTTTGAAGGCAGCTTGTCTTAAGCATCAAAGCAGCTGCTCAGTCTTTCTTTCTTAATTTCTTTAAGTAAATGGCCAATCTGAAATCATAGCCCCCTGAACAGAGTTTAAGAGAAAGCATGAAAATGGTCCATGGCTAAGCTCGCTCTAGGCATGCAAGGCTGGGCTTACCGCCAGGAGACAACTCTGTGTAAAAATAGATAAATGACTGAAATAATTCCGGGTCATAGTGCTAAATGGAGGAGGTATTTTACAATCAAGTTTGCAGACTTCCACTTTTTCCTGGACTTTGATTTCATGCCCTAATCAACATCTCACAAAATCAAGTATCAGTTTTTTGTCTAGGCAAGAAAAATCAAATTTATTATTATCAGTTTGTTTATCCAGGCATCCCTTCCTCCTTTTTCTGCTTCCTGCCTCCTTCTTTCCTTCCTTTCTTGCCTGCCCCCCTTCCTTTTTTCTTTTCCTTCGCAAATATTTAATGAGCATTTATTATGTAAATGTTCAATGTCAGGAACATTAAAGAAGCTTAGGAAAAATATATGGTATGAATAAATGTTACCAAAAACCTCAATGATAAACCCAATGATGACATACCTATCCTCATTTTTTTTACCTCTCAGCAGCATTTATGGATTTAATCACTCCTTTCTTGCAACATTATCTTCCCTTTACTTTCATAACATTACAATGATCTGATTTTCCTCTGACTGGCTACTTGCCATTTTAGTTCTCTGGATCTTCATCCCCTACTTGACCATTAAATGTTGCATAAGTGCATGTCTTAGGCCACCTTCTATCTTCTGTCCAGTTATCTCCTCTACTCCTTGGGCTATACATACTATCTATAAGCTGATGACTCCCAAACTGTTGTATTCATCCTGAGCCTCTCTATGGAGCACTAGATTTGTATATCCAACTTCTTCCTTGATATCTGAATAAGACCCTCTCTCTCTCTCATCTTTGATTATACCCCCCTGGCCTGACTATGGTGGTGACATGTCTCTGCTTAGTGTAGATAATTTAACCAAAGCCAATTTGTCTCTATGTACTTTTAAAGAATTATCACTGCAAAAATCTATGTGTCATAATTTTCTAAAAACACTAAATGTTTATGCTCACTACTGATTTTATTTCTGATTAATCAGTTTATCAGAGTGGCCAAACTGGGCTTTCTTTCAAGACAGTATATACACAAATCCACAATATTTGATATGTGCTTTAGGCTGCATAATTTTAAAAATACATTTTTCTGTGTGTTAAAATTTTGTCTTTGAAGCTGCTGCTTCCTTCCCAGGAGGCACAAGAAAAAACAATTCCAACAGTACCGAGTGAGTCACATATTAAAGACATTGAGGGCAAGAGATAATTGTGGAGGTGTTAAAGAATTTAACTAGTATGTCATAATATATACTGCTGAATGGTTCACAATTGATGGTTACTGGCATAGTACAAATTTAATTTATTCCTAGAGGAATCAAGATGCAAAGACAGATTACCCTGATGCTCTCAAAAATTTATGCTGGGACTTCAAATGTTTTGTGAAATATTTCTCATGCTATGACTAATGTTATTATTATAAATATGGCTTCAACCCGACTGCTTTTCCTCCATGTAGTCCCATTTATCCTTAGATATAACAGCTAGATTCACATTTACCAAAGCTGCTTTCCATTTACTGTGCTATTTTAATGCAAGATATGATTAGTTAGGAGTTTGTGTTTCCAACTCACTTATTTGTTTCTTAGCTAATTTTCTTAACTAAGTTATTTGTAATGTGTGAAAAAGGAAACTAATATCTCCTGTGATTTCTCAAATATTAAATATATGGAGATAAAATAAGAGATTACTTGAATGACAGATACTCAAAATGCATTTTAAATAGACACTGCTGTATCATTAATGTTGGCTGCTGTCAGCAGAAATGTTCTTTTGAAAACCACTTTACTGAAGAGATCTCTACTTGTCAACTACTATTTTTGTCAACTATTTTTATAGTAAGTTAGTGTATTAACTTACCATATATACTATATATATAATATAGTAAGATAGTGTATTAAGACATATATATATAATAAGCAGGTTACTAAAAAACATGATTTAGGAAGAAAAGTTAGCTTCATACTCTTGTAAGTGATATAATTAGGGTAAGAGATATTTAAGTAAACAGCAAATAAAAATTTAAGGAATTTGAAAGGTATAAAAGAGAGCAATAAGTAAAAATCTTTACTATAATTTGACAATAAAATAAGGTTAAACAAATGGAAATCTATTAATTACATCAAGAATCCTAAGGAGCCAACAGATATTTTCTTGAGAAATAGAAAATATATAGAAAAGTATGATATCTAAATGTAACCACTAGAATAAGAATACAAACTTCTCATTCTGTTTAGCTATTGTACAACAAATCTCAAAACTCATTAGCTTACCACAGCAACAATCATTTTATCTCTCATCAGTTCTGCAGGTGAGGTCTTTGGAAATGACTTTCAGCAGTTCTGATTCAGAGTCCCTTCTGTTATTCTAGTCATGTGGTGATGGGAGCTGACACATCCAAATGGTAGAGCAACTAGGACCTGTCCAGGCACCCTGTACCCTTTGTGTGGTCTCTATAAGCTGGTTTAGGCTTTATGACAGCCTGTGTCATATGCAAGTGTCAGTGCAATCAGACTGCTTGTGTAGAAGCTGCGTTTTTCCAGAGTAACCAGTCCAAGAAAGTAAAGTGGAAATGCATGGGATTTTTGAGACTTTGCTTTGGAAATCATACAGCATCTCTTGTACCTTAATTTATTGGGCAAGGCGGACAAAGGCCAGTCCAAGTTCAAAGGGAGGAGACACAGACCCCATCTTTCCAAAAGGGGATGGTCAAAGTAAAATTGCAAGAACATATGGAATGGGAGATATTGTTGGGGCCATCTTTGGAAAATACAATATGCCAAACCTTCCATATTTTCAGAAGAAATATATAATGAAAAAACAATATAGACAATGAATTATGACGTAGGGAAAAGTATGTGCCAAGTACTTTTCTAAATCCTTTACAAACACTAGCCTAATTAATCCTTACAATAATTCTGTGACAGATACCAATAGAATCCTTATTTTTTTATTACTTAAAAAATTTTAGTCTTATTTATTTTTGAGAGAGAAAGAGAGAGAGCACCAGCAGGGGAGGGATAGAGAGAAGGAGACACAGAACTAAAAGCAGGCTCCCGGGTCTGAGCTGTCAGCACAGCCAAATGCAGGGCTTGAATTCACAAACTGCAAGGTCATGCCCTGAGCCCAAGTCAGATGCTTAACTGACTGAGCCACCAGGGGCCCCAAATCCTTATTTTACAGATGAGGAATTTAAGACAAGAAAAGTAAAATAAATTGTCAAAGATTCTGCAGCTAATTGATTGTTGAGCTTGTATGTGAAGACAGGAATCGGACTCCAGGGTACATTCTCTCAATCCCTTAGTCATATTTCTCTCATAAGGATAGAACTAAAACCTAACCATGTATCTCAACAAGTGGCCAAATCCCTTAGATAGAAGGAAAAGCCCAAAAATTCAATAAAAAAGCCCACCTCCAAGTAAATACTACCTGAGAAATGTATGTAAAACTAATTCACACTGGAATTAGAGAAAGAAATGAAGGGGTAAAACATACCTGTGAATGCAAATAGCTAGAATAAGTTAAGAGCATTGCATTAGGTAGTTGCTCAAAATTAGCATGTTGGAATAAACACACACACACACACACACACACACACACACAATAGCGATTTACGAAGAAAATCAGAAAAGACCAATTTACAATGGAAACAAAAATGCACAATATCTTGGAATAAGCTTGATGAAAAGTAAGAAGAATTCAAATTAATTTTAAACTTAATTTATTTAAATTATTTTCTTTGATGAGGAAACAAAAAGATTTGAACATATGCAAAATTGTGCCATTTTATTGACAGGAAGATTCAACATTATAGGGATGTCGGTTCTCCTAAACTAATCTAAGAAACTGATGGAATATTCATAAAAATACCCCTAGGTTTCTTGGGGTGCCTGGCTGGTCCAGTTGGAAGAGCATGCAACTTTTGATCTCAGGGTCTTGTGTTCAAGCCCCACATTGGGTATAGAGATTACAAAATAAATAAACTTAAAAATTTGATTTTTTTTAGATCTAGACAAGTTAAATTTAACATTTATATGGGAAGATATAAACAAGATTATCTGGGAAAATTCTGAGGAAAACAAACAGAATAATTAAGAGAAGCTAGTCTAGATAATATTAAAACATGTTGTAAGGCTAAAATAACTAAAACAGTGTAGTATAGATTAACAAATTTGATTAAAAAGACCATAAATAAAATGTAGTACAGTATATAATAAAAATAGTAAAGATAACATGGCAAATCAGTAAGAATAGTACGGATTATTCAATAAAACACTACTAGTCAATAGTAATCTGGAAAACTAATAAAGTTGAATTATTCCTCATATTCTTTAGGAATCTCAGATCTGTGATGGTTTCTCTGAATATTATGTAACACTTCAAAACTATTAAAGGGAAAAATGTATAAATTTAATTTATAAATGCTCAGGAGAATTTGCAGGGCATAAAAATTATTAAGTCAAAAGATAAATAGCTAAAGATAAATAGAAAAAAAGTTTAGTATTCATATCACAAAGGGCTAATTATCTTAAAAAGCTTTCCCAAATCAACAAGAAATAGACTGTTTGCATAAAAAAACACAAAAGGTTATTAATCATCCCCATCTATAAAAGAATTCAAAGTAAAATTAGAAGTGAGATTTTTTTTCCTTACAGATTGGGAAAAAAAGATAAGTTTGATAATGCACCATGCTAATAAAAGTGTTGGTAAACACAGTGTGTAAATGGAAGACAAATCTGGTAAATACTTCAGTATGATAATATGGTGTAACTATCAAAATTACATGTGCACATAACACTGTGACTCAAGCATTTTGTCTAGGGACAAAATATATTTCACAGAAATATTATATCTAAAGGCATAAATAGTGGTCTCTCAAGGTAAATTAGTATGTTTTATTAAAAATCATGTGAGTCCTATAAGCACAGATGTGAAAAGATTGCTGGAAGCCTGTTACAGAATGGTATGTATAGAGTTACCATTTGTATTACTTATAAAGGTGTGCCTTATTTACTTACATCACATGCTCAAGTATGCATACATTACCTTATCTTTTTTCTTTAAAATTTTTAATGTTTTTATTTATTTCTGAGAAAGAGACAGCATGAGCAGGGGACGGTCAGAGAGAGAGGGAGATACAGAATCTGAAGCAGGCTCCAGGCTCTGAGCTGGCTGTCAGCACAGAGCCCAATGCACGGATCCCACGAACTGTGAGATCATGACCTGATCTGAAGTCGGACGCTTAACCGACTGAGCCACCTAGGTGCCCCCATACATTATCTTTGAACGGATACATATAAGAACCTGGTCACAGAGGTAGCTTCTAGAGAGAGTGGGAGTGAAGGCAGAGGTAATTTACTTTCCACCTACTACATATGTTTGCTTTTCAAGCTTTTTACTATAATATGGATACCTATGCAAAAATGGAAAAAAATATTTCCATTTTCAACTCATTTTGCCATTCTAGCTTTTTATAAATATGGTAAACATGTTCTTAAAGTGGAACTGTCTTTGGGTACCTGGCAGTCTCAGCAGGTAGAATATGGGACTGTTGACCTCAGAGTTTTGACTTCAAGCCCCATGTTGGGTGTGGAGATTGCTTAAAAAGAAAATCTTTAAAAAATTACAGTGACATAAAGAAGACTGTAGGTTGCTGTGGGAAGGAGGCCTGACTGCAAAAAGGCATGAGGGAATATTTTTGAGCTTATGGAAATGTACTGTGTCTTGATTTTGGTGGCTATTCCATAGCTGTAAACATTTGTCAAAATACTGAATTATACCCTTGAAATTGGTGAATTTTATTGTATGCAGATTAATTTCAATAAGGGTGATTAAAATTTTTTAAAAATACAATCTTAAAATAAAATAAAATAATAAAATGGAACTTTATTGTCTTGAAGAAATTCTAGCTGCTGAAAGGTCTCAACTACCACCAAAAATCATTAAGAGGGGCAACTGGATGTCTCAGTAGGTTAAGCATTTGACTTCATCTCAGGTCAGGATCTCCCAGTCCATGGGTTTGAGCCCCGCATAGGGCTCTGTGCTGATAGCTCAGAGCCTGGAGCCTGTTTTGGATTCTGTGTCTCCCTCCCCTGCTGACACTCTGTCTCTCTCTCTCAAAATGAATAAACATTAACAATATTTTTAAAAAACCATCATTAAGGGGTGGCTGGGTGGCTCAGTCGGTTAAGCATCCGACTTCATCTCAGGCCATGATCTCACTGAGTTCTAGCCCTGCGTCAGGCTCTGTGCTGACAGCTCAGAGCCTGGAGCCTGCTTCAGATTCTGTGTCTCCCTCTCTATCTGCCCCTCCCATGCTCATCATTAAAAAAAAATCATCATTATTTTTTTTACATCATATTTTTTGGTTTCTTTTTTTCTTTTTTCTTTTTTTTTAAGGAAAACTGTTAAGGAGACCTGGTAGCAGTTGCTAAGAAAAAGATGACCCTATTATTCAGTGCATTTCCAACATCTGGTTTAGTAACATTTAGGACAGCTGTGCCATTATGTCCATGTACAATCTCATGGAAATATAGGATCTCAGTCAGTTTAACGTCTCATCTACGGTTTTACGATCTTTTGAATGATTTCCTGATGAGTGCTCTGGCTCAGTCTCTGTTGAAAGATATGAAAGTTTGACAATTCCCTTTGCTGTAATGACAGTATAAATTTTATTGAATGATTTCCCCAGAATATTATGAAGATTTCTTTTCCATGTCTGGTTTGAAAAAAAGTTACCATCTACAATCTTGTTTTTCTGGGTGACCCAATTTTGCTAGAACACTACTCTCTTGTGCATACATATATCATATCTTTTATTCCACAGCATTGCAACTTCTTACATATGTATCTAACTTTCCTCTAGATTGCTATTTTATTTTCACTAACTAGTTAGCATATCACTGGCACATTAAAGGTAATCAGTAAATGCTTTGTAATGAAGGAATGTGTTCCATTAAATCCCAGAGTTAATTTTTCCATTATGCTTACTAGTTTGGAAGCTTATGGGCTACTTTCTTCATTTTGAGATAATTCAGCTTGATTCTTACATTTCAAATGAATGTGTCTGTCTCCAACAATATTTATTTCTGCTAACCTAAAGTGACAAATGCCTAATAATTTCCCATCTTCAAACTGACATTATACCAATAATTAACAGAAGTATGATATATCATCCTACTGAATCCAATTCCAGAAAATACAAGTTCCCCAAATGATTAACACAGGATAATCAGAATTGTAATCCTAATAATTTAAAGTATTACTACAAAACTCCAAAACCACAAGTCATAAAGGTAACCAAGTAAAGACATTCATGGTTACTTTGTATGAGCTGAAATTCAATTTAAAATGTCAGTTAAACTTAATTTAGGAAGAAGAGGAAACTCCCTGTGTAAAATAAAGTCTGATTAGAAAATAAACAAGCACACACAATGCCAACACTCTCCACAACAGGGAATTTTTTAAACCAAACAGGAGTTCTGCCTTCACAAGTAATCCAGAGCTATTAGGGGCTCCCTGATGCAATAAGCATTTAAGCTGATGTAGCTCCTGCTAATAGGGTTTTACACTGAAAAGTCGTGACTAAGATAGGTAACTTTCCTTCTGCGGTTATTTTAAGCAAAAAGTGTGGTATCCAGGTTTGGGTTGCACTTAATGACTTCTCAAACTTCTTTCCAGTTTTATCATTTTTATTCCTTTTAGAAAGAAAAAAAAAGGCCTCCAAGTTTGGGAGAAGAAATAAAACGTTTCTAAGATGAATCACATAAGCTTTATCTGAGGTAACATTCTCTTTTTTTTTATTTTTTATTTTTATTTATTTCTAGGAGAGAGAGAGAGAGAGACAGCGTGAGCAGGGGAGGGTCAGAGAGAGAGGGAGTCACAGACTCTGAAACAGGCTCCAGGCTCTGAGCTGGCAGTCAGCACAGAGCCCGACGCGGGGCTCGAGCCCACGAACCGCGAGATCATGACCCAAGCGAAAGTCGGACGCTTAAACGACTAAGCCCCCCAGGTGCCCCCTGAGGTAACATTCTCATTGTATAAAAGAGAACTAGGTCATGTAGGTTAGAGTAATGATTTTCCCAAAGCAGAGACAGTTCTTTAAGGAAAAATCAAACATTTACATATGCCTTCAAAAATACAATTACTCATAAAAAATAAGTATTTAATCGGAATATACTTTCTCAAAGGCAGGATTCTTTTTGTGCAAAATACCCTTGATAAATCTCTGCATGTAAGTTTGGTTTTTCTGTGAAGTTGAATATTTTAATTGTAATATGTCTGTTTAATATAGAAAGAAGTGATACATAAGTAAATAAGTACCCTCCTCGGATCTATTATGATTATAACAGATTTCTATGTGCAGAATAATATCAGCATTTTACAATTCCTATGATAAAATGTTAGAAAATAAAGAAAGAGTTATTTGAAGTAATGTTGGTTAAAAACAATGGATCAATTTCTATGCATTTAAATACTAAGGCAATTCTACAAAGAAATGTTTGTTGTTTTTTTAAAATAATTCACTGTGCAAGAACTTTGACCAGGTTACTAGATTTAGCTACTGGGCTGGAAGATTTCAGAATTTTGTTTGTTTGTTTTTTCCTGTTGCCTCCTTCATTCAAAATCATACAGCTATCTCTAAGACCCTGAGGTCTCTGGTTCCGTTTCTTTCTCTCCCCTTCTCCCTCCTTTCCTGAGGAAGAAATTGTGTCACTTGAGCCAGGTTGCCCTGTGATGCTGTCTCCTCCCCCCACCCCAACTCTCTCTCTCTCTCTCCTTTCTTCCTTCTCCTCTTCCTCCTTCTCTCTCTCCCCTTTAAATTCCCTTGCTACCTTTAGATTCTTAAAATAAATGTGCCACTGCTCTGGCACCTACTGTCCTTTTCTCTATCAAATGAGCCGATTCTGGTTCATTGGTCCATAGACTTTAGTGTTCATCAGAATCACTTGGCATACTTGCTTTAAAATGCTGGTTCCCTAATACATCAGTTTTCTAGGGCTGCTGTAACAAAGTAGCACAAAGTGAATGGCTTAAACAAACAGAAATTTACGGTCTGATAATTTCAGAGGCTAGAAGTCCAAAATCAAGGTGTTACCAAAGTTGATCCCTTCTAAGGGCTGTGGGAGGGAATCCATTACTTCCTTCTTTCTGCTTCTGCTGCTTTGCTGGTAATCGGGGATTCCTTGGCTTGTAGATATCTGCCTTCATTTTCATATGGCATTCTTCCTGTATGTGTGGTCCATGTTTCCCCTTTTTATAAGGACACCATTCAATTGAATTAGAGGCCAACTTTATTCCAGTATGACTTCATCTTAGCTTGATAATTGCATCTGCAATAACCCTATTTCTAAGAAAGGTTGCATTCTGAGTTACTAGGGGAGAAGACTTACAACATGGGATATTTGGAGGGGACACAGCTGAATAATAACACCCTTTTTGAAAGTTTGACTCAACAGGGCCACGATGGCGGCCAGTGAATTGTATTTTTAACAAATACAATTGGAAATTTTGATGCAGAGGTTATCAGTTAACAACTCTTTGAAAGCCACTAAAAAACTTGGAAGAGCAAGTTCACTTACAAGTTTTTAGAGGTGGCTGCCTTCCTTTTTCTGACTTTTCCACCAGAAAGACATTACAATAACATTTCCTTCAGAGTCCCATATATTGTCTGGGAAAACAAAACAAAACAAAACAAAACAAAAGAGGGACTTTCAATGCAGAAAACCCTCGCTCAAATTCTGTTCCTGCAATTCGATCTTCATTACTGTATAATCTTGGACAAGCAACCTAACTTTTGTGAACCTCTATTTTCACAAATGTAAAATAGGAATAATATGAGCTGGGAGAAACATAGGAAATATGCCTAGCACAAAGTAAATGGTCAATAAATAATAGTTATAACTCTATCCTAAGCTTGGGTCATGGCACAAAATAATATTCTTGGAGTGTCTGCAGTAATAGGCATTGCTCAGACATATATTCTGTATCTAAATTTATGTAAACAAATAGGGGGGTGCCTGCTTCACATTCTGTGTCTTTCTCTCTCTCTGCCTCTCCTCCACTCACACTGTCTTTCTCTTTCACCAATAAATAAACAATAAAAATATAAAAAATATAAATTTATGTAAACAAATAGGGAGTGGGAAAACTCACTAAAATAATTCTAAGCTATTTTTTAATGTGCAAAACAGTGCATATTTATTGTGTACTATAATGTAATTCTTTAAGGCAGGAGCTTTTGTTTTGTTCACTGCTGTAATCTTAGTATGTATTGTAGTACTTAAGGCAAGTATGTGCTCAATAAATAATTAAACATTAAACAAATTTCCAGATAATAAGATAAACAAAAATCAGGGAATTATTTCATTTTTAAAACTACAACAAAATCTATAGCCTTCAACATATTATGACCAAGGCTATATTTTACACACAAATCGACAGTGAAAAATTATGTGACATTAAGTATTCCTATAAAAGATGGTTTTATTTATTTTTTGTATTTCAATAAACTTATTTTATTTTATTTTTATTTCTTTCTTAAATTTTAATTAAATTTTAATTAAAGTTAATTAAAGTTAGTTAACATATAGTATAATAATGATTTCAGGAATAGAATCTAGTGATTCATCACTTACATATAATAACCAATGCTCATCCCAACAAGTGTCCTTCTTAGTGCCCCTCACCCATTTTAGCCCACCTCCCACCTCACACCCCGTGAGCAACCCTCAGTTTGTTCTCTATATTTAACGATTCTCTGACAGTTTGCCTCTCTTTCTCTTTTTATCTTATTTTTGCTTCAATTCTTCAATGTTTATCTGTTTTGTTTCTAAAATTCCACATGAGTGAAATCATATGATATTTGTCTTCCTGTGACTGACTTATTTCACTTAGCATAATACACTCTAGTTCTATCTAATTGTTGTAAATGGCAAGATTTCATTGTTTTTTATTACTGAGTAATTTTCCATTATATATATATATTTCCATTATATATATATAATATAATATATATATTCTCTATCTATATATATAATATAGATATATATAAATATTATATATATATTCTCTACATCCTCGCCAGCATCTGTTGTTACCTGACTTAATTTTAGTCATTCTGACAGGTATGAGGTGGTATCTCATTGTGGTTTTGATTTGCATTTCCCTGATGATGAGTGATATTGAGCATTTTTTCATGTGCCTGTTAGCTATCTGAATGTCTTTTTAGGAAAAATGTCTACTTATGTCTTTTGCCATTTCTTCACTGGATTATTTGTTCTTTGGGTGCTGAGTTTGATCAGTTCTTTATAGATTTTGGATACTAACCCTTTATCTGATATGTCGTTTGCAAATGTCTTCTCCCATTCTGTCAGTTGCATTTTAGTTTTGTTGATTGCTTCCTTTGCTATGCAGAAGTTATTTTTATCTTGATGAGGTCCCAATAGTTCATTTTTGTTTTTGTTTCCCTTGCATCCAAAGACATGTGGAATAAGAAGTTGCTGTGGCTGAGGTCAAAGAGGCTTCCTGTCTCACAGTTAGATCTTTCATCCATTTTGAGCCTATTTTTGTGTATGGTGTAAGAAAGTGGTCCAGGCTCATTCTTCTGCATGTCACTGTCCAGTTTTCCCAGTACCATTTGCTGAAGAGATTGTCTTTTTTTTTCCCCTATTGGATACTCTTTCCTGTTTTGTTGAAGATTAATTGGCCATACATTTGCGAGTCTATTTATGGGTTCTCTATTCTGTTCCATTGATCTATGTGTCTGTTTTTGTGCCAGTACCATACTGATTTGATGATTACAGCTTTGTAATACAGGTCGAAGTCTGGAAATGTGATGACTCCAGCTTTGGTTTTCTTTTCAGGATTGCTTTGGCTATTCGGGGTCTTTTCTGGTTTCTTACAAACTTTAGGATTATTCTAGCTCTATGAAGAATGCTGGTGTTATTTTGATATGGGTTGCATTAAATATATAGTTTGCTTTGGGTAGTATCAACATTTTAACAATATTTGTTCTTTCAATCGATGAGTATGCAATGTTTTTCCATATTTTGTGTCTTCTTCAATTTCTTTCATAAGATTTTTAGTTTTCAGTATATAGAATTTTCATGTGGTTAGGTTTATTCCTAGGTATTTTATGTTTTTGGGTGCAACTATAAATAGGATTGATTCCTTGATTTTTTTTCTGCTGCTTCATTATTGGTATATAGAAACGCAACTGACTTCTGTACATTGATTTTATTTTATTTTATTTTTTATATTTATTTTTAATGTTTTATTTATTTTTGAGAGAGAGAGAGAGTGTGAGCAGGGTACGGTCAGAGAGAGAGGGAGACACAGAATCTGAAAACAAGCTTCAGGCTCTGAGCTAGTTGTCAGCACAGAGCCTGAAGTGGGGCTCGAACCCACGAACTGTGAGATCATGACCTGAGCTGAAGTTGGACGCTTAACCGACTGAGCCACCCAGGTGCCCCTGTGCATTGATTTTATATCCTGCAACTTTGCTAAATTCATGTGTCAGTCCTAGCAGGTTTTTTTGGTGGAGTCTTTGGGTTTTCCATATAGAGTATCATGTCCTCTGAGAATAAGGAAAGTTTGACATTTTCCTTGATGATTTGTATGCCTTTTACTTCTTTGTGTTGTCTGATTGCTGAGGTAAAGACTTTGAACACTATGTTGAATAACAGTGGTGAGAGTGGACATCCTTGTCATGNGCATTGATTTTATATCCTGCAACTTTGCTAAATTCATGTGTCAGTCCTAGCAGGTTTTTTTGGTGGAGTCTTTGGGTTTTCCATATAGAGTATCATGTCCTCTGAGAATAAGGAAAGTTTGACATTTTCCTTGATGATTTGTATGCCTTTTACTTCTTTGTGTTGTCTGATTGCTGAGGTAAAGACTTTGAACACTATGTTGAATAACAGTGGTGAGAGTGGACATCCTTGTCATGTTTCTAACATTGGGGGGAAAATGTCAGTTTTTCCCTACTGAGGATATTAGCAGTGGGTCTTTCATATTTGGCCTTTATGATCTTGAGGTATGATCCTTCTATCCCTATTTTCTTGAGGGTTTTTATCAAGAAAGGATGCTGTATTTTGTCAAACGTTTTTTCTGCATCTATCGAGAGGATCATGTGGTTCTTATTCTTTCCTTTATTAATGTGATATGTCACACTGATTGATTTGTGGATATTGAACCAGCCCTACATCCCATGAATAAATCCCACTTTATTGTGAATAATTCTTTTAATGCATTGTTGGATCCAGTCTGCTAGTATCGTGTTGAGAATTTTTGCATCAATGTTCCTCAGGTAACTTGGTCTGTATTTCTTCTCCTTTTTAGTGGGGTCTTTGTCTGATTTAGGAATCAAGGTAATGCTGGACTTGTAGAATGAGTTGGGAAGTTTTCCTTACATTTCTATATTTTGGAATGGCTTCAAAAGAATGGCTGTTAACTCTTCTTTACATGTTTAGTAGAATTCCCCTGGAAACCCATCAGGCCTTGGACTCTTGTTTGTTGGGAGAATATTGATTACTGATTCATTTTTTTTTTTTTTTACTAGTTATGGGTCTATTCAATTTTTTTTATTTTTTCCTGTTTCAGTTGTGGTAGTTTATATGTTTCTAGAAATTTGTCCATTTCTTCCAGATTGCCCCGTTTGGTGGCATATAATTGCTCATAATATTCTCTGAGTTCTCTAAGCTTTGTATCATGATCTTTTGGTTTTTTTCTCTCCTTTTTACTGTTTCATTATTCTCCATAATTTTATCTTCTATATCACTGATTTGCTGCTCTCCTTCATCTGCCATTGCTGTCGTAGCATACATTCAATATTTTATCTCAGTTATAGCATTTTTAATTTCATCCTGACTAGATTTTATTTCTTTTATATCCATAGAAAGTGATTCTGTGCTTTTTTCAACCTCAGCTAGTATTCTTATTATCGTGATTCTAAATTCTAGTTCAGACGTCTGGCTTATATGTATGTTGATTAAGCCTCTTGCTGTCATTTCTTCCTGTTCTTTCTTTTGGAGGTGAATTCCTTAGTTTTGTCATTTTGGAGGAAGAATAAAATTAATAAAATTAAAAATTAAAATTAAACAATTAAAGAAACAAAAAATTAAATAAAAAAACCTAATCTTTGGTGTGTTTTTGTTTGCTTGTTGAAAGAAGCTTGGTAGAAAAGAGAGAAAGGGAAAGAAAAGTAAAAAAAGAAATTAAGAAAAATTTAAAAATTTTAAAAATTATATAACAAAATAGAATAAAATAAAATACAAAATTTAACAAAACTAAAAAATAACGTAAAAATAATATAAAATTTTCTCTTTTTGTATCCAAGAAAGAGGAAGAAAAGAAAGAAAAAACAATTTAAGCAAAAATGGAAGCAAAGAAAATGAACATATACATGGACCAGAAAATAGAATGAAACCAGAATGAAGTTACATCCAATTTCCCCAAGAACTGAAACCTTAAAGCACTCTATAATCCATGCAGGGGGAGTGACTTTGGCTGGTCTTTTAGGGAATGTGCTTAGAGGGCACACTGGGTGGGGCTTGGTGTAACAGCTCCATTCTTCCCGGCTTACTGGGGTGGATCAGGGTGGTGCACATGTGCAGGCAAGATGGAAATGGCTTTACCCAGCTCCCAAGTCTGGCACAGGAACTTTGTGCTCTCACCAAACTGGGACTAAGGACCCCTCCTTTGTCTCATGCCTCTATCCACCCTTTACTTCTACATTGTCCATGTCCAAGCTGTCCCTTCAGATGGGCTGTGTTTCAAAACCTCACACTTTAGAGTTCCTCGTGGCTTGGGGCCCTGCAGACTCTCTGTGGGAGGTCTTGCTGAGCAATGTCTGGGTGCTGGCTTGCCCCAGAAAATATTCATGGGATCACGCAGTGCCAGAGGTTGTGGCAAACCACAACATACAGCCGGTGCCAGGTTTCACCACACTCTCGCATCTTTGTCTCAATACCACCAAACGTGGCTGCTCGCTGGGGTCCACTGGGACCTTTGTCTGTGGGAAGGCTATATGGTCTCTACCAAATGCATTACAGGCCGGGGAACCACTTTTCTCCATGTGGCACACAGACCGTGCTGCCTGCTCCTGGGAAGTCACCCTACTTCCTCACCAGAGCATCACAAAGCACTGAGCTCTAAAACTTCAGACTCTGCGCTCCCATGTTTATAGAATCTTGGTGGTATTGAAACCCTCTCCTTTCTTCCCACCAATGGTTTTGGGGAACAGATTTCTTGTCCAATCCCCTGTGAGTGTTTTCACTCCTTGTCTCTCTTTCTCTCCAGCTTCTTTTAGGGAAGTGCTTTTCTTGCATGATCCTGATGTGCCGCACTCTCCCCCTTTCTCTTTCTCTGTCCTCTCTCTGCAGAAACAGCTCCCTACCCTCTTCGGCTTATCTCTCCCACAGTTTTCCTCTCTGCACTGCATACCTTCTGAGTTCTGTACTTCAAGTTATGCAGATTGTTGTGTGAATCCTGAAATCAACTTCCTAGATGCTGAAAATGGCTTGGTGATGATCCAGCAGCATTTTAGGGATGAGACTAAGCTTAGGATCTCCATGCTGCTCCACCATCTTAACTCCTCTCCTCTTTTAATAAATTTAGATGATACATTGTTGAATAATATTCCAGACATGATGAACAAGAATTAGCAGCAGCAAGTTGCCCTATCTGCCAAAATATTCCATGTATACACAAGTTATGCTTCTGTGGGTGGAATAGATTAAGTCAAATTAAGCAAAAGTACTAGAAATCTGACTGGTCTCCTGGACACTCCACATTTATGAACACGTAGCAGATAGAGGGACTAAAAGATGATTTCGAATGACAACACAGTATTTCAATGTGTTCATACACCATAATTTATTTAATAATTTCGGAGAGACTTTTAGTTTATTTCTGAATCAGGTAAAGAGTAAGGAACCCATAATGATATATGGAAGGATTCTGAAAATCAAGGTCATGGTTAAATTGGGATAAGCATTGCTTAATTAGTTAATGTCTCATCAAAGATTTCCATAAAGAATGTGAATGAACCAAAAATAAATGTATACTATAAAATAAGACAATAATAAAATGATCAATAAATAGAATCAAGAAAAATACCATATCAGACGAAATATTATTGCCAATGGAATAAATAAAATAGAGATATCTGCATCACCAAAGGTTATAATTAGAATACAACACTTATTATTGATTTCCTGGAAGCTATGAGCACTGAGCTCTGGGTTCCAGGGTGTTTAGTGTAATATTATTCCATGGGAATATAATGGGTGTAAAAAGAAGCAAGCAAATAAAAAGAGATTACATGATCATTTTGTTTGGGAAACAATAGGCTAAAAAAACATTTCTTCCCCTGTGGTTCATCAGAGCACTTACTATTCCAGTGTGCACTTTGAGTCCTCAAAAAGGATCACAGAGTGTATATGGCCTTTTCAAAACTTATTTGACACTGAGCACTTTTATTTACAGAATGTCACCAGGGGCTAGTGTTCCATGGAGTGCCCTTTAATATTGGTTTTCAGGGTATTCAAAGTCAGGTTTGCAATGTCACTTTAGCAACTATTTTTTTTACTTAGTTGTCTTTTTCCTAGACTACGTTCATATCCATATATATATGTATCTATAATTATATCTCCATCTTTATTTATCTGCTCTAGACACACACACAGACACACAGACACACACACACAGACACACAGACACACACACACACACCATCGTTTCTTATTGTATATATTCCCTGTGAATCTTTTGTGGAACTGTTTGTGTAAAGAATTAATTACTAGTTGGGGCGCCAGGGTGGCTCAGTCAGTTAAGCGTCCGACTTCGGCTCAGGTCATAATCTCTTGGTTCGTAGGATCAAGCCCCGTGTTGGGCTCTGTGCTGACAGTCTGCTCAGAGCCTGGAGCCTGTTTCAGATTGTGTCTCCCTTTCTTTCTGACCTTCCCTGCTCACACTGTTTCTCTCTTTCTCCCTGTCTCTGGCTCTCTCAGAAATAAATAAAACATTAAAAAAAGAATTAATTGCTAGTTATCTAGTTAAATCATGATAATGTTTTCACATTTGTTCTGTAACAAGAGAACCTACTCAGACAAATTGTAAAACAGTGATGCTCTTTCTCCAACTGTATTAGTATACTTTTCCTTTGTTTTGTATCATCTTTCCCACTATATTTCCATTGTTACGTATTCTGGTCATGCTCTCAGTTAGTTTCCAGCTACATTTATCCTTACATAGCCATTTGGCAAAGCTGCCTCCTAGGCACACACTGCATGTGGCTGGTGTATGGGAGTAAGACTGAATGAAGATCCCTCAGTTTCAGAACCTGTATTAAAGTTTTCTTTACCAAAGTATTGTTAGAAGAGAGCCTTGAGAGGATATGACCACTGGTTGACCCAAGAGCCAGACTCAGGGAATTGAAAGCTTCCCACCCCCTCCCCTGTCCTTGGAGTGTATACTCTGCCCACTGTTTTCATAGCCTGAGCCACTTCAAGGACACAACCTTGAAACAGTAATGTGTTTTTGACACCATCTGGATGGTACACATAACTGAACCCCTGAACCCATTAAAGCCTGTATATAAATTTTTAAGAATCAGGCGGGTGTGGATGGAGAGCTACTCATCTTATAGCTACCTAAGACACGCCTTGCAAGTAAATTTCCTTGCTTATTAAAACTGCCACCCACCAATGCGGAATGGCCTTTTTCTTTTGTCTCTCCTTGATCTCCATGTTTGGGATCACATTCAAATTTCTCTTTACAACCTATAGGTAGGGACAGATCCACCATCCTCACCATGGTGAGCTCCCTAGGTTTCACACCAAAAAATATTAACTAAATTAATTATTTACTTAAAATTGAACTCTCCCCAGGAGAATTTTTGTATTTAATGTTAACTTTTTTCCTTTTTTCATATAAGTGGTCTTAACTGGCACCTCTGTAAATGATATCAAAGAACTGCTTGTTTCACCTGAAAACAGAGAAGAAACTAATAGAATTGTTAAGAAGTGGGTCTTGGAAATTTTTGAGAACTGTTTCAAGGGAAAAATGAGTACTAGCTTCTGAATGCTTGGGGTTCATTTGAATAATGGGGACTTCCCCCCTGAGTTTAAAGGGCATATGTCAGTGTCAAAATGAGGTGCCAGTTGTGCATAGAATGGGCCCAGTAGATTGGTCCTTTGTGTAATTTTGTGAAAGGATATCGCTACTGAATTAGGAATGACCTTGATATGTGACCATTCATGTCGCTTCAACAATATGTGTGAAGTTTCCAATCTCAAATCCATAGCTGACTCTGTTCTAGGGAATGGAGGACACAGAAATAACAACAACCCCATCTTTTGGGGTTTGTATCTGATTTAAATTTAACTCACAAGCAGGCAGTCAGAAATATTTGTGTTTTAATAGCATGTTGACATAACTTGATGATCACATGTAGAGAGTCAGGGATGAGTATTTCTCACCTGAATGTTTCCTTTTCTGACATGCACATGTGTTTTGCTGGTCCTTTTCCCTGGAATTCTTTTCCCCACATACTCACATCTGAATCCTACCTGTCCTCCAGATCTCAGCCCTAGGGGCCCATTGACAGAGATGCCTTCCCCGACCTAATGAAATCTTTTATTCTTGGTCATATGATCATCATCATATTTATTCCTACATAACACTCATCACTTCCTGCTAATAATCGATTTAACTTATTACTCTTTGGTTTTACTGTGATCTGTAACTAGTATGTTAACTGCTTGAAGACAGCAGCCTTGTCTACTTTGAATATCACATTAACTAGTTAGTAAACTTAACTCATTTTAATTTAACCCATTAAATTAACACATTTAACTAGATTTGAATGAATATTATTTGGCCAAACAGGGAATCATTTATTTTGGTGGTAGGAAGATTCTCCTCACTAGAGAGTCATACACTATGATGAAGTGTAGATGATTTATTAGTCCTCTTCATAGTTCAGATGAAATAACTTTGTATCTGTCTCATTTTGTATTCAGTCCAAGCTCAGCAAATAAGTGCAGTCTAAAATGTTAACTTCTCAGATACCCTGATGTTCCAATGAAACCAACACTATAGCTCAGGTCACCAGACAGTCTTTATAAATGAATACACTGGAAATTCGTTTAATTATCTATATCTTATGAATTGGAGTATGTCATGACAGATTTCTTGTGCTAGATAACCTCTGACTATAACTGTAATTGACTGCTTGATCTATAAACTGAAACTAAGGTATTCGAGTATAGCGATCACATAAAAAGAAGTTACTCTAGAGAGCCTTTTCTGAGTAACCAGCAGAATTTTTAGAAGACATTTCCAAGAGTGGTGTGAGTTCTATAAGCTTAATAATGTTCAAACCAAACATAAAAATATGAATATGCCCAGTTTGGTACTAAGTATAAAGTGTTTAAACAGTGTATTTGTGATTAAAATGCCAGTCATTTTAAGAAACACTTCAGTCTCTACCATCCAAGTTTTCAAAAGAAATCATTGCTAAAGGCAACCTATCTGGGGATAAAGATCACCACCTGCTAGTAACTACTTATTTATTTATCTATCTATCCATCTATCTATCTATTTATTTATTTTACTGCTTTGGTTTTCTGTAATATCCAATTACAATATCTCTGGAATATCAAATTGATTTGTGTATTTAACCAATAGGTATATTTCGATATGTCAGTAAAATATTATCTCTTCAAAATACATAAGTCACATAAAACTTTTTATTTTGAGAAACTTGAGAAGTTAAGAACAAACTAGTATTGGCAATCTGAAGCATTAATACATTAAGACCAGAGGATGAAATGAACTGTCTTTTATAGCTTTATTACAAGGAATCTTCCATGTACTAGTTTAAATGAATTATTGAAATACCTTATAGATCACTACTGACTGATTCAATGGCTAATTTACTCATTTCTGCCAACGTCGTAATCATGTAAATCCAACTATTTTTGCACATTCTGATAGTTTTTGTTCATGTAAGATCCAACTATGTGATTTCACTTTAGACCAGAAATATTAATCAACTTAAGACACATTAGGTGTACCCTTACGGGGTGCAGATAAAAAAATATTTCTCTATCTTATTTTCACTGATAAATATATGAAAAACCCTTAGAAGTTATATCATCAAAAATTAAAAGTTTAGGGATGCCTGGGTGGCTCAGATGGTTAAGCATTGGATTTCAGCTCAGGTCATGGTCTCATGGTTTGCAGGTTGGAGTGTCGCACTACATGCTGACAGCTAGCTCAGAGCCTGGAGCCTGTTTTGGATTCTGTTTCCCTCTCTCTCTGACCCTCCCCTGCTCTCTCTCTCTCTCTCTCTCTCTCAGAAAGAAATAAAACATTAAAAAAAAATAAAAGTTTAATCACATGGTCTGATTTAAGCCCCATACATTATGTATTTGCCACTACTGGTAACATTTCTATGATATTTTTTCACTCTATCTAAATACAGTTCTTTTTAATATGATTAACTACAAATAACTGCCACTCAAAGAAAGGCAGTTTTAGGTTACCACTGAAATTCATGTCAAATGCAATGTATTTCCCAATTTTCCACTGTAAACTAGTCAACTGGAATAATCACAGACTGGTAAAAAGATTTAGACTACTTAATATCATTTAGGATTCTTAAAATATCAATTTCATAATTTTTGGTTACTTTACATAAATTATAAAGAATTTATAAAGATTTCAGATGAGTTAATTAATGCCTTTAAAAGTCTTCATGTTTTATTCTTTTCACAAAGATTCTCATGATTTCTTAGGATAAAGAGGTATTTGTCATGAAAATAAAATGTAAAACTGACCAATAAATTTCTCATTAGGTGAAAAAAACCCTCTCTACTTTCACACCCAATCTAAGAACAAAAAAAGGTATCCATTCTAAATTATCTTTAGTTTGCTCAGTTCCCATTCTTAGTCATTAAAAGCTAATAGAGATTCCCATATTTTAAGTTTATGCACATATCTCAGCTCTGGAATGTGAGCTATAGGAGCCCAAGAGAAAAACCCATACAGGATTTTGGAAACTGCTGAATCTGAAGACATGAGCTGTTGGTTCCATGTCTAAAAATAATTATCTATCCCTAATTCCAAAAATAGACTTTCAGGGTCTGCTAGTATTTTAAGAACTGAAGGAAAAACTTGGGTTGTTTTCTTCCTTTCTTCCTTTCTTTGTTTCTTTCTTTAATTAGGCCTGGCTATTGCTTATGTCCTCATGGGGTCCTGGTAATATTTCTATGCATTTATGAGTAAGTAGATTGGAAATTAGAGGTCTGCTTTTTGGCTTACGGGAATGCTACCAGGTAAGACGTACTTTCCAATTCCATCTCCAAATGAAGCTCTTTCTACACCAGTACTAGACCATTATTTTTTCCACCAGTGTCCATTATTTTGTGGCTGATTTACTTTTTGTTAAAATTAATGTCAGAGTGCTTACAGTTGTGCCTAAGATGTTTCCAGGTTATAATATACAACTGCCAATTGTATTCCAAATGCAATCAAAAGAGAATTTTATGTTTAAAATTTTTAGTTTTGACTTTAAAAATGACTACAAGCCTCAGGGCCAAAAAAAATTGTCCTTTACTCCATCAGCTCCCCAGGAGGAATCATATGTAACCCTTAATATTTTGATACAAATCATAATATGTTTAAACTCATTTAAAGTATTTTATAGTGATGCATCTTGTGGATCTTTTTTGTTCATTGTCCATTTCTCTAGAGAATAATTTTCCAATCTCATATTTAATGAGATAAGAGGAGATTGGAATTATAAGTCTTATTGCAACGTTCTGGTGGGGGGTGAGCTAAAGGAAAAGTTTGACGAGAGGGCACAGTGGGCTTTGGAGGGAGATGCACAGCTAATTCTAATTGCCTGCATTCACAATGGTCCCTTCCCTTTATTGTATCTGGTGTCTTGGACTACAGAGCCTTCTTAATTTTTTTTAAATGTTTTATTTATTTCTGAGAGAGAGAGAGAGAGACAGTGCAACAGGGGAGGGTCAGAGAGAGAGGAAGACAATCTGAAACAGGTTCCAGGCTCTGAGCTAGCTGCCAGCACAGAGACTGATGTGGGGCTCAAACCCACGAATCGCAAGTTCATGACCTGAGCCGGAGTCGGACGCCCAACCAGCTGAGCCACTCAGGTGCCCGGAGCCTTCTTAATTTAATTTCTACTAAGAATAAAGCTCCCGATACTATTTTGGATGGGTGAACAGATCTGGGCTTCTAATACCTTTTTGTATAGTCTTTGAAACAAGACTCAATCTTCAATCTTAGCTTTCTCTATGTCTTCCCAGGCACATGAAGTCTATAACTTACGAGCATTTGGGGGATCTATCACCTGAATTAGCTCACTACATATCTGCTTCACTCTTTGCTGACATTTAGACTTTCAGTTCCTCTGTTCTGGTAAGTGCTTATCACATGGCTATTTAATTTCCACTTCCCATCATTTTATTGATACCACTTTTCTGCTGTGATCCCTTCTCTCCTTCTCATTGTCATTTCTGTATAGCCAAATTGATAAAGTTTCAGGAGAGAAGTAGAGAAAAAGCATGCATTCCATATGCCATATTTCTTCCTCATCACACAAAAAATCTCTATAATAAGTATATGTAATCTTGAAAGCAGTTATGAAATTGTGCTTCCAATCTCCCATGCTCTATCTAGAATTTTTAAAGCACCTTCTCATGAATCTTTTTGATCCACCCTCTAAACATTTTATAATGATATTGGCAATAGTTTTAATACATTAGAGATTTTCATACAACAAACATATATTGAACATTTGATATATGTGATACCTGGGTTTGGTGGTGGAAACATTGTTAGATTCATTGTACATATCATTCTTTCTGTCTTACTCTGTTGGTTGGATTTATCTTTCCTGAACACATAAATTTTACAAACACTGTCCAATAGCTCCTAGCTTAGTTTCCTTTGGGAATTTCTGTTCATACTACAACCAACCTTGTTGGTACTCTCTGGTTACAGTGGCCATATTTTCTGAAATAAAAATCAGGATCTATTTTCTGTTGGTCTTAAAAAGAACTCTTTTTCCTGACTTGTTGATTTATCTTTAATGGGATTATAAACATCAAATCGCCTTTAGTAAAAGTTCAGTTTAATAAAAATCATTTTGAAATATGAGTTAACATTGAGCTAGTTTGAAAAGATAAAGATATCTCTTGAAAGAACTTAAACAAGAAGTATATAGTTAATAAATTTCCCATTTTGAGAGAATGCAGCTGCAGGAAATCAGAATTATTCTAGAGGATCTTAGGAATGTGGTGGAATGAAGTAATGGGATGGTGTGGTTAACCAGAAACTGGTAATATTTTAGGAAATGAACATCTTTCTCAGTGAATTTTATATTTTATTATACAGATAAGGAAACAGATTCACCCTTCCATGCTTATAAACATGGGAAGACAAGCTGTGAAACTACTCACACAAAAATAAAAAATTCTAACAACTTATCTTCTTAGCTTTAGTGCTATAAGCATAAATAATTTAAAAGAACTTCCAAGTTTAGAGCAAGCATGCTCTAAAGCCATTTTAATGCAAACAAACAAACAAAATCCTGAATGAATTTCTTTTACTCTTTCAAGGCAAAAACAGCCTGTGTTCTTTGTGACATTAGTAAATCACATTGATCTGGTTGTGTTAAACTCAGAGCCTGGTTATTACTTAGGGTTCTTGGTAGTGGCTACAGATCAAACCATGTTTCTCAGTGGCTTAAGGCACTGACTCACATTTTATTCATATTTTTAAATTTGAGTATAGTTGACACACAATGTTACATTAGTTTCAGGTGTACAACACAGTGAAACAATTTCTCTATGTATTATGCTGTGCTCGCCACAAGTGTAGATACCACGTGTCAACATACAATGCTATGGTAATGTCAAGACAATTTCTTCATACTTCATTAGTCCCTGGACCACAGATTTGTAAAACAGAACCTAATAGTAATTAGAAATGTTACCATTTTCTATCCTTGAACTCAGGTTAATATGATAATGTTAACATATGGAAACATTTTACCCTGAAGTATAAAAAAAGTAAACAATTTGTTTTCTTTATACCAGATGCTGTTCATTTGAGCTAATGAGCTGGGAGATGGCACAAATGATATTTTTATAATATTACAATTGATAGCAAATTTTGTAACTCTTCTAAAAACAACTATATTACTTTAAATGGAAAAGCTGCTGTGTATGCCTAATAATGCTGAATCAAAAGGTCTCACACTTACTTGTAGAGAACAGAATAATGAGCTGCACAACTCCTACAGTTCTATGAACATTGTACTCATATCTACCCTATGAATAATTCTATGGGAACTTTGTGGTATTTGGAGAAATACTGTGTTTTTAAAATTAATTTCTTCATGTAACTTCTATACAGTTAGACAGGAAGTCCAAATGTAAGCATAAAGATCATATACCCAAGAAAGGAGCATCATCCCTGGAAAGCTATCAGGAAGGTCTAATAGAGCCAAGAACTAAGCTTCAGCCTAAAAGTCTACTATTCAAACCAAATTCTTAAAGATGAGGATTCCCTCATGATGCCATTATTAGTATTTCTTATATAAGTTAATTGAGAAAATGCATAATTCTCTAAGCATTCTGAATTCTTGTTTTAAACCAATATGTATTCCCCTAATCAAACTGCACCTCTAAGCTTTAAGAAATTGTAACATGGACGATGCTCAGCATCCCTCCTCATCAGGGAAATACAAATCAAAACCACACTGAGATACCACCTCACGCCAGTCAGAGTGGCTAAAATGAGCAAATCAGAGAACTCTAGATGCTGGCGAGGATGTGGAGAAACGGGCACCCTCCTACACTGTTGGTGGGAATGTAAACTGGTACAGCCCCTCTGGAAAACAGTGTGGAGGTTCCTCAGGAAACTAACAATAGAACTCCCCTAGGACCCAGCAATAGCACTGCTAGGAATTTACCCAAGGGATACAGAAATGCTGAGGCATAGGAGCACATGGACCCCAATGTTCATAGCAGCACTCTCAACAATAGCTAAAACATGGAAAGAGCCTAAGTGTCCATCAATGGACGAATGGATCAAGAAGATGTGGTTTATCTATACCATGGAATACTACATGGCAATGAGAAACAATGAAATCTGGCCATGTGTAGCAACATGGATGGACCTTGAGGGTGTTATGCTGAGCGAAATAAGTCAGGCAGAGAAGGACAAATATCATATGTTTGCACGTATAGGAGGATTAGGAGGAACTTGACGGAGGAACAAGGGGGAGAAGAAGGGCGGAAATGGTGGGGGAAAGGGAGAGAGGCAAACCATGAGAGACTCTTGAATGCTGACAAAAACTGAGGACTGATGGATGTGGGGGGGAGGGGGGATGGGCATGGAGGAGGGCACTTGTGGGGATGAGCACTGAGTGTTATGTGGAAACTAATTTGACAATAAAGAAATTGTAACATGGGGCACCTGGGTGGCTTAGTCAGTTAAGCATCTGACTTTAACTTGGGTTACCATCTCATGGTTCGTGAGTTTTGAGCTCCACTCAGGCTCTGCGCTGACAGTGCAAAATCTGCTTGGGATTCTCTCTCTCTCCCTCTCTGCCCCCCCTTTCTCCCTTTGTATCTGTCTGTCTCTTTCTCAAAATAAATACATAACAATTTTATTTAAAAAATTATTAATTGTAGCAAATAGTGCTGCTATAAACATTGGTGTGCACGTGCCCCTTCATATCAACATTCTTGTATCCTTTGGATAAATACCTGGTTGTGCAATTGCTGGCTAACAGGGTAGTTCTATTTTTAACTTTTTATGGAACCTACATACTGTTTTCCACAGTGGCTGCACTAGTTTGCATCACCACCAACAATTCAAAAGGGTTCCACTTTCTCCACATCCTTGCCAACATCTGCTGTTTCCTGAGTTGTTAATTTAGTCATCTTGACAGGTGTGAGGTGATATTTCATAGTGGCTTTGATTTGTATTTCCCTGGTAATGAGTGATGCTGAGGATCTTTTCATATGCCTGTCAGCCATCTGGATGTCTTCTTAGGGAAAGTGTCTATTCATATCTTTTGCCCATTTCAGTTCTTCACTGGATTATTTATTTTGGGGGGGGTTAACTTTGGTAAGTTCTTTATAGATTTTGGATATTAACCCTTTATCTGATATGTTATTTGCAAATATCTTCTCCCATTCCATCAGTTGCCTTTTAGTTTTGTTGATTGTTTCCTTCTCTGTGCAGAAGCTTTGTATTTTGATGAGGTCCCAATAGTTCATTTTTTGTTTCCCTTGCCTCTGGAGACATGTCAAGTAAGAAGTGCCGGGGCTGAGGCCAAAGAGGTTGGCCTCTTTTCTCCTCTAGGGTTTTGATGGTTTCCTATCTCACATTTAGGTCTTTCATCCATTTTGAATTCACTTTTGTGTATTGTGTAAGAAAGAGTTCCAGGTTCAATCTTCTTGGTGTCACTCTCCAGTTTTCCCAGCACAATTTGCTGAAGAGACTGTCTTTTTCTTTCCTATTGGATACACTTTCCTGCTTTGTTGATTAGTTGGCTTTACATTTGTGGGTTCATTTCTGGGTTCTCTATTTTGTTCCATTGATCTGTCTTTCATCTGCCAGCACCATACTGTCTTGACGATGATAGTTTTGTAATACAGCTTGATGTCTGGAATTGTGATGCCTCCAGATGTGATATTCTTTTGCAACATTACTTTGGCTATTTGGGCTCTTTTCTGGTTCCATACAAATTTTAGGATTGTTTGCTCCAGTTCTGTGAAGAATGCTGGTGTTATTTTGATAGAGATTGCATTGAATATGTAGATGGCTTTTGGTAGTATCAACATGTAAACAATATTTGTTCTTCCAATCCATGAGCATGGAATGTTATTCCATTTCTTTGTTCTTCTTCAATTTCTTTCATAAGCTTTCTATGGTTTTCAGCATACAGATCTTTTACATCTTTGGTTAGGTTTATTCCTAGGTATCTTATGGTTTTTTGGTGCAGTTGTAAATGGAATCAATTCCTTGATTTCTCTTTCTGTTGCTTCATTATTGGTGTATAAAATGTAACCAATTTCTGTATGTTGGTTTTTATATCCTGGGACTTTGTTGAATTCACATATATGTTCTACCAGTTTTTTTGGTGTATATATATAATAGAATACTACCTGGCAATCAAAAAGAATGAAATATTGGCATTTGCAACAATGTGCATGAAACTAGAATGTATTATGCTTAGTGAAGTAAGTTAGTCAGAGAAAGACAAATATCATATGATTCATTCATAGGTGGAATTTAAGAAACAGAACAGATGAACATAGGGGAATGGAAGGAAAAGTAAGAAAAATACAGAGGGAGGCAAACTATTAAAGATTCTTAAATACATAGGAGAAACTGATGGTTGCTAGATGGGAGAGGGTTAGGGGGATGGGCTAATGAGTGATGGGCATTAAGGGGGCACTTGTTGGGATGAGCACTGGGTGTTCTATGTAAGTGATGAATCACTGTGTTCTACTCCTGAAAGCAATACCACACTGTACGTGAACTAACTTGAATTTAAATAAATACATTTTTGAAATTGTGACAAATATGTGCAGGATACATAATGTTTACTTTTTCAGTCTGCCAATCATGGACTACACAAATATATAAATTTTTAAAGCTTTTATAATTAATTACTATAGCCCATCAAGGGTCAGTTTTTTACGAGTCAGGAATCATGACCTAGATTTCTTGGATTTACCAAGAAAAATGTCAATTCCATCTCTGGAGTTTAAAGGCAACTTTATTTTCTGCCACTGAATTATAACATAAATCACTCTCATCTCTAGAGAACACTTGTCAAAGGATTTCACCACTCAGGTAGAAGAATATATACAGTAATTTTGAAGGTATATTTTTCAAGGTCTTTCTGGAATTGTCAGATGTAGAAGTGACTTGACTCCTCTTGTGGCTGGACTTTCGTCTCCCTATTTTCACTCCAAGGAAGAAGGAGTTGCTAATTTGATTAGTTGATGCCTGATATAATGGTGGCAATGAAAAAACATGGACAGAATTTTTTTTTAAAGGCAGAAATCTATATTCTATAATCCTTATCTTGCATTTCCCGATTGAAAGATGTAAGCAGAGGCAGGCAGGCCTTGAAACCTCAAGATAAGTCATTCATATTCATGTGTTCTTATATCCTCTTTATCTCCCTCTAATTCACCTCCCCCTTCCTTCTCTCAGAAATGAGCAAATGTATATTCTTTCAGAAATGAGCAAGTGCATATTCTGCAAATATAGATTATGGAAGACTTACTACCCTTTTTTCTTGTTTGCTTTATTTTTCGTTCCTTTCCCTTCCCTTCCCTTCCCTCCCCTTCCCTTCCCTTCCCTTCTTCCCTTCTCTTTTCTTCCTTCCTCCAGATTAAAAGTTGGGCATAGTATTCTCATGAATAAATATGATTTAAATATCACCTTCAGAGTGATACACTTGTAGTTGATAACGACTAGTTTACACTTAACTGGAAGTC
Source organism: Crocuta crocuta (assembly GCF_008692635.1). Classification (NCBI taxonomy): domain Eukaryota; kingdom Metazoa; phylum Chordata; class Mammalia; order Carnivora; family Hyaenidae; genus Crocuta; species Crocuta crocuta. Next base: position 1,517,813 of record NW_027530362.1, read on the forward strand.
TATTTGGTTCTACCAATAGAGACAATTGTGGCAGGATGAAAAGAACAGGCTTTTAACTAGACTTATAATTTAAATTTTGGGTTGGCTAAGTCATCTTGAAAATAATAACTTTGAGCTTCAGTTTTCCCAATTGAGAAAACTGAGGTAGTATTTTTAACAGACAGAATACAAGGACTGAATGAGTTTGATTGTATGAAGGTAATACCATCATAACCAGGGTCATCATTACCACCATTACTTCTCTGTGTTGAATGATAAGCCTGTTACAGACACAATTTCATTATTAATACCCCAATTACAATTTGGAAGATAAAGACTCAAAGAAATTTAACTATTTTATCTAAGGTAACATGGCATGTGAGGATCAGAGACAGAATTTGAGCTCATCTGTTACATTCTAGAGCCTAAACTTTGAACTAGTATGACTGCCTACATTTTCCTTTTATTAGTATCACTGGTTTCTCTCAGGGAAAGAATTACATACCCTCTTTAATTCTGGGTCCCTGAAGATACTCAGCTACATTATACAAAATAATGATTTTAATCATGTCAAGCTCATTTATATATCAACTGGATCTATGTTGTTCAATACAGTTACAAATACTTATTTTTTTAATTTTTAATATTTAATATTTATTTACTTTTGAGAGACAGAGCATGAGCAGGAGAGGAGCAGGGAGAGGAAGACACAGAATGTGAAGCAGGCTCCAAGTTCAGTCTGCACAGAGTCTGACGCAGGGCTTGAACTCACGAGCTGTGAGATCATGACCTGAGCCGAAGCTGGACGCTCAACCGAGTGAGCTACCCTGGAGCTCCTACAAATAGCTATATAAATTTAACTTAACTAAAACTAAAGAAAATTTGATTGATTTATATTGCTTAATGTAATACATTCTGGGTCCATCCATTTCATTGCCAATGTTAAGATTTTATTCTTTTTGGTGGCTAAGTAATATTTCACTGTATGCTAACTACCTAAAATTTAAGTTAAAAAAACAACCAAGCAAAATTTGAAAATTCAAATCCTTAGTCACATTAACCACATTTCAAGTACTCAAAAGTTACATGTAGCTGTTACCATACTGAGCAGCACAGATATAGAATGTTTATATTAATGCATACATTTCTATTAGATATCCCTGAACTAAATTACTTTCAAAGGGAATGTGAAGAAATTTGTTCACCCAGGAACTTGTTTGTAACAAACTCTTTGTCACAGAAGAAAAATCATTTAATTAGGAAATTACTGTATTAGATCTTAACACACACATACACATACACGCAAATAGGCAAACCAAACATACAGAGAGTTAACATTCATTCTGGAATATTTTTCCTTTATGGTCACCCTGAATCTGACATTGTATACAAAACTTTATTCTGTGCAAAAACATTCTTAAGCAAAGCATAGCAGATTTATATTGCTATGTTGATACTTATCACTTCAACAGATTCTAATCTTGGATACTCCAAAACACATGCAGTACTATAGAACTACATAAACATTAGTCATCCTCATTATTTGAAAGTTCCTAGAGAGTTCAATTTGTTGGAGAAGCTTCAATAAAAGAGGAAGAGAGTACAGGTATTTAAGAATCCCTGTGTTTTTCTAGTTTAACAAAGCAAGAGGGATGGCATTCTGATGTATTGAGCTAATCTTCAGAAACAGTCCATATAGCCACAGAAATATGGAAAATGAAAAGCCAGAGTGATCAAAGAATTTCAGGAAAATAAACAGATAAGCACACACAAACAAAAATGAAATGAATCAGCATGCTTTTGCTTTGCCTGGTTTCCTGAGGATCTATAGCAACTAGCAGTAGAGCAGAAACTTCTTAAGAAACACATACATTCTTTTTGTACCTGGATCCTGGTTTTTCTGTTTCTGTTTTGTTTTGTTTTGTTTTGTTTTAAAGAAAGCAGAAGTCACTTGTGGAATATTCATTTATCTTCCTGGTTTTTTTCTGTTGGTCAATAAAGGTAAAATTACCTAACTCAATTTATAAACAGCCACTTATCAAATACTTAATAAAAAGTATCTCTAGGAATCACTGGACATTATATTTATATCTAGAATTATAAATGTATTTAATTAAATTAATTAAATTTTTTAAAATTTAAGAAGGCTTCATGCCTAGCATGGAGCTCAATATAGGGCATAAACTCATGACCCCGAGATCATGACCTGAACTGAGATCAAAAGCCAGGTGCTTAACAAACTGAGCCACCTAGGCACCTCTCTACATATATTTTAAATGCTGTTTATTTATTAAATGTGTAGTATGGGATTCATTTGCCTCTGGGAAATGGCTTTTAAAACTTACTATCGACACCATAGGGTGAATTTTTTTGATGGAAAAAAACAGCTACCGGGGTACCTGGGTGACTCAGTTGTTTAAGCTGCCGACTTTGGCTCAGGTCATGATCTTGCAGTTTTTGAGTTCCAGCACTGCGTTGGGCTCTGTGCTGACAGATCAGAGCCTTAAGGCTGCTGCAGATTCTGTGTCTCTTTCTCTCTCTGCCCTTCCCCTGTTCATGCTCTGTCTCTCTGCCTCTCAAAAATAAATAAACAGTAAAAAAAATTTTAAAAGGGGAGCCTCGGTGGCTCAGTCAGTTAAGCGTCCAACTTGGGCTCAGGTCATGATCTCATGGTTCATGGGTTCAAGCCCCGCATCAGGCTCTGTGCTGACAGCTAGCTCAGAGCCTGGAGCCTGTTTCAGATTCTGTCTCCCTCTCTCTCTGACCTTCCCCTGCTCACGCTCTCTCTCTCTCCCTCTCTCTCTCATAAATAAATAAAACATTTAAAAATTTTTTAAATAAAAAAACAGCCATCCTCTAGCTTACATTTTTCAATTACCAATTACATTCTAAGTACATAATAGTCCCTGTTTCATTGTTTAGTGTTCATACTTAAAAAGAATGGACATAACTTTACCATCAGGTAGACACTTAAAAGGTGCTTATGAGAGATAAATTATTTTTGACATTTATACTCAAAAGATTTAAGGAAATTGAACAAAAGGAAAATATTTTCCTAATTTCAACAGCTCTCTTAGATATTAGATAGGCGAACACAATTTTAACATTACGACGGAGACAGTAAGATTTAAAGGTGGAGTTTTTAAAAGTATATCATATCTTTAGTGGTAAACAAAACAAACTCTCCTTTATTAAGGATTCCTTTATATTTGCATGTTTAAAGTCAGTGAAATTAGAATTGCTGATGGACTGTGACATCTGCAGTCTGTAGTCTGAATATCTACTTTCCTAATAGCTGACAGTAGTTGAAGTCTTTGAAGATACAATATTCAATCATTTGTGAACAGTTTTCATCCAAGAATGTTGCATCAATCTACAGAAAGTTTTGTCTACATTTGAAAGTACACTAAAGGCAGAGAAGGACAAATATCATATGTTTGCATGTATAGGAGGAACTTAACTGAGGAACAAGGGGGAAATGGTGGGGGAAAGGGAGAGAGGCAAACCATGAGAGACTCTTGAATGCTGACAAAAACTGAGGACTGATGGATGTGGGTGCGGGGAGGGGGGAATGGGCATGGAGGAGGGCACTTGTGGGGATGAGCACTGGGTGTTATGTGGAAACCAATTTGACAATAAACTATTTGTAAAAAAATAAAAAAATAAAAAATAATAAAAAAAGAATATTCCTGAAAAAAAAGAAAAAAGAAAGTACACTAAAGGATTCTGTCACCTCCTCAAAGAAAATTTGTTTCATCCCAACTACTGAGTTCCATTTTCTCCAGAGAAAGTGTTAGAGTATATTTCAGAAGTACCCCATGGGGACTTTTCCAACTCTGTCTGAATGACAATATGAAGGTGATACTATAGGTCGGTTTGGGTGATTTTTTTTCTTTTCTATCAGTCCATACTGGGAGCCCACAAAAGTGCAGCCTTAAAATAGAACCTTTGGGAATACTAAGAAAATGATGGCAAGTAACTATTGAATATGTAAAATAATCAGAAAAGGTATAGGTCATAATTATGTACATTTTGTGAAAATTCATTGTCAGAGAATAGGGCCAATGGTTATACATATATTCCATGATCTTTGGGGGTAATCTGGTGCTACAAGAGAAACAATACTAAACTCAAAATGGAGACAAATAAGCTTCTTTTTCCAACTTGTCTGCAAATGGAATTTAATTATAATCACAGTAAGGGTACATTCCAAGGCTCTTAAAACCTGAGTTTAAATGTGAGCACCAGAGGATTCGAATGGCATATCTACACATCCTTACTGTGTTTTTAATGATACGGAGAAGGTTTAAAGAAGAGATACTCTTGCTTCTACAGGAAGTACCATAATTCTCTTCATGGTTGCTTGTCTATAAGCAAGGCAGGGATATCCTAAATGTAGCTGTTATTGCTGCCTTTCCACTACCAGGGCCAGGATGCCAGCCAGTGAAGATACTACTAAATGCTGAAAGACAGGTTTCAACGTGGGTAGTCTGGTTCTGGTATTCAGTATTAAGGCCCTCCTTTCAATTAATGTACACATTTCATACAGGAAAATAAGACACAGAGAGAACATAATTCCCCTTCACTCCACATCTGCAAGATTCCAAGGTCTGTGCTTGAGGAATCAGCACATGGTAGAAGGGAAGAAGCTGACCTAATGAATTAGTGTAGGAAAATATGGGCACTCAATGATGACCATGAAGATTTCAAGAGTCAAAAATGATTAGAAGCCAACATGGAATAATATTATCCAAATAGGAGTCATAAGTTGAAATGCATGCTCATTTGTTCACATAAATTAGAACCTTTATAATTAAAACAAAAATTTTTTCATTGTAATGCTTAAATCACATTTTTGACATGAAAATACAAATGAATCTCTTTTTTTAGGTATTTAATGATTCAGTGTATATAGATAACTAGGAGGTCAAAGAGCTAAACAATAAATTTAGCATAAAAAATGTGAGTCAAGCATTTTCTGTGCACGTGTGTGTGTGTATGTATGTATGTGTGTGTGAACTGAATTGATTGAAGTGTCTAATGCATTACATCAACGTGATTCTGGCAGCATTTAATATACACACGACCAGAACTCATCATGGAAACAGTCTTCAAAGTCATGATATTGATTTCAATTATGATGTCTTTCCTGCTAATGTATTCTGTGCACCTGTTGGTATTCAGAGAAAGTAGAATTAAATCAAACAGAAAGCCATACCTGTAACAAAAAAAGCTTCATGTAGTCTGAAGAAAAGGAAAGAAGCAAACACTGTGAGCTGTGAGAGCCATTCAGAGAAATGTGCTCAATGGCATGGAGTTTTAAAATCGCCCATAAAAATGAATGCATTATCTATCTTTTTCTCTCTTGGCACTTCTGCAGTTGACATTACCACTGTCTGCTGTGTTAAGATTGGGAGAACTAAGCTGGAAAATGTGATAGCAAATCCCTAACTCAAGCAGCAATATATGGAACAGGCTGTTAAACTGCCATGTTAGTGGGATGCATAAATGTCAACATTATTTTAGAATGACTTATTATATCCATAACAGTCAAAATAAATAAATGTGGCCCCACAGTCCACAACACATTGATGGCTTTTCTAATTCAGGATTTTGCAGATGACACTTTCTATCAGGATGACATTTCAGACCTTTAAAAACAAAATTTAGACTTCTGCTGGAGATTTCTAAAGTTCTCAGCATGGTATTTAAATTATTTTGGAAGGAGGTGTGATTAGCAGAAGAGTGCTATCAAGTATTTAAATGAAAGAAGGCAAGAAAAAAGAATATGTGATAAAATTTGTTTTGATGTGTACCACTACAAAAATGGCAGTTGTAAAGACGATTGCTTTGTGAAAGTGTCTTCAATCTGATTGCTGTGTTGACAACATAAACATCTTTACAGATGAACTTCTACTGACCAGAAATTGCAGAGTAAGAATAACTATGTGGGTTTAGAGTGCAAAACCAAAAATTATACGTGCACACATGATTAAATATTCATTTTTTAGCATTTATACATATGGATTAAGTGGTATATTTTTAAATTTTTTATTTAAAAATATTTTAATATTTAATTTTGAGAGAGAGGGAGAGACTGGGGGAAGTCCAGAGAGACAGAGAGACACAGAATCTGAAGCGAGCTCCAGGCCCTGAGCTGTCAGCACAGAGTCTGACACAGGGCTCAAACTCACAGATGCTGAGATCATGACCTAAGTCAAAGTTGGGTGCTTAACTGACTGAGATATCCAGGCACCTTTTTTATATATCATTTTTAAACTGCAATACCCTCTTTTAGGGTGAACTCCTGAGATAAATCCCAGAAAATTGCTTATGTAATTTAGCCTTTAAGTTAACAAACACGAAATATAAATGAAATAATTCCTGTGTCTCTCTAGGGTAATATACTTAAGTTTTTTTTAAGTTTTTAAGTTGAAAAAAGAAAGACAAATGGCATCAAAAAAGAAAAAAAAAGATTTGATAAATATGTACCATTCTGCAATGTAGCAGTTGAATTCATACCTTTCTGCACAAAATACTTCTCACATTTTTACTCTGTATAAGCAAATATCATCACAGAAAAGTCACTCGATTATTTTAAAATCGAGTCTTGGGAACAATTTTTCTTGAAATGTTTTCTTTATATTTTTCTTCTAATGTCCTTATTTTCTCAAACTGTACTTTATATTGTCTTCTTTATTGCCTTGATTTCCAAAATAGCCTCCACATTTTGAGTTCTATAAAAGATATGTGGTGACTAATAATCCATATGGTCCAAAAGACACTCCCCAACCTAAATTTTGTCTCTCAAATATTGAGAACATTCATGACTACATGCAATAGGAATTGCTTTTAATGTGTAAGATTAACAAGGAAAAAATAATGTTCACAAAAAGATATGTAGTTTTATGATACTCTGTTACTAGAAATTAATACCCAACTGAAATTAAAATAGGAAAATTATCTATTATGAGAATTTAGGTGATAAGTAAATTGTACATTCTAATGAAATAACTCAGAAAAAGGCTTATTTTTACATGGCCTAAAATATATACTAAACACAAAACCTAATTTGGAAAGGATTGAAGTGAAGATAGAGTTATAGACATACAGATCTAGATCTAAAGACTGGAGTCTGGATTTTGGCTTTGCTATGTGCTATTAAACCCTATGTAAAGTTAAAAATTTAATCTTGAACTTCAAATTCAGTTTCTTTAGTTACATAAATGCAGGTATAGATTATTCAAAGGAAAACAAAGTCTGTATGTTGGGTGACTATGCACTTAAAAGCAGACCACATCTTCCAGAAACTCCATCTAACACTCAATTTAATAATAAGGGCCAGTCCAATTCCCAGCTTGAAAATCAGATCTCTCCATGTCATTAAAACCAAACCTGACCTGAGGTAGGAGAGTCACATGCTCTACACCTTGAAGAACAGAAATGAATAAGCATAGCCTCCAGGACTTATGTGTCATTTCAGAGCCCAATATCCCTTGCCGCAACCCTATTTCCTATAACTGGATTTCTGCCCTGAGCACTGGATGAGGAACACAAGATCCTGATATGCCAGTGTTTCACTATTCTCTTTTGGATGCTGAAGTCCTTCTTCAAGCCTTCGTCCCATCACAGACAATAACTTGTCATTACAGACACAAGGATAAGACTTCTACTTCTGATTGCTACTTATTTCAAATTTCCCTTGACCACACTTTGCCCATGAGCTTGGACAACCTAAAACTCTTCTTCACTGGTGATCATTTGCCAGTTCTTTTTTTTTTTTATTGTTTTATTTATTTCTAGGAGAGAGAGAGAGACAGCGTGAGCAGGGGAGGGTCAGAGAGAGAGGGAGTCACAGACTGAAACAGGCTCCAGGCTCTGAGCTGGCAGTCAGCACAGAGCCCGACGCGGGGCTCGAACCCACGAACCGCGAGATCATGACCTAAGTGAAAGTCGGACGCTTAACCAACTAAGCCACCCAGGCGCCCCAATCATTTGCCAGTTCTAATCACTTACTCTTTTGGATATCATCTCAGCCAGGCAAACATTTAGGTTTCTCTGCAGTTGATTCAGGTATCATCTACAGCTAGATTGGTTTTTGCAGAGTCTAGATGACTTGACCCAGTCAGTCACTATAGGAATCTTATAGACCCCATCCTATTAACTCTCCTTTGATACTCTTCCAAATTCCAACTGAGTAGATAGGAAATATTTATGAATGCCTTTATGCACAGGTATCCTTGTAGACCCTGGGCATAGAAAAGGGAACTAGAAAAAAATCATCTCTGTTTCAAGAAGCTTAACACTCAGAAGTATCAGCTGTTTTAACCATATTTGCTCTTTCGTTAGCCTATATGAAGAATGGCTATTTAACTGGGGGCTTCCTGTTCAGTTATACTCCTTTATATTTCAAAATGATAGATATGCTTGCCTTACTCCTTACTTTAGAAATTCTTTTTTAAGGTCGCATAAATAGGAAAAATAATGCCAAGTAAAATTTCATATTATTGCTGTCAAGTTGTCAATATATTTATTTCTCTTGTTGGAGGCAATATGAATACATATTCTTTAAATTATAATTTTCCGACAGAATACCTGTCACATAGATCATGTATCAAGATTATATTAAGGTTCTGTTTTGGCAAATCATTTTAACTTCCTTCAAAAAACTATCATGAAACATAGTCTAGATATGTGGCTTTTCTTGTGAATTTTTAATTTATACCCTTCATAGTTATTTATGCATGTTGCAAACAAGCGCTCTACAAAGTGTGTTTGTTCTACAGAACACTGGAGCTGCTATATAGTGTGTTAAAAGGAGTTTTTAGAGGCTAATAAAATTGTGAAATGCTATGTATTATATTTCCTTCTTAGATATTCATAATGAAGATTAAAATATTAAGAATTCTAATCCTTCTGTAGAAAGAAAAACCTGATTGAATTATAATACTACACTTTCCAAAATGATTTAACTATAGAATCCTCTTTTTTTAAAATGTAGTACTGCTTTTCACAATGGGTTAACCATTTGAAATCATGTCTTTTATGCTTGTCTCTTATCAGGCAAAAATAAATTTCATGGGAAAGGAAGCACTTGGGCACCAGGAACACATAGTAAGTACTCACCTAAATAGATCTTAATGAGTGAATAAAATACTTTTGTGGGTATTTATGAAAGTAATGTTATTTGAAATTGTATTCAGAAATGTTTTTGACTAAAGGCTCTGAATATGGCTTTAAAAAGGTTTAAATTTTTCAGACTTTTCAATTCAACTAGGAAAAGGGTCCCTTTACTGTGAATTCATCCATTTGATTTGTTGGTAATAAGTTCTCTTCTCATGTGTGTTGGTTTAGATAGTTCCATTTTACAAGGTACTTAAATCCCAATGTTCTGCCCTGCAAAATTGGCATCAGACACCTCATAAATGCCAATAATTAGGCTCCAGGGAAATGGAGGTGGACATGCCACTGATTCCATGCCAAACCTGCACCTCTAGTGTAAACCAAGCAAGCAAAATAACCAGGTACATGGCTATCTGAAAGGAAAAAAAAAAAAACAAACATGAAAAAGGAAAAGAAAACCACAAAACACAAATTCTAATTCGAAAGAACTTTCCTTCTCTTCATTGAGGATGGGTGGAGATATGAGGGTCAAAACTACTCTTTATACAGAAAGCATATTATTCTATGGTTCATCATCATGTAAAAAATAATCAGGCAATTTTTAAAAAATTACTGGTAGTAAAGGGAGATATTAAACTTTCATTATTTTGGTCTGAATGAAAAATACAAACTATACTAATTGTAGCTATTTCTGGACAACAGATAAAACTAAGATATTCAATGCTTCCTCTTACAACATAACAGATGAAGAAATGTTGATAATTTGTATAGATTCCTGATTATTCTTACAGAATCAGAAGTTTCTTTGAGTAGCTCATCTTTATTTCACATTTACTAATGTACTTAGTTGTCACTACATTAAGAATTGTGGTTGTTTTTTTCCTCTAGAATATACTAAGGCCTTCTCTGGATTTCCATCAGAGTAAATAAACATCTTTAGCTAAGGCATGTCCATCTCTGAATATTCGAGTCTAAATCTATTTTGGAAAAATAGCCCTCACAACATTTATCAGAAAATTGTATCTACATTACCTTTTATAAAATGTGCTATGGGTTTAGTTTTGAGATATGTTATAAATCCCACTTCAAAAGGAAAAATCCAGGGGCATGAATATATTTATTTTAAAAATAAAAATGAAATTCACAGAACAACGACAAACATATATACCTGAACAAGTTTTTCATTTGATTAATTATTCAACAGTAACATTTTTGTGGCAGAAATGTTTCCTATTCAATAATTTTGAACTCAATTCTGCTCTGATAAAAAGTGAGGCAAATGTAAAGAAGTACTGAATATTACTTTTTAAACATTGCTGTAACTTGGTATAAGTGTAATTTAAATAGTGCATGAAAATAAATGGCGTTTTCAGGTATTATGTGACATTGTTCCTATAAAATTCCAGTCTAAGTCATAAATCACAGCTTTTGAATCAAATACCTAGGTGCAATGATGCATTTCTAACAAATAACTCATTTTAACTATAAAAAGCACATTGGCATGCAGGATTTTGTAATCAGAGGTTTTCAGCTGCTCACCTTAAATTAAAACCTGAGTTAGGAAGGGGCAAAATGAAAAAAAAATCAGTTTTACTGTGGGTTTTATTTTAACCAAGCCACCTTCTGAATCCAATCAAAATTAGGCATTTGCTTATTAGTCTGAACCACAGGCTATTCCTGTGATAATTAGGCCTATTTAATTTGGTTTAATAAATATTTAGAAGATTCTAAATGAGCACAAAGAACTGAGTAGAAAGGGAGGTAAGTCAAATCAACTTTTTCAGTTAAGGAGTTGAAAAATCCAGCAATGAGAAAAGTCAAGTATATAAACAACGTTATATTCGAGTCATGCCATGATGAGTTTCCAGAAGAAGGTATGAGGAGAGGGAGATAACATACAGATTTAAGGACGTTAGGATTTACTAGGCAGAAGTGAGCAAGAAGGTACTCTAGGGAGCAGCTGGAGTATGACCACATTGGGCACAGGAATGAAATTATCAGACATTTCTAAAGAAAAGGAATGGTCCAATTGCAGGATAGTGTCATGACTTGAAGAGGAGACTGACCTGAAAAGGAAAATGGAAAGGAAACTGGAGTAAGAGGTCTTGATTCCTAAACTGAAAAATTACTACTGAGTTAGGCAAGTAGCTACTATGGACCACTGAATGGCCCCAAGTAGAAGAGAGATTGAACCAATGTTATATCATAGAAAGAATAATAAGATGGCAATCTGGTTAGGATGGAAGGAAAGAAGGTGGAAGGAAGCAAGAAGACTGGTTTGAAGACCAATGCAATAATCCAGACAAAAGAGTTGAGTAGAGTAAGGATGATGGTAGTTATATGGAAATGGAGACAAGGGGATGGATGCTGGAAACATCATAGAACTTAAAGCGTAAATGCCTGACTGTAGATTGCACATAGAAAAAGAGAGTGAACAGGAAAGGAAAAACTGACTCTAAGGTTTTGAATTTAGATGCAAATCACAGAATCATTAACCAAAATTTGGAAATCAAATGTATGAATGATCCTCAGAAATAAAATAATGCGTTTAGGTTTCAAATATTCCGAGTTTGGGATACTAATGATATCTGGTAAAGAAGTCTACAGGCTATTATAGCTTGAGTCAATGGGTAAACTGGAAGTCACCAACGTATGGGTGATGACTATAATCATCGGCCTAAATGAAACAGCATAATTACACAGTTTAAGAAACTAAAAGACAAAAGTTTTTGAATGTCCACATTTGATGATGCAGGGAGAGGAGCAGTCAAAGGGGCTGGCATGTGAGAAAGGGAACAGCAAGAAAAAAAAATGAAATATCTACAAATTAATAAGAAATGTGTTAAATCTAAAATATCATTACTGAAGGTTATAACATGTTATTGGGGAACATTCAAAATACCTTAATTACAGGACTATGTCATGTTCCTGAGTGGTAAGACTGAATACTTAAAGAATGTTTACAGATGTCAAATTTCCTCAAACTACTGTATATGTCAGACACAATGCTGGTCAAAATACCAATAGTATTTTTCTAGCAAGTTGATAAAATGTTATAATGTTTATGAGAATAGCTAAAATATAACTTTCTACATGCAACACCATGACAATCCAAAGGAAAACACTGACAGTTTTAAATGCAGTGAAAATGGAAATTTCTTAAAAACCAAACCAAACCAAACAAACAGGAACAAAATGGAATGTCGGAGATTAGACCAAAGGTCCTTTGTGGTCAAAGAATGCTGGATGACTCTGGAACAGTATGGTTAGCTCTTCAGTGGTTTTCTTCAGAAACAGGCAATTTAAAGCATAATCAGCATTAGTAAGTACTAACTCAGTTTCTCCTAAAATTTTAGAACAAACAGGGTTTTTAAGATTTAAATTGCTTTCAGGTATATAGGTTTGTTCTGAGGCAGGTCAAACTTCCAATCAGTATCATATGAGGAAAATCTCTAACCCACTGGGTTGTGGTGAAGTCTGCAAGAAATAATAATGCATGTGAAGTGTTTAGCACAGTGCTTGGCACATAGCAAGCATTCAGTATGTCAATGGATATTAATATAGCCACTAGTATACCCCTCCAATTTTCAGATTAGGGATGTGAAGCTCTGATAATGCACATAAATCCAACAGGAGCTGGCAGAAGAGGAACTAAAGTGCAGAGATCCCCTGAAGTCACCAAGCTATTTTTTAAACACTCATAATAGCTTTTGGTTCTCCTTTATCATGGCCACCCTCCTGTAGAGGGCAGATAAAGCTGGAACCCAAAAAAGAAAAGAAAATAGAAGTTCAACATCTCTTTACTATTTTTCTCTAGGTTCTTTCACGCCATCTGGTCCAGCTATAATTTATGTCATATTTAAAAGTGAGAATGGTACACTGCACATTTAGCTACCGTTCTCTAAAATGGAAATTCAGAATCTATATTCTTGTTCTAGTCTTCCCTTCTATGTGGTTGGTATACATTTTTTAATAATGAAAACAACTCTCTATTTCTGTATGTATTAAACGTTAACTATTTAGACTATACACCCAAGTAGCATTCGAAACTTACCAATTTAAAAAAAAAACATAAAATGGCTCCTAAAAGAACTGTTTAGAATGCCTCTAGTTAACAGTCACATACTATGTAATGAGTTACAAACAGATCTTCCACCAGAGGGCTTTTGCTTCAGTTACAATCCTTCTGGGGATTCCAGCATGAGCAATATGGATGCAAAGCTTACCATCATCTGGCGTTCAAAGGAAAGCTCAGGACAAACGGCAGCGAAAAGTGCCATAGCATCTACAGAATACCTGAAATGCAAGCTTTCCCCGTCTGCCATGTAGCAAAAGGCTGTGACACTCTGACAAACAATAGGCTATTTATTAATTACCCAAAGTAATGAGGGCTTTATTATTCTTCATAAATAAATAAATAAAAGCTCAATTTATATCAAGACTCATCTAGATTCCATCCAAATATAATTTACTGAGCAACATAATGGCCTTGATAAAATGGATGAATTCTTTATTTTTGGAGTCAGGTACTTATCTAAGGAAAAGTTCCCTCCTCTTAAAATTATCTACCATAAACTCCCCTGCACAATATCTTCAGAGAAAGGCAACAAATCACTGCAGGAATACTTGTACTATATTACATGAGTTGCTAAGGCAGCTCTGCTTCTGTCTTTAGAAAGCTCTATGTGTTAAAGAGATCAACTTTTTACTCAGCCAACTCTCTATATAGTTTCTGCCCTTTGATCTTAGATTTGCCCTGTGGAATTATACAGACTAACTGTAATCCCTTTTGCACACAACAATATCATGACTTTATTCCACACATATATTCCTTGTTTTGGTTTAAGTACCTCTAATTCCTCAGGGGAAACTGTTGGGATTTAAAACTTTATACCTAGAAAGTTATTATTTATATTAACAGCAGTATAGTGATATTCACTGATAAAGCAAAAGTTTGGGAAGTATTAGACCTGTGTATCATTCTTTAAAATACTTCCTGAACCTATTCAAGGAGATTGAGAATGTAATCTGAGCTAAAAATGGGGAGGTATGTTATACACTGATTTGTGACACATATAAAAACTACTTAGTTAAATCTAAAAATAGCTGAAGATGTGTATGAAAATAAATGTCAAAAATTATTGTTAAAATACAATAATATTTGAAAATAGTAATTTAAAAATATTTTGGAACTCTAAACATACATACTTATAAAGAACAGGATGGGGAAAGTAAAAGTATATAAAATATCTCCTCTTACCTCTAGTACAAGTTAGAAAATATCATTTTGTTCTTATCTCATTAAAACTATGATTTTTAAAATAAAAAGTTAAGGATAGAAGATCAAACAGTGTATTTACTTTCTAAAATATTGAAAATAAAGCAAAGAATCCTAGGTTATAACAATCAACATGCGTTAAATTTTCAAATAAAAGTCTCTGATAGCTTTAGAAGGAAAAAGAAAAGTAAACCTAATATGCCTGGTTTACAAGGAAACTACTTAAAATAAATGTAGGGACATGGGGCGCCTGAGTGGCTCAGACGATTAAGTATCCAACTCTTGATTTCGGCTCAGGTCATGGTCTCACAGTTCGTGCGCTAGAGCCCTACATTGGGCTCCGTGCTGATAGCAAGGAGTCTGCTTTCTTTCCCTCTGTCTCTGACCCTCCCTGACTCACTCTCTGTCTCTCCCTCTTCCTCCTTTTGTCTCTCTCTCAAAAACAAATAAACGTTTTTTTAAAAAGTAGGGACAAATATCAGAGAAGTAAAGAAGAACACCACCACTAGGAGTGGGCATATGATTTCAGATAAAAAATAATGTAAATACACAGTTAACACAAAAGAAGTATATATACCGTAATGATATAACAGTCACAAAACTTCTGAACTCAATAATTTAACATCAAACTGTATGCAGCAAAACTGTAAAAAGCACAATGATTATCAAACAGAAGTACGTTAGTAGAAAATTTAACATACTCTCTCTCAATTTTTGTTTAGACCAAGTAAAAAGTGAAATATGAGATCATAAAATTTTAATAAGGTTGATGAAATAAACATTGAATTATGTACAGTCCTAAAGGATAATTCACCTTTTCATGTGTCTATAGACCATTAATAAAAACTGTTATTAGAGTAATCTACTGCAAAATAAAAATGAATTTATTTAGTTCCAGAAAAAAATACCTTGTACAAGCCAGTGATCTGACCTCAAGGCAATAAAAGAAGTTAATAACAAAATATTTCTATATATACAGAAACTAATTAATTAAAATGTGAAAAAGAGTTGAATTGATAAATGAATTCAAGAACTGATTCTTTAAAAAAATAAAACAGGTGAATTCCATTAAGGAAGCTACTCAAAAATTAAAAGCATATACAGATTTCTAAACTAGAATGGAAAATAGAATAGATGTCATTTTCACCATACATAAAATCATTCTATGAAGTCTGTTTCTGGGCCCAGTATCTTTTTTAACCCAGTATCTTATGCTTTAATTACTGTAGCTTTATTATGTGGTTTAATATTTGGTAGGACAAATTCTCATCTTAGTAATTTATTTTTATTTTTTTAAATTTTTAAAAATGTTTATTTATTCTTGAGAGAGAGACAGAGCACGAGCAGGGAAGGGCAGAGAGAGAGGGAGACAGAATCTGATGCAGGTTCCAGACTCCAAGCTGTCAGCACAGAGCCCAATGCAGGGCTGGAACCCAGGAACTGTGAGATCATGACTTGAGCCAAAGTCAGACACTCAACCCACTGAGCCACCCAGGCACTCCACATCTTAGTAATTTAAAATATGTTGAATATCACCACCCAGTTTTTGTTATTAATAAAGTTTACATGGTTGAAAACCATAAATACATAATATTTATTGAGATTTAATTGAATTGCAATAAATCTACAAGTTAAATAATTTACATTTGTAAAACTTCATCTTCTGGTACAGGAAATGACTTTGGATACCCATTTATTTCTTGTACGCCTGTCCATTATGCTTTTGCTACATACCACTCGACATAAATCTTCCGCAGTTAACCTTAAGTATGTTAAGTATGTAGTCTTGAGATCAAATTGTCCCTATCATATTTTCTTGTTTGCTTTTAACTAGTTAGACTAACACATCAGGAAGACGACAAAATAACTTAACTATTGAAACAAATCATGTATTTCTAATAAGTAATTAGAATTTCAACTGTGATCATTATTTATGTAGCACACATTTCCTCCATAGCTATCATATAAGAAGGTAAGGACACATAACATGGAGATCTTGATATGTAGTTAGAAAAACAGGTAAGTGTTGAGCAGTGGAAAATTTGAGGGTAGAGAAAAATGTAACAAAGTGGTTAGCCTTGGGGAAGAGGAAGGTTATCACCCCTATGACCAAAGAAAAATGGTAAACAGAGACAAGGATATCATTGAATTACAGAGCAAAGGGGATCAGTAAGAGAAAGGAGTTCAGGATATATGCTTAAAGCAGAGCATAAAGGAGAAAGGATTTTCTTCTATGCAGAAGCCATTCACTGATATGCCACTTTCAAGAAAATTTGAACTTTTAGAAGAGTGATGTGGGAAAACTAGTTTTCTATTGGTAATTAAAAATTATAAATACTAAAGGATTCTAAAGTGTTAAAGAAATTTTTGATATTTTTTATTAAAAAGTGTAGAAATCGGGATTTAGGAATTATCTTACCTTTTAAGAAATATTTGTTTATTTTTGGGAGAGCACAAGGGGTAGGGGCAGAGAGAAGGGGACAGAGGATCCTAATCAGGCTCTGTGCCGACAGGCTGACAGCAGAGAGCTGGATGTGGGCCTCGAACTTAAAATTGCAAGACCATGACCTGAGTAGATATCAAGAGTCAGATGCTCAACCAGCTAAGTCACCCAGGTGCTCCTAGGAATTATCCTAATTTCTAAAATTAAAGAGAAAAGAAGATTATGGTCTCCAGCTATCTCTTACATTTGGAAACCAGGACAAGATATATTAAGTTCTAAGACACATAACACTGTCTTCTCCAATGGGTTTCAAATGGCATATTCCCACATATAGTAAAACTCTATATAATGGTTTTTGAGAAGCTCCTTAAAAAGTCCTATTATCCCTCACCATGTCCCAGTAAGGTAAATAAGGAAAAGGGGCTGTTACCTTCATTTTACAGATAAAACCATCAAGACGTTCAGTTTCAATGATCAGTAGAAGCATCTTATCATGAAAAGACCCAAAATATTCTGATTGCTAGGCATCAGGCAAGAGAATACTTCCCATGCTTTACTTATTGCATGCCTGATCCTTTAAACTTATTTGTTTACATAATTTCAATGTTAATATTTAAAGTTTATATTTTAAATAAAAGTAAACGAAATAAATCCAATACACATATCCTCTTCCTCATTATATGTATAAATATATGTAATATGTGTATACATTCTCAAATTCAAAGCTCATCATAACAGATGATTCTAGAAAATTGTTTCTTTCCTATTTGGCATCTTTTGCAAGGCACTCAGCATGAACAAACAGCTGAAAGGTACTGTTAGTTGGAAAGAAGTCTGTGTTAGTTCCACTGCTATGACTGTTGATAACTAGTCACACTTTTCAATGTGAAATACTTCTAGGGCCATCCAAACCTAGAATGGTTGCCTTAGTCTTTTATGATCCATAATCAAGAGACCAAATTAAGGGTTTATATTTCTCATAAGAGAGACAGTATGACATGTAAAATATATGTGTGTCATATCTTCATTGACATAAACAACATATATTTTCCTAATATCTTTGTCCTTTGCTCTATCTTTTGCAAAACATGATAGATGACCTAATTAATTGAACAAACTTGAGATACAGTGAGTTTTGACATCTAAGCATATCACCCACTTCCTATTTGAAATTTGTTGACAATAAAAGTTCATGATAGTCTTAAGTCAAATTATCAGATGCTTAGGTATATTTGGCATGATGACATTCCCATTAAGGAGATATATGGTAGCAAAGGTGTTTGTATCCCAAACACCTCATGTGCAATCTTATGTGAAGTCACATAATTTACGTATATAGGAAAACCTGATTTGATGAAGAAGAGAAAATAAAATGATACTTGTCATTATAGAATAAAACTAGGTGTGAATTGATATGTTGGTATATACAGTTACTTCCTTTTAGAGTTTATTAAAAGTTCCCGTGTTGGAGCGCCTGGGTGGCTCAATCGGTTAAGTGTCTGATTTCGACTCAGGTCATGATCTCACCCCTTTTGTGTTTTAGCCCCACATCAGGCTCTGTGCTGATAGCTCAGAGCCTGGAGCCTGCTATGGATTCTGTGTCTTCCTTTTTCCCTGCCCCTCCCCCATTTGTGCTTGCTCACTTGTGCTCTCTCTCTCTCAAAATAAATAAACATAACAAAAAAAATTTTTTAAGTTCCTCTGTTGACTAACCAGCTCTCAACATGGGTTTCTCGTTTAACAATGCTAGTGTTGAGAAATAGCAATTTCTTTTTTTTAAGTAAGTTTATTTATTTATTTTTGAGAGAGAGAGAGAGCATGAGTGGGGGAGGGACAGAAATGGAAGGAGAGAGAGAAATCCAAGCAGGCTGTACACTGCCAGCACAGAGCCTGACACGGGGCTAAAACTCAAGAAACCATGAAATCATGACCTGAGTCAAAACCAAGAGTCCAACACTTAACCAACTGACCCACCCAGGTGCCCTGAGAAACAGCAATTTCTATAAACAAACTAGAATCAGAGATCTGGCCTCAATCAACTTTAGGAATCCCAACCTTGGAGATGGTATTATTAATCTAAGTCATGTATGAATGTCATACCTGAACAATAAGTAAACAAGTAACTGTGTTGTCATTTAGAATACCTCTTACCCCACCTCAAATATGTACAGACACTAATGTGCACAGTTATATATTTACTTACATGATTCTTAAGAAGATTTTTTTAGGAAAAAAAAGGAAGCACAGTATACTTTGGGAAATGCTTTTTCAACATATTATACATATATGCATGTATGCATATATATACGTCATACATACATATGTATATATGAAATACATCATATATACATATACATTATATATACATATATGAATATACATGTATATATGTAAATTCACTTTGGCTTATGTGGCTATTTTAACCATAGGAAAATCTTAAACTTTTACTCAAAATCCTCTAGATTAATTAAACTTAGAAATGTACATTTCTTCTGGTGGAAATATACTTCTTATGCTGAAAAGGAAATTTAACATATTTGATATGCTCAGGCCAGTAATTGAATTTGGATCAGCATATTAATCTTTATTATTCAAGATGCTAGAATCACCATGGCTAGGAATGTATTTAATGAGCTTATGGCAAGTGAATTGCAACAAGAGTTCTTTAAAACAAAGAATAAGAGTCAAAGGAAGGGAAGCAATAAGGACAATCTTTAATTTTTTTCTGCTTTTTTTCATTTTACAATCATGTGCTTTACAAAGAAATTTCTTTAAATTAATGGGCCATAAGAGATTTTTTCTGGATTGAAGTAGGTTGATTAAATAATCAAATTCCACAGCCTAATGGAAATAATAAACCTCCTAAAGTCCAACCTTGCAAAAAAAATCCCACTTGAGTTTTATTGGAGAGAATTTTATATCAATGCTAAATGAGATAGCAAGCATCCATGAATAATTATTTCTACTTACTGTTCTCATAAAAGAAAAAAAATGAGTATCATTCTTCTAGTCAGAAGTAAAAATTCTTCCCCTATCATTATCATTAACTTGACTCGTTTTATATTTTAAAAAAATGTAATACATTTAAATTCTTCCTTGAAGTAATAGAAGGAATAGGTAATTTTAATCAAACAAAAGGGGGCCACCTTTTTCTTGATCAAACAATTATCTTAAGTTTTCAAGGAAAGTGCTACAAATATTCTAATGGAAGGGCAACATTTGGGTGCCATGCCTATTATCTTCCACTTCAACATTTATTCTCAGATATGAAAAAGTTGATTATAAAGATAAGAAAATGTTTTGTCTTTACAACAACACCAAAGGACTGTAAATTGCCTAAGAGTGAGTAAAACTCATAGTTCTTGATCTCACGGACCCTAAAATTTAGTGGTTAGGAAAGCAGTGGTTTTGGGATTTCTCGATGTTAGTAACATACTTTTGAGTCCTTATAACGCAAATGACCTCTATGTCACTATTTTCAAAATATGCAGAGACTTCTGCTTCTGAGAAAATGAAGTATATGTACTTTTCTCTATTTCTCCCACTAAGTACAACTAAAAATTCCATGGCATATATATAAAACAAATATAAGACTGAATGGTGGAGAAAAGTCAGATTGGCCAGGGAACTTAACATCATGGTGGGTTCCCTGGGTTTTCTTTTCACCTCACATATCCCACACTTGGGACTGAAGAAACTGGCAACACAGAAATACCAACAGGTACAAACAAACAAGTTCCCTCAAAGGTCTTCTTTCTAGCAAAAAGGCCAGGAAAGGCCAGGCAGGAAACTTGTAGAAAATAAATGCTCTAAGGGTGCCTGGGTGGCTCAGTCAGTTGAGCGTCCGACTTTGGCTTAGGTCATGATGTCACCGTGTCAGGCTCTGTGCTGACAGCTAGCTCAGAGTCTGGAGCCTGCTTCAGATTCTCTGTTTCCCTCTCTCTCCGGCCCTCCGCTGCTCACGCTGTCTCTCTCTCTCTCTCTCTGTCTTTCTCTCTCTCTCTCTCTCTCAGATATAAATAAAACATTAAAAAATTAAAAAAAAAAAAGAAAGTAACTGTTCTATTCCAGTCAATACCATGGAAAAGTCTATGGTCCTACCTCTAATCATGCCAGTAAAGGCTGAATGGGAAACAAGGCTTCCATCTTGAAAGGTTTTAAAAAGACACCCAAACACCCTTGCCAGAGGTGTTTCAGAAAAGAGCAAGTAGAAGGCTGAGATTCTCATTCTTGCCAGTCAATCATGGTGCCAGTGGAGTCACGCGGGGAGTCTTCACTTTCACTCAGACATGGAAGTAATGAGATATCAGTCCTGTTACCCTTTGAGGGGGTATCATAGGAGGACTAGTAGAATGTCAGAACTTCCATCATTATCCAGTGGTGATGAGACCACCCTCACCCCCATCATGGTGTCAGTGGAGACCAAGTGGTAAGCAGGAAGTCCCACCGTATTCAGAAGTAATGAGGAAATCTTTCCATCAGGGTCAATGTAGGCCACATGGGGAACTTGGATTTCACTTCTACCTGGAAGTATAGGCTTATCTTATTTGATTATGCTTCACTTCATTGTGCCTTGCAGATACTATTTTCTACAAATTGAAGGTTTGTGGCAACCCTGCTTTGAGGAAATCTATCAGTGCCATTTTCTAATAGCATTTGTTCACTTCATGTATTTGTGGCACATTTTAGTAATTCTCACAAAATTTCAAAAATTTTTCATTATTATTTTTATTTGAAAAATTTTTTAATGTTTATTTATTATTGTGAGAGAGACACGGTGTGAGCAGGAGAAGAGCAGAGAGAGAGGGAGACACAGAATCCAAAGAAGGCTCCAGGCTCTGAGCTGTCAGCACAGAGCCCAACGCGGGGTTTGAACTCACAAATGGTGAGATCATGATCTGAGCAGAAGTCTGACGCCCAACTGACTGAGCCACCCAGGTTGCCCCTCATTATTATTTTTTGTTATGGTGATCTGTGATCCATGATCTTTGATGTTACTATTGTAATTGTTTTGAGGCATCAAAAATCATGCCTGTATAAGAAAGCAAATTTAATAAATGAATGTTGTGTGTGATTTGATTGCTCTGCTCCACCATTTAGCTGTCCCTCCATCTCTCTCCATCTCTTGTCCACCCTGTCCCCCAAGGGCTCTGATGGAGATGTATAAGGAGGTTCATGTTGTTTGCATGCTTGCTAACACAACTCTTGTTCTGCAGCCCAGTGATCAGGGAGTCCTCAATTTTTAAGTCTCATTGTTGAAGAAATACCTTCTGTAAAGCTATAGTTGCAACAGATACTTATTCCTCTGATATATCTGAGCAAAGTACACTTGAAAACCTTCTGGAAAGGATTCCTGATGCCATTAAAAACATTTGTGATTCATGGGGAGAAGTCAAACTATCAACATGAACAGGAGGTTGGAAGAAGTTGGTTCCAAAACCCATGGATGACTTTAAGGGGTTCAAAACTTCAGTGGAGAAGTAAGTGCAGTTATGGTGAAAATAGCAAGAGAGGTAGAATTAGAAGTGAAGCCTGAATATGGGACTGAATTGCTGCAATCTCATGATACAAGTTTAACGGGTGACCAATTTCTCTGTATGGATGACCAAAAACAGTAGTTTCTTTGAGATGGAAACTATTCCTAGTGAAGATGCTTAAAAATAGTTGAAACGACAATGAAAGTTTAGAATATTACAAAAACTTAGTTGATAAAGCAGCAACAAACTTTGAGAAGATTCACTCCAATTTTTAAAGTACTACTATGGTTAAAATGCTATTAATCTGATCGCATGCTGCAAAAATATTATTTATGAAAGGAAAAAAAATCAATGCAACAAACTTCATTTTTGTCTTATTTTAAGAACTTGCCCCAGCTTCAGCAAATAGCACCCTCATCATTCAGTAGCCATCAACATCAAGGCATGGTTGAGCATTTTTTAGCAATATTTTTAATTAAGGTATATATATTGCTTTTTTTAAACATAAAGCCATTGCACACTTAAGAGACTACAGTACAGTGTAAACATAACTTATATATGCATTGGGATACCAAAAAATTCACGTGACTCACTTTATTGTGGTGGTCTGGAAACAAATCCAAAGTATCCTGTAGTAAGGTGCCCTCTCTCTTTCTGTAAGGGTCAATACAAATTTTGAGAAAAGAAAAAAATATATGAAGGAGACTAAATTACTCAAGGTAGTTGTAAAGATACTTCCTGTCCAAAAGAGATGAAGAGTTTAATTTTCATTTTGATGTCTATATTAATTCAATTTTATATATTAATATATTATACATTTATATATAATATAATAATATATAACACTAATATATATTAATGACAGATACATTTGACTTAAGACTAAAAAAATTAAAAACCAAGAGGGACGTTATATAAGGAAAAAGTGCCAATCCCTCAAGAAGACATAGTAATATATCCCAATGTATCCTAAATATGTATATCGCAAACAACAGAGATGCAAATGATAGAGGTTATCAGCAAGATTATAGAGGGAAGAAATGCTGGAAAGAGTTAAGAGAGTTTTCTTTAATGTTTATTCATTTTTAAGAGAGAAACAGAAAGAAGGAGAGAGAGTACAAGCAGGGGAAGGGCAGATGGAGAGGAGGACAAAGAATCCAAAGCAGTCTGAGAGCTGTCAGCACAGATCCTGATCCGGGACTCAAACTCACAAACTGTGAGATCATAACCTGAACTGAAGTACCAACTTAGCCACCCAGGTACCCAGAGATTTAGAAGATCTTGACTGTTACTCAAGTTCATTCACTCAGTAGCTATGTGACCTTGGACAATTCACTTAATCTCCTTGTACCTGTTTCTCTACATTCCATAAAATATGGAATTAAATCCACTCTAAAATGCTAGATCTCTCAGCAATTGGGTAATTTCATATGTTCTGGAATTAGATAATTTTCGGAACAAGCACAAACATTTATAATGATAATTTTTAATAGATATTTTTATGTTTCTAAAGAACATCTGAAATGGTTTATACAGAGATCATTATATAGATGAAATAGAGGTTAAGAAACTGTAGTCAACAAATTTTAAAACAAATCATTATGTAAATATCTTACTTGAAGATAGCAAACCACTCTTCAAATGTTCTTAGAACACACTAAATTGCACCCCTAAGCCTAATGCCCAAATTCACAAATCAAAGTGTAAATTATTTAAAAAATAGGAACCATAGCTGAGAGAATTCAGCACACCATATTTCCACTCTAAGCCAACATTATTTTAACCTTGAATAATGAGTTATATTTGAAGAAATCAAATGAAATCAGAATAATCAGTGAAAATAATACTATATTTTCTATATATAGTAACACATAAATATACATAGTATGTAATATAATAGTATTAGAAAATATTACTCTTTAAAAACCTTGGAAATGATCTCCTTCAACTCCTTTTTTTAAAAGTTTATTCATCTGAGAGAGAGAGAGAGAGAGAGAGGGAAAGTGCACACAAGTGGGGGAGGGGGAGAGAGAGAGAGAGAGAGAGAGAATCTCAAGCAGGCTCTGCACTGCCAGCGCAAGCTCAGCATGGGCTTGGACCTCAACACGGGTCTCAGACCCACAAACTTCAAGACTGTGACCTGAGCTGAGGTTGGGGGCTCAACCGACTGAGACATCCAAGCAGCCCTCCTTCTTTATACCTCCTCAAATTAATAATGGAGAATTTGAGGTATATACCGAGTAGTAAAAGCACTGGATGAAGGACTCGAGGTCACTGGTATTTAATGTCAATATGGAGCCTACTACGACTACAACAAAATCATAATGTAGATTGGGCATTAATTCACAGAAAAAAACGTTAATAGATGGTCTCAATTTCCCATATGCAAAGTAAAGAAAAGAATCTAGTATTCAAAGAATAAAATTTTTATAAGCTACCTGTTGAAGTGAAAGGTAAGCAACCAGTAAGCATTTTCAGAGCGATTATCAAATAAATTGCCTCATGTTTCAACTTGCTAAAAAAATAGTTTTTTTTCTTCAATAAACAAGTGCGAAAATAAAGCAGAAAAAATTAATGGATGTTTCCAAGTCATTATAGTACATATAGTGATTTATATCAGGGTGTATTAGAATAGATGCACCTTTTTTAAACAAGAGTACAGTTTTATTAAATCTGAAAAAGTACACTGTTGGGTGCTGACAGATGCCCAGTCAGAAAGCTGTCAACAAGTATTTTTTGTTTTTGTTTTTGTTTTGTTTTTTTTGAACACTTTAACTCTGCAGGGTACTCTACCAAACACAATGAGAGGTCTAAAAAGAAACAGAAGGCATGACCCCTGACCTTGTAGAAATTAAAAACAAAGACTGGTGCATGCCAATGATTTTAGAATGTATGATAATCTGTCATCGTAGGTGAGCAAGGAAACATGATTATTTCCTTCACCCAATCAAGAGGTAAATATATTCCTAAGTATTCTCAGCAGTAATTTAAATGTTTCCTCTTACTCGCATTATATTTTTGTAACCATAGTTTAGTAGTTTCTCTTGGAAGTTAAATCAATGTTTAGTGAAAAAACTCTTTCTCAAATTCAAATGACATGGTTGATTAAGATGGTAGGAGTTAAAATCCCAAGGTTTGGAAGCAGGCTCACCTGGGGCCAAATGCCATTTGCACCATTCTAACCATGTGGCCTCAGGGCCCTAACATGACTTCCTATATCTCAGCTCTCAGTGTCCTCATCTGCTAATAAAAGGATAATAAAAAACTAACCTCAGAGCAGAACTGTATAAATTAAATTATAATACACTCAAGTGCTTAGCATACTTCCTAGTACATAATAGTTACTTAATAAATTTAGCTATTACTAACATTAATATTAATAGTACTGTTATTAATTCTAAAATGTGTTTGATTATTTGAAAGAACACTTATATTTGGGTTCTGTTTCCTCTTTTATTATTAGAATATGGCAATAAAATAGCAATTAACAATAACTAAAATGTGCACAAAGGTTGCCTCTATTTTCTCTCAACTATACCTTAATACACTACACCCAGTTTTTGAGAATAAACAGACAACCTTTTAGGGCACCTGATTTATCTGCTTAGATAAAAGATAGACATATATGTGTTTATTTCACATCTAGTACAAGACTATATCATCATGACAGTCAATGAAGAAAAACCTTATAGTTTGTGGCATTTGATAGCTTTTAGAGGCACTTTAAATCCCATGAGAGGGTTCACTTCCATCACACCCATCTTTTAACCTATTTATAATGGTGCCAGGGAATCTGTCTTTTTACTGAAAGACAAAATTTACTTTTNCGTTCTGTTTCCTCTATTATTAGAATATGGCAATAAAATAGCAATTAACAATAACTAAAATGTGCACAAAGGTTGCCTCTATTTTCTCTCAACTATACCTTAATACACTACACCCAGTTTTTGAGAATAAACAGACAACCTTTTAGGGCACCTGATTTATCTGCTTAGATAAAAGATAGACATATATGTGTTTATTTCACATCTAGTACAAGACTATATCATCATGACAGTCAATGAAGAAAAACCTTATAGTTTGTGGCATTTGATAGCTTTTAGAGGCACTTTAAATCCCATGAGAGGGTTCACTTCCATCACACCCATCTTTTAACCTATTTATAATGGTGCCAGGGAATCTGTCTTTTTACTGAAAGACAAAATTTACTTTTGGCTAGAAGATAAAGTTCCTTGAAGTCTGTCACTCAAACAACCATTTTACAATATGGAATACCATATCTAATACACAAATTAATGTAAAATCAAAATGTACTAGAATTCCTCACTTACTACAGCCTCCCCCCATTACTTATCTTGAAAAACGATACTTCTTTTTCTCAATTTTATGTCAAAATAGTTGTGAAAATAGATTTCCATATAGCCCAAGGGAATTCATTAATTTTGTTTGGTTGTGTTTTTAGCACTCAAAATTACTTAGCTATTTCTAGACTTATAGTAACGTCTGTGCAGGTGTTAAAGCATCCTCTCATTGGGAATGTCCTTGGGCATTCTTCTCTAGTGATCTGGGTCTTACTCTTCTGGATAGCAGTACTTTACAATGGCAAAGAAAGATGAGCCAGACTTCAGACTGGCTTGAAGCTCTGCTTTACCATTTATTAGCTGAATATCCTGGGGTAAATTACTGAATACCTCTGTTTCACTTTTCCTTGAAATTAGGATTATTGTGGGGATTTTGAAAATATGCTTTATGTAAAACACTTAGTATAGTGCCTAGTATTTGGAATGTACTCGATAAACACAAGCTACTATTTTATTATTATGACCACTCTTCAAGATACAGCTCAGACACCATCTTTCCCATGAAACTTTTATTGACCTGCAGTAGTGGGATATTCTCCGGATTTTCTTCCAACACAACTCTATGCTGGTTCTCCAATTTGTCAAGTTCCTTAGCTTTGCAATTCCATTTCCTAGCCTGGAGACAGTAACAACTAACTGTGCTCATATATGCAATGTATGCTCTCTCTGAGAGGCTAGAGTGGAATATTTGTTCTTTTCTTAGATGTAATTTCAACTTATTGAAGAATTTTTTTAAATTTTGTTTTTTGAGAGAGAGAAACCAAGAGAGCAAGAGAAAGTGGGGGGGAGAGGGGCACAGGGAGAGGGAGAGAGAGAGAGAGAGAGAGAGAGAGAGAGACAGAGACAGAGAGAGAGACAGAGAGAATCCCAAGCAGGCTCCAGGCTAAGCACAGAGCCCAAGGCGAGGCTCAATCTCACGACCCTGGGATCACGACCTAAGCCAAAATCAAGAGTCAGACACTCAACCGAGTTACCCAGGCTCCCCTCAACTTCTTGAAGATTTTTAACTCAATGGATCCCAACCTTTATAACTTATCATGTTTACCAGATAGGACAGAGCCGTAGCTTTTATTGTATAATTCATGCACCATTGAGATGGTCTGTGAATCTGAAGAAAGTGTGAGCAAAACGTCACGTAAATTACAAATATGCATGAGCATTTTTCTGAGAAAATGTTTCCAATTTTTAGTTGGATCTTTGAAGGGGTCCATCACCCAACACAAAAAGATATTGACCACTGATTTAGAGACAGATTGTGGCCCAACCTCAGCATCTGAATAGGACTTCCTAACATTCATTTTATGAGCTATCCTCACTCTTTGCTTCATTTTTAAAAGTTCTTAATATTCATATTCTCCTTCAAAAGTAAAATGCATTTTGCCTTAACAATGGCCAAAACAGAAGAGGTTCATGTTAGTCCCTTTCCTCTCAGTATACCTGATTGTTATCGTAAACATATTGTAAAGTTTTAATTAAAAAATTTTTTTTAATGTTTCTTTATTTTTGAGAGAGAGATAGAGAGAGAGAGAGCAAGAGCAGGGAGGGGCAGAGCAAGATAGAGACACAGAATCCAATGCAGGCTTCAGGCTCTGAGCTGTCAGCATAGAGCCTGCCATGGGGCTTGAACTCACCAACCGTAAAGTCATGACCTAAAGTCAGACACTCAACCAACTGAGCCAACCATGTTGCCCTGTAAAGTTTTAATTTTTAACAGTATCTCCTTTTATTTAACAAATATGAATTTGGTGCCTCATTTATGCCAGATAAGGTTCTAGGACCTGGGGATTTAAAATTAACAACACATAATTTTTTTTTTTTTTTACAAATAGTTTATTGTCAAATTAGTTTCCACATAACACTCAGTGCTCATCCCCACAAGTGTCCTCCTCCATGCCCATCCCCCCCTCCCACCCACATCCATCAGTCCTCAGTTTTTGTCAGCATTCAAGAGTCTCTCATGGTTTGCCTCTCTCCATTTCCCCCACCATTTCCGCCCTTCTTCTCCCCTTTGTTCCTCTGTCAAGTTCCTCCTAATCCTCCTATACGTGCAAACATACATAAATTTTCTGCTGCCCTCATATATTTGTTTACGTATGCAACAGACAGATATCACACAAAGAATTAGATTAAATAATAGGTTAATGATATAATTTTAGATAGTGCCATGAAGAAAATGAAGTAAGATAATGGGATAAGAATGATTGTGGCAGGGTACAATCCATAGAACAGTTTTGGAGAGTTTTACTGAGAAGGCAATGTTTGGGCACAGTCCTAAAATGATATAAAGTAACCAGGAATGAGACTAGGAAAAAAACAGTCCAGACAGAAAAAACAGAGAGCACCAAAGAACAAGCCTGACATACTTGAGAAATGGGTATGATTCATTAAAATGATAATAACAAAGTAAAAATCTTAATTGTTTTAGGTTGATTAAAGTTACTTTTTATTTTTATTGTAGAAAATTTAGAAGATATACAAAAGTACAAAAATAGAATAAACACTTCACCAAACTTTTTAAACATTTGGTAGGGCACCTGGATGGTTCATTTGCTTAAGCATCTGACTCGATTTCAGTTCAGGTCATGATCTTACAGTCATGAGATCTAGCATGGCATCTGGCTCTGTGCCGAGTGCGGAGCCTGCTTCAGATTCTCTCTCTCTCCCTTTCTCTCTACCTCTCTCCTGCTCATGTTCCTCTCTCTCAAAATAAATAAATAAATATATTAAAATTTTTAAAAAGTGTTGATATTTTGGTATGTTTCCTTCCAGAATTTTTAGATACACATATAGAAAATGGAAAAATATAAAATGTCCTGCTGTGTACAGTTCTTGTTCTGTCCTTTTAACTTTTTTGGTTAATTTATTATTGTGAGGAGCATCTTTCTGGGTCACTAAAATTATTCATAAGCATAATTATGAATGACTGCATATTATTGCATCATACAAAAAAGTATTATAAATATATAATCAATCCTTATGCTGGACTTTTAGATTGCTTTTAACTTTTGGTTTTGGTCTAGAATAAATTTTGCAATCAATACACTAATGGAAATATCTTTTCACTATCTTTATATAGTTTCTTGGATTGGAAGTTTGGAAGTAGATTCCATTTTGATCTTACATGTCAAAATAGCATAGAACCTGTCTTAGATTTGTCTGACTTAATGCACATTTCATGTAAAACAAAACCTTTAGAGCACCTTTTCAACCTACCATTTTTCCTATATCAGCCATATGTTTTTACATTTATATGTTCCTCGGTCATTTAAAAATATTCCTCAATACAGAACACCATTCAAGTGCAGGAGAGTGATCTTTAATGGAGAAAGAACTCTTCATGACTAAAAGAAGTCTTTAGTGAAATGACCTCCCAGGGAGTCACTAAAATTATAACTACCGGAAGTGTGATTCAGAATTTAGAAAAAAAAAATCTTTGTTTCTTTAGAACTCAGTAACAAAATAATTCCAAAGTTAAGATAACATTTTGGCAATGATGGATCTATTAAAATTTGTACTTACGACTCTACTTTGAGCTACCTTGATCTCCACTGTGTTTTGGCATTTCTCTAATCCATGTGATTATTTATTGTCTCTCTATCTTATCCTAGAGCTATTTTTGCCCAGTGGAGGAGCAGCATCAATAAACTACAAGATTTTATTAGGTTTATTCAACAAACGCTGATCTCTCCTGTTGAGCTTAATTTGTTGGTCTGTTATCATGATTCTTTTCATGCATCATTTAGTGACCTTTCCTTCTTAATATTGTAGAGACTGTGTAACATTAATCCTTTTATGTACTTATACTTGAAGATGAATTACTGATGTACAATTGCCATTCGTGATAATGATAGTGTTGTTGACTAATACATGAAAAAGAGACATATAGCTAAGCAACCAAGGCAATACATTAAAAGCTATAGAATAAAAAGTTGTATTCCCTTGTCTTTCATTGACTTGGAAGACCAACTTGAATAGGCAATTTAACTCTTTCCTAACAAATACACCCTTATGATGATGCATCTGTGCTATCTGTCAAGTGGGAAGGATATCCTGTATTGATTCTTTTCTACAATGGTAGAGTGTGTGTCTAATCAAGCTCATTTTAAAGCACTTCACAAATACAAAGGCTAGAAAGGTATTGAATAAAGGTGTTATGTTCACTGGAGTAAAAATGCTTCCTGAAAAAAATATATTTCTAATTAAGGGTTATCAGAAGGGAGAAAAATATTTGTCTTCCATTCTAACAGAGGAATCATTCTTAGGATTCTTACCTTATTTTTTCCAAAAGTGAAAATTGAGAACAAAGGTCTCTACAAACATAAATGTAAGATATCTAAAATTAAATAAGATACCTGTTTTTACATAAATATATTAAAGTTGGTCTAAACATTATTGAAGACACACACACACACCCCTAAGACCATTAGAATTTTCAACTCCTTTAATATTCTGCTCAACTTAGGCTTCTTATGTATGCTTCATTAAGAATACCTTCTAGGATTTTTTTCCCAGTCTGTTGAGATTAACAGTTATTTCACCAGAGAGCTTTTTCAGAGAGGTTTAGAAATAAATCTGAATTCCACAGCCTAATGGAAACTGTGAACTAAAACATGGAACATCTCTGACAGTCACTGGGGTATTACTTTTCCCCTTCTCCTATGTATGTTCACTGACTTGCCAGCCATACCAAAGCTTCTATGATGTGTATAAGTCATATCCAAGAGGAATTACTTTTTTCTTCTGAAGCCCGGAAGCTTAAGCATGCATGCATGGTTTTGACTTTTCAAAAAATGCATTGAATATTTCATAAGTTAAGGTCTGAAGGCAAGAAATTCACAGGAGACTTGGTCCCATATCACCTTTATTTGTCTTTTGGGTAGATGTGTGCGGGTATTGTTTTTATTTTATTAGGTACGTTTTTTACCTTTTCCAGAATTAGTCTGTATACATGCATGTAGAACACGCCCTAGTGAGAGAAGGCTTTGTGCAGGTGCTATTCTGTAAAGGGTGGTGCCTACCTGATCTTCCTTGTGTTGGTACTAGAACCCTGACTGAATCTGCGAGTTAGAATATACACAATTTCTCTTTTGTAATACCCACAGAAGTTCCTAAATTTGGGATTTAATCAGGATAAAATAAGACTTAGCTGAGATTAACTTAAACCAAAACATATGATTGTGGTAAGATATATACATTCAGGCTTTTTAAATCGGAAGCCTAATTATTTTTGTTTCTTTCTCTACATGGTACTTAAAGAAGGGTGTAAGGATATTTTCCTTTACATCCTAGAAAGGTTTGGAGATTAATTTCTTCCACCCCTACAAGAGAAGGAATAATAATTTTGCTTGGTAGTACTTTGGAGTCTGGATTTATGAGCCATATGAAGTCTACTGAGGAACCAAGAAAAGATTTTTGACAGAGGAAGAAGAGATAGAGGGAGGTAGAGAGATGGACAGATATAAGGGGAGAGAGAGGGAGGGAAAGAAACAGACACAAGGAGAGAAAGAATGAGAGAGAAGCTTACTGAAGGAAACAGAAAAAAAGCCTTCAGATTACAAGGAGACTAGTAGAGGTAGATGGAGATATAAACTGGTCCTGAAAGTCCAAGAGAAATGGTTCAAGAATGGAAAGGATAACAAGTGAAACTAAAAAGAACACTCAAAGGGATACTACCTAAAGGTCCAGAAGCCAAAAGAAAGCTCAGTGAATATGTAGCAATGACCAGCCCTGATTAGAAAAAGATTCTCCCTTTTCTAATTCCAAAGCCTTGGCCAGTTAACTCTTCCAACTGCACCAGTGACTAATATAACAAATTGAACATCCAGCAAAAATAGTCACTGCCTTTTCTACAAATTTTAGCAGAAAGTCAGCTATATTGTCTCCTGTGGGCACACAATTTTTAAGAAGTTGTAAGAGCAAGAATGAGCAGTAGACTTCCACATTTACACTAGAGAAAAAATGGACTTGACCTGAAGAAACTTCAGACTCCATAAACTCAAAGAGTGAATGGTGATAACACTAACAAATAATGATTATTTTAATGGTCATGAGAGTGAATGCAATAGGAATGCCTGGGTGGCACCATAAATAAAGCATTTGACTCTTGATGCTGGCTCAGGTCATGATCTCACAGTTCGTGAGTTCAAGCCCCATACTGGGTTCTGTGCTGATGGCATGGAGCCTGCTTGGAATTCTGTCCCTCCTTCTCTCTGGCCCTCCCCTGCTTGTGTTTGCTTTTTTTCTCTCTCTCAAGCTAAAAAAAATAATTTTTAAAAAGACTGAATGTATGTATAATCATATATACAATGACCACATCCACTGTTCAGAATGGATCAAATGGTAGCTTTTTTTTTTAAAGTTTACTTATTTATTTTGAGAGACAGAGAAAACAAGTGGAGGAGGGGTAGAAGGAGGGTGGAGGAGAGAAAGAAATCCAAGAAGGTCAATGCAGAGACTGATGCAGGGCTTGAATTAAAAAACCATGAGATCATAACCTATGTCAAAGTCAACACTTAACTGACGGAGCCACCCAGGCACCCCTCAAATGGTAACTTTTAATTTTTTTCACTTGGGAACATAGTAATTTCTAAAATGGGAATTATACTTGCTCACAATAGCAAGCATAATAAGGGGAGTCCTCTCTATTAGGTAAAAATAAAGACTAATGGAATTAAAAAGCATCTGAAAATAGAAAGGACTTTAAATTCTAGGCAAAGAAAAATTCCATTTCACCCCTTTTTTTTTGTTTTGTATTGTTTTGTTTTGTCCCCCAGCCATGTTTCAGTCCTACCAGGAATATTGACATCACCAGTTACTAAGAAAGGTCATGGCATTTCCAACGTACCTGCAGTAATATTTCAATCATTACCTATATCCTTGGATATAAATCTAACAGGACTTGTCTCTGCTACATAGAAAACTTATATCTACAAAATCTCACTACATTCATATCTGAAAGAAAAATCTGGACACAGTCCTTTCTGTGTTCCTAATAATACTCATTTATGTTTCAAATGCTTTAAATCAGACTAAAGAATTGTCTTATATTCCCTACCAGGTGAAAAACACATCTAAGAAAAAAATAACCTGCTTTAAGATTAGATGACAGCATGTTACTCAAGCAAAGAAGCAGCAATTGCCCAGAGATGGTAATTATAGACTGCAATATAGACAATTAGTATTTGCTAAGCAATGGGAAATTTCATATGTTAAGCTGTCATAACAGTAGGTTTTATTATTAGAAGATGCTGTAGTTTAATGAGCAAACTTTGGACTTGGTGTTAAAAGGTCATAAATTAATTTTGTAATTGACAACCATCTCACTTGTGATTACAGACAAGGCACTTAATTACTTTGCTCCATCATCTGTTGAAATATGAACACTCATATTTTTATTTTATTATTATTTACTTATTTTTAATGTCTATTTATTTTTGAAAGACAGAAAGATAGAGCTTGAGTCAGGGAGGGGCAGAGAGAGAGGGAGACACAGAACCCGAAGCAGGCTCCAGGCTCTGAGCTGTCAGCACAGAGCCCGACACAGGCTCGAACTCATAGACTGCGAGATCATGACATGAGCTGAAGTCAGACGTTCAACTGATAGAGCCACCCAGGTGCCCCTGAACACTCATACTTTTAAAGGACAGTTTGAATTATATAATAAATAAACCCATTTATGTTGATACCAAGCAAATATTAGAAAACAAAATATCCACCAGCATATCATCTGGGTTATTCAGTCTTTCTGGGCCTGCTTTTCATTTCTTTTTTCTTTTCTTTACCTTAAAGTGGAAGCAACAATAGTTTCACCTCTTTGAGTTGTTATGAAGAATAACTCATATAAGATAATGCTTATAAATTACTGAGGAAAGTACTTGAGATCTAAAAATGTTTAGTGAGTATTACTTCTGTGATTGGTATTTACTATTTAAAATGCCCTACAATAGATGAAACTTTTTCTGTTGTTTAGGATAATTGTCAAGATAAACCATGGGTTCTGAGGGCACTTGCTGGGATGAGCACTGGGTGTTATACGTAAGTGATGAAACACTAAATTCTATTCCTGAAAACAATACTAAACTCCATGTTAACTAGCTAGGATTTACAGAAATTAAAAATTAAAGGAAAAGCAAGAAAAAATAAGCAATTAAGTTATCCTCAAAATAAAGGTATAAGATATAAATGACTTATTAGAATATATGAAGTTTATATTTATATAAGAGTCTTTTACAATTGATTGTGAGCAGCATGGCTTTTCTCTAAAGTCTCATTTGTTCTCTGTGGCCTCTTAACAGATATGCCAAATAGTAGCACTAGTTTGAAATTCTTTGAAAACTATAAATAATGTAGACTCCTGAAAAAAATTAAAAGGCTGCAATACCTGTCTATTCTGATGAGGGATACTAACTAAATACAAAGGCATCTACATATAAAAAATGCTATATTTAAATAATAAAAACAATAACCCTAAAACACATTATTTTAAAGCTTATTTATTTATTTTGAGAGAGAGAGATAGAGAAGTGGGGGAGGGGCAGAGCAGAGAGAGAATCCCAAGCAGGCTCTGCATTGTTAGCACAGAGCCCGAGGCTGGAGTCGAACTCATAAACCATGAGATTATGACCTGAGCCAGAATCAAGAGTCAATGAGTAACCGACTGAGCCATCTAGGTGTTCCCTAAAACACATTTTTAAAAACATACTGTAAATTCATAAAGGCAAATGGGATTTGAAAAGCCATATAGCATGAGCTTTTATTTAAGGCTGGAATCATTTCTAGAACATTATTGATTGCTAGTCATTCAGCCCATGTTTATATACAATCAGTGACTGGAAACATCACTTTCCAAATCATCTCATGCTGAAGGTAGGCAACAGAGGAGCCATGGCCATGGAAGAAGCACAGGTTTTTGGAGTGGGACACACTAGGTTCATATTCTGGCTCAGTCATGTACGATGAGTGTCCTCAGGTGGACACTGAGGTGAAAGGTCTTAAGAGTAAATATGGGGATTTCTTGGGGAAGAAGAAACTATGCCGTAGGGGTACCTGGGTGGCTCAGGCAGTTAGGCTTCTGACTTTAGCTCAGAGCATGAACTCATGGTTTTGGAGTTCAAGCCCCACGTTGGGCTCTCTGCTATCGGTGCAGAGTCCACCGGGGAAACTCTGTACCCCTTTCCTGCACGTATATTCTCTCTCTCAGAAATAAATAAAAACACTTTAAAAAAAAAAAAAAAAGAAGAAGCTGTGCCTCAAGACTATAGTGTCAACTCCTACTGAGTTTCTGGTCTCCCCTACCATACTGCTTTTGAGTTGATCTGACCCCATTACTTATCTTTCTCTTTCATGTTCTTTCAAAGGATGGATAGATAGATAGACACATATATAGATAGATGTTTTAAAATTTTCTATGCAAAGATAAATTCCATCTCGTTTTTTCCCATCAGGAATAATGACACCACAAGTTTTAGGAAAGCTCACAGCATTTCTATTGTGTTCACAACAATGTTTGAAATGTTACTATCATTACCATGTATTAATTATAAATATATAATACATATAATATAAAATTATAGATATACAAATTTATATAATGTATAAATAGGGCATATAATAATATCCTACTGGCTTTGTTTCTCTGGAGAACACTGACCGACAGATTGTCTCATAGAAATACATCTTCTGAGAATAAAAAGACCTTCGATAAATCTGACTCCTCATGGCTCCTCATGGCCCCTTTCCAAACACTCTCTGGAAATGGTTTTCCTAGCCTTTTCTGTTAGTCAAAATTTTAACAGAATAAGTGCAATGATAACCCTAGACTGGATATGGTACTGGTACTATAAATAATATGACTAGGACAATTGGCAAATTCAATATGGGCTTAAAGTATCACCCTTAATAAATACACTGTATTTATATAAGAGAATATTCTGTTTTTAGGAAATATGCATTCAGGTAATTGGAGGGTACAGAAGCATGACATAAAGAACCTACTTTCAAATGTATCTAGAAAAAGATGTAATATATAGAGAATTATAAAGCAAATGTGGCAAAACCTTAATAATTGTTGATTCTCAGTAAAGAAGACACATAAACTCTCTGTACTATTCTTTCAACTTTTCTGTGTGCTTAAGATTATTTTAAAATAAAAAGTTTAAAAAAGAGGCAAGAGAAAAAGGTGAGTAAAATGGCACAAATGGACCCAAACCAAAGCCTTGGTTTTGTTAGCACCTTTCTCAGACCACCTGACTTAGTTTGTTGTTTCTGGCAGTACCCTTTGG
The DNA here is from genome assembly GCF_008692635.1 of Crocuta crocuta. Classification (NCBI taxonomy): domain Eukaryota; kingdom Metazoa; phylum Chordata; class Mammalia; order Carnivora; family Hyaenidae; genus Crocuta; species Crocuta crocuta. The sequence continues at coordinate 1,554,754 of NW_027530362.1, forward strand.
TTAAGCTTTAAGGTTTTAGACCATCAGACTTATTGATAATAAGTCTTACAAACGGACTGAACCCATAGTCACATTTGAAGTTGGAAAGGGGTTCAGCATCTGAGATAATCTGACTGAAGCTTGAAGATGCAAAAACACACAGTCATTCTTCCATCACTGGCTAATATTTTCATGTTTGGCTGATTTAGTAGTAGTTTTATAACATTAAACACAGTCTGTTTTTTCTTCAACTTGCTCAGGATTTATGTATCATTGCAAAATGCCTCCTAAGTTAAAGCCTGCTAAAACTGCTTCTTGGGTGAAATGAGGCCCCAAGATAACCCAACAGGCCCCATTTGATAAAAGACCCTGAAGGACCATTTACTTTGGGGGCATTGTAAGGAAGTTGTCAGCACATTACTTGAATAGTTAAAGTGTTTCACCGAGAATGAACTTTACTCAGACGATTACTTCAGAAAAGTTATAACTTCCAGATGAACCTTCCCATCATTTTCTCTGATGCAACTAATTGTGACCCACCTAATGGAGAGAAAAGGCCATGCAGATCCTGCTGTTTTCAGAGTGAACAAACCTCAAAATTTTCAGATTGCTCTCAAAACTCACCTTCCTAGAAAATGTACATTTGGTTATATGCCCTACAATTTCAAGTATAAAGAATATAAAGCTGACAGGGATTTGCATTTTCTCTTCTCCACCTCAGATGCATGTACATATCATGGATTCCCTCTTCCTTTTTCTTGACATTTGGATGTCTATGGTCTCTTGATGCACAGGCAATCCAACCAGAAAATCAAAACTCAAATCAAGTTCAGCAACTTGCTCTCTGCCTCTTCAGAGTTTACAAGGACTTATGTAAGAATGACTGTAACTGTCTATGAACCTTCCCCTGACTCAGTCATTCCTGTCCCTTGTGCCCTGAGCAAGCCCTGGCCATTATTAATGCCCACCTCAAAGTAGCACATATATCATCATTCTGCACCACAGGACAGCCACAAACATCTGAAAATAAGTACTAGTCATGCCCCTCAGCACATCTATCTTGGGAAAACCTATCACTGGAGTACAGAAAAAATGTTAAAGAATTGTGTTACTCAGGTCTTCAGAGTACAGAGAGGAACTGAAGAAAGGGTTCTTCCATATTTCAAGATGGTAGGAAAAGTCCTGTTGATGTAGGACGGGCAAGATGTGACCTTCATAACTGAAACTTTTCTGCTATAGAAAAGTTACAGATTGTCTCAGTTCAGAGTTAAGATGCTTCAGAAGTCTCTGTTCTTTTTTGTTTTTGTTATTTTTCACGAAGCATTTAGCTCCATTAGTGTACCAACCCTTTTCTCCTTTCAAATCTTCCACATGTTTCACTTGATTAATCCTATACATGACTGCCTAATTCATATTGCCTCATTTTATTCTTTTGCTTAAAAAATAATAAAACTCCCAAACCTTTACATCAAGAATGAATTTCAGACTCTCTTATCCAAGCTTTAAAGTTCTCTAGAATTTGCTATGACCACACTTTCCAATAACTTTCCTCCAATAGCTTTCTTTCACACTGGCTCTCCATACCACTCTAGACAAACTGGGTCATGTGTTGTCCTCTAAATACATCTTGTGCTCCTCCACCTGGGGGCCTCTGTGGGCAATTTCCAGCCTACAGTGTCATCTTAAACCCCCACCTGACAAGATTCTACCAATCCCTTAGGCCCGGTTTCAATGTTTCCTCTTTTATGAGCACTTCATGATTATCTCAGACATAAACTCTTCCTATTCTGTATCTCTGAAGTTGTTCCCATAAGGCTACATAACCTGTCCTTCCATTGTGGACTCCAGGAGGTTTCAGTTTCTTTCCAGGGCATGGAGTCTGGCACAGTGTCTAAGAGCAGAGGCTCTAAACTCAGATAACACAAGTTCAATTTTTGGCTCCTCTATTTCCTGGCTCATGATCTGAGCAAATTACTTATTAATCTTTCCTAGCCTCAGTTTTCTCATTTATAAAATGTGTATTTAAGAAGGTACTCCTTTAGACAAAGATTAAATGTGTTAATATTATAACAAGCACTGAGACTAGCGCCTTACAACAATATCTAGTATGTAAGTATCTGCTAATATTGGTGTTGTTTCTGCATATCCCTACACACATACAAATGCAATAGTGCTTTGCATATAATCACTCTAAAAATATAGGTCAAACAAATATCAGACAAATCCAGGCAGCTTATGAAGACATGATCTTGATTTTCTACAGTCATTCCTCTCATACACTGACAAAATCAGGTGAACTGATTTTTAAGAGGAAGATGTCCAGTTAAACATGGCTTTGGCTAAAAATAAATAAAATTTTAAAGTAAATTATAAAACAAAATCTGTGAAGTTATTGAAGATATGGAATGGACAAGCTTATAATTTAGACATTCAAAGTCCTGCAGGAAAGCTTGGTGACATATAACGCTAGAAAAGAGTTGGCATGACACAGCTAAGAAGATAAAATATCACCTTCCAGGTTTTTAGGTTCTTACATTTGTTGAGCTGGGTGATTTCATAAGAAAGTCAATGTACAGGAAAACAGGGTCCTCGATTTTATTCCTGACTTGTCAGGGAGTCCATTTTGAGTATAAGAAGATTCTCCACATGGCCTAAAATAAAACCATGGTGATATATTTTCCAAGGCATTTTTTTTTCTGATTCGTAAAATAATGCATATCAAATTGACCAAAGGCTATAAAGTTAAATCACATTATTACATTTTAAATCAACTGCCTTTCCCAAAAGAATTAAAAGCACATCAGGTCAGAACTACACAACCACTGAACACAGAGTTTTCCACCTGTCAAAGTGAAATTACAATACACTCTTTAGGCATGACACCTCAAAATCTGGAAAATCATTTATCCCTGTTTACTACATTCTCTAGTTATGCATCACCTATGTGGAGGGATCATTTCGAATCCATGGTTTGCTGTACAAGTCCTGAGTGATTTTTCTCCATTTATCTTTCTCATCTCAGCTATACCCTTCTTCATCCACAGCCCCAAGTCATGAGCACAAAGAAGTACTGGCACTTCCCAGAATGCACTCTGCTCTTCCCAGACCCTCTAAGTCTGTAACACCTCTTTTTCCCTTCTGTCATGGCAAACCCCCATACAACCTTTAAATCACAGTCCTGATGGCACCATTTGCTCCTTTCTAGATTTTTCTGAGGAGGGTTAAACATATCCATCTCTTGTGTTTCTGTAATGCCATAATCACACCTCCATTGTTTTACTATTACAATCACTAATTCATGTATCTACTACTTGATTGAACTGTGAAGCCCCAGAGGACTGTGACGTGGATCAATTCATATGTTAGTCTATCGTATCCAGTACGAAGTAGGTCTTCAAAACATACTACTTCAACGAGTGCGTGGATGAATTTCTCTCTCTCAAAGGAGCATTCGGCTTTCTGTCCATGTAAATCTCCTACAGATTCTATATATCTTACTTTTACATAAACCAAATCTGTTTTAATTTTCATTTAAAATGTCATGTTTGTCACAGACATCCATTTATATTTTTCAGAATACTTTCTTCGTTCATTCAAAATTCTCCCCCAAATTACTTAGGGGTTTTATGGACAAAGTGGCTGCTCTCATGTTTAATATTATGATCTTACATTTGACAGCAAAGTAAGTATTCTGAATTTCAGAACCATGATATTTATCAATAATTCCTCCCTCATGTCTATCTGATAATCATAAAGTATTTGCATATATACAAAGTCCATTATGCTGGAGTATTTTCTTTTCCCCAATTTCACTAGTATAGCCATTCACTGATCCATTCCCCAATCCATCCATCCATGCAGCTGACGATTCCTGTTAAGAATTTATTGCCTATCAGGCACTGAGCCCAGGGCTGGAGATCCAATGATTAAAAAGACCTGCCCTCACAGAGCACCCAGTCCACAGAGCAGGCCAAATAACAACCACCACCACACGAGATAACACGAGTTCAGTTCTACTAGAGAACAGTGCTAAGTACAAAGGATGAAATGCAGGAAAGCACGTTTCTCTGATACTCTGTAAAGACAGATTTGAAAGACTTCAAATGCCATACCTGCAAGGATCCAAGGAAACCCTGGTGTTCCCCCAGATCATCCTCTCCACTGACTTTAGCAAAGGAACAGGAACCACATCCTAACCTCTCCACGGCATCTCTCAGTCACTCTCACTTACAGTCAGGAAGCACTTTATTTGAAACCCAAAGAGCCCTTTCCCCCTCAGCTAGCCTGTGGGGTGATGAAAACATGGGAGCCGAGCCTATCAGTGCTCGTATCAAGCAGCTGAAAAAGTTGTAGCCCATGAGTCATGGCTCTTTTCATGTGTTTCCAGATCTGTGGGAGGAGAGGCCTTTGGCTGGCGGCACTGGCAATCCAGCACCTATGATCATCACTGGGGAGGGGTGGGGAGAGAAAGAGGCTAGAGCCACCAGGATTGCTGCACAACCGTCCCGCCTCCCTAAAGTGTGCACATCCTCACTGCCACCACCGGACCATGCCTCAAAATAGTGTGAGAGCCAAAACCCACATTTTTAAAAAAAGGGACAAATAAATTAAGCCTCTGCCACCCACCTCCCTTATGTGCAGCTAAGGAAAATCAAGTGAAATAAACAAGCAAATTAGCAGCTGGTAGGTGAGCTTCAGATCACACATATGTTTTGAAGGCTCTGCCAAAGGGTTCTTCCTGAATTGGATTTGTTCTGTTGGGAAGATAATAATTAGTAACCATACTACTAATATTAAGGCCTAACATCTATTGAAAGCTTATTGTGTACCAGACACCAAGCTTACAATTTAGATGCATATTCTATTTAATGGTTAGAAACTTCATGAGGTATGACTGTAATACAGACTTTACAGATGAGGAATTTAAGGCTGAGAAGGTCCTAACCCATTTGCCAAGGTTCGCATAGGTAGCAGATCACTGAGCAGATCTCATGCCTATTAATGCCTGAAACTGTTGCTATTACACAAGATACTTTCCTAAAAATGAAGGAAAATATTCAAGTAGGATCATTAAAGCATGGGCATTGTTCTCTGTCATGAGCTATTAAGCAACCTATAAATTCATGTGATGTTTCTACACTTCAGCAGCAAAGTCCTCTTGACCTAGAGTCAGTTCTCCCTTCCTCTGCATTTGTAAGAAATAGTAAAACAAAAACAAAATAAAAAACAAACAAACAACAACAAAAAACACAACAAAAACCTTAGGACTTGAGCTGATTACTCACAGGGGGAAAAATAATTTTTCTCTATTGTTCCCAGTTTGTTTAGGGAATGTTTTAGTCAAATTACTACCTTTATAGACAAATATTTACAAAAGCCCTTTATTTAGTAAGACATTAGTTTTACATTATTATTCAGCACAATTTAGAAAGAATTTTTCATATTTAGAAAAGAACAAATATTTTCAGTGTCTGTAATCTGCAGTCTAAAATGCTCCCAATGAAGAAAAACATAGCTCATAGGGTGCCTGGGTGGCTCACTTGGTTAGGCACTGACTTAGGCTCAGGTCATGATCTCATGGTTCATGGATTCAAGCCCTGTGTTGGGCTTGTCAGCTCTGGAGTGACAGCTCAGAGCCAGAAGTCTGCTTCGGATTTTGTGTCTTCTTCTCTCTCTGCTCCACCTCCACTTGTGTTCTGTCTCTCTCTCTTAAAAATAAATAAATGTTAAATTTTTTTTAAAAAAAGTAAAACATAGTTCTTTAAATAAGTAAGAAGTGAGAAAAATGGTATCTTTCATTTAACAGTTTATAACTTATGGCACATGGGTGGCAGAGTCAGTTGAGCATCCAACTCTTGATTTCGACTCAGGTTGTGATCTCCCAGTTTGTGAAATACAACCCCACAGTGGGCTCTGCACTGACAGTAAGGAGCCTGTTTGGGATTCTCTCTCTCCTTCTATCTGCCCTCCCCTGCTCCCTCTCTCTCTCTCTTTCTCTCAAAATAAATAAATAAACATTCAAAAATGTTATTACTCTTCCTCAGAGATCACATAGAATTTGTAAAAAGCATATCTGCAAAATATTGAAGATTTAAATAGCTTTCACCATTTTTTAATTTAAGCTGGAAACCTACCAGGAACCAGCCCTCTAAGGAGATCAGTGTTTTCAGCTGGGGTAATTAAGGACCTAGAAAATCTAGCCCTCCTGTGGTGCTCTGAATGGTGAAAAAGAAAGCAAAACATGGCTGTCCCCATTCTGACGCCTTCAGTATCCGGGGTGGTTGGAAGGAAGAGAAAGGTCTCCAACAAACCCCCTGAAGCCTTTTTACTCAGGAAGCTTTTCAACTGTCCTCCCCTATACAATCCCAACCTGGCTTCAACGTGGAGAGTTACCTGGTCTTCAAGTGCTTTCAATGCACATCAGCTCATTAAAGACTGGAGGTCACTTGAGTTAGTTTCTTTTGACATCATTTATCATATGCCTGTCTGCATTAGAATGTAAGCTTTTTATAGTTCTTATCATTAGGATCCATCTTGCTGGTTCCCCACCATCACTAGAACGTAGAATAATGCCTCTCACATGGTAGGTGCTCAACAAATATTTGTGGGCTGACTTTTATTTTAAAAGGGAGATAGCTTGTTCCTAACAATTTATAGAATTGGTTCTTGCTGACCATGTGAGCTACCGTATGTCCCCTTGCTCCTTGGAAAAGACTGTTTATTCCATATGCTCTAGTTATCTTGCTCTTGAATGCAGCCCCAGTAAATGAGGCTTCTTATAATCCTATTTACACTGGTTTTATGGCCTAAACTATCATTTACTCCTATCAGTAGAAAAAGCGTAGTAGTCCTTTTGTGTAGACAAATGAAACAGGGCTAAAATTTACCACACCTGAAAAAGGAAGCTACAAAAAGTATCCAGAATCGTCCACTCAGGAAAAATGGTCACTTAATATTTTGTTAACCAAGGTCCTAATAGTAAGCACTATTCCAAGAGCTCTCAAATACCCTGGGGCCCAGGAAAGTCAGGAAAGAACTGCACAAAAAATTCCAAGCTACCAATCAGGGAAAGGAGGACCTCAGATTGAATTCTGCCATATTAGGTCCATTTTGCTTTGCACCTTATTATTTCATTTAATTAACTACTTCTGCATAAGAGGAAGTTAGGGTTGTAGAGGGGTTTTTACTATGACTTTGGATAAGCAAGGGTTCCCATCGGTACAAGAAGGGAGGGAACATTTTAATCCCTAGTAGCCGTTACAGCTAAATGAATGGTTCCTGGCATTGATATTTAGAAAGTAAGCCTAACCAAAGCTCTATGATCATCTGACATGACAACATTTAGACTTGGAGGCCAGACAGGAGGGACAGAACTAATTTTCTTAGCAAATATTCCAAGCACAGTTATTATCTTATTACTATCATTATCTCCCTACCTGGAGAGCAATGGACAAAAAAGGAACTCCATCTTCCTCCAGATACTAACTTCCATCTGATGGCAAACAGATTAAGCAGGGGCCAGACTTAAGCTACAGAGAATAGTTAAGAGACCATTGTATAAATCGAGGAGCAAAGATGGGGAGAATTGGATATGGTTGAGAGCTAAAATGGATTTAGAATTTTTTACTGTACATGATGGTATATATGAACAGATTCTTTAGAATTCATGTTATTGCATTACCTCAGTGATCAAAGCACAATAACATTAGTTCTTACCATAAATATCAAACTTAGGTTTTTAAGACACTAATTTATTTTCAGCCATTCTCTCCTCTGTTCCACCACTGTACCTTATGCAATCCTCTATCGTATTATTCTGAGGTCCATTTTGAAGAGTAGAGTTTGAAGAGCAACTAAGATCCTTTTATGAGGATTTTCTTTTCTTCCAAAAATTTGAAAATGTATGACTAATGTTTGGGTTACAGTGACATCTAGATATATTTGATAGCACATTTTAATTTTTCCCTGAGTCCATAAATAACTTGGAAAACTTCCTCCATTATACATCAGAAGAAAACCACATGCATAATGCTATCTGGACTGTGCATATTGCAGATTTTTCTTCATTTGTCTCTTAAAATTGGATTTATCTCCCAATTATTTCAAACTTCCAAGACAAATTCACATACAATTTTATTAAAATGCAATTTCTTTGTGGGCTATTTTTGCTAGGTCAGACACATTGATTCAGGAAGATGAAGTGCAACCAAATAAGTTTTACAGGAAGGAGGAGGAAGTGGTATCAGAGAAGCTTGCTTCCTCAAAGATGCCACCCTTTTACAACACCCAACATGGTATATTACTTCTCTCTTCCAGCCAGCTTTAAGATTTTCCAGTTACTACTTTCATCTTTCCTTAACAGTAGCTCATGCCCTTGGTGATGCTCACGTATATTCACAGCAGTTTTAGTAGGTCTCAGTAATAATGCATTAAGTTAGTTGCTCATAGGCATTTAGAGAAGATAGAAGATTTCTCCTCCTTCAGCTATAGAGAAAGCTTTTATTGACTTCCTGTTATTGTGGGTATCTTCATTTCTGGACCCCAAGTCATGTCTGTTTTCAGTTCAGAATGCTGGTCTTGTCTCCTCTGAAGTCCATTTTCTAGGTAGAGCAAGTCAGGACTAATCATTCCACACCCATGTCAGTCCCCTGTAAATTTCGTCTCTTCTGTCTTCAACACTTCTTATGCTTGCCTCATCCTCCTTTACAAAACCAATTTCCTTTTTCCCATATGATCTCCTTTAATTCTTAAACTCTGCTCCTAGGTCACTGAGGGCACAAAAATGTGTCCTTTGTTAAAACATCACACACATGATCTCCTCCAGCATTAACATACCAAGGCAAACCACTCAAGTCAGATTCATCACAAAGCACTAAAATAAAAAAAAAAATCATGACCTGTGACTTCAAAAAATATCAGGTAAAGTGAATATCATTAAAAGAACAGAAACCAAGAAGTGAAAGACCCACCATTCGTTTTTTTCTATTTGCATATAGTATGGAATCACTTTTCTTTTATCTAAAGAAATAGAACAGGGTGGAAAAACTTCAAGGCTGACCTGATACTATGGAGATCAGGGTGTGGAGCAGAGTACAGTTAGAAGAGGGTGGCAACATGTAGCTATGGTATATGGACTACCCGTACCTGGTCTGGAATCCTGGCTCCTTGCTCAACTGTTAATGTGTCATGTTGGGCAAGATACTTAAACTTTATACACTTCAATTTCTATTTATAGGAAATAAACATAATAATACTTTCTCATAGAGCTTTCAAAAATGAAAGCTATGTTAAGTGTTTACTGCATGGCTATGGGTCAGAGGGATTTTACTATCAAAAATTCTGAAATCTTCATATCAGGAAACTACTATTTTTGGATTTTTAAGATGATGCAGCTCTAGGCTTCTTTAATTTTGGCACTGATTTCCTTTTCTTTTAAGTTTATTTATTTTGAGAGGGAGACAGAGTGAGTGAGCAGGGGAGGGGCAGACAGAGAGGGAGAGAGAGAATCCCAAGCAGGCTCTATGCTGTCAGCATGGAGCCTGACATGGAACTTGATCTTATGAACTGTGAAATCATGACCTGAGCTAAAACCAAGAGTTAGATGCTTAACTGATTGAGCCACCCAGGCGACCCCCTGATATCCATTTCTAATGCAGTTGCTCACCATCCTCTTAATGTACACAGAGCTACAGTCACAGTGCTATGTTCACTGTTTCCCACACAGACCACAAGTACTTCTTTTTTGTCTTTGCTCTTCTTCATTTTCAGTTCTGCCTCTCCCGACTATCTTCATCTCTCCTTATACATCTAGATCCCATCTCATGAAGTTTCCCAGATTGCACTGTGGCTCAGTCAACTCACCTTTCCCTAAATATCTTTTCTGTATGTACATGCCACTTGTCTATATCCTCTCTTGGGTCTTACACCAGGTATTTCAAGATATCACCAAAGGGAATCAACATAGACTCAAAAATATGAATAGTCACTACTACTCTTTCCTTCTTTGTCAGTAACACTGATATTTCAATTAAGTGCTGCTACCTTCACTGAGCACTAATGTCTCTGCATGACACCTGGGATGCTTCCAGACCCTACTTGGTTGAGTACTATTGATTATCTGATTGGCCAGCTCCTTGTTTGAGAAGCCAGTGACTAGCTGTACCCTCCAGTTCCCCAAACTGGACACTATTCCTTAGGCAATGTGGGAGACAATGCCTCCATTCCATTTCTTATCTTCTATTAAAAGATAAAAACTTGGTATCCATAACCTTATAGATGTAAGAGTAATATCTCATGAATATTAATATCTTACAGAAGAACTTCAGCTCTATGTCACAGTTCTTTATTTCTCTTTCAAATTCTCATATGACTCATTCGTGAACGGAAATGCTACATTGGGGACAAATTCAATCAGCTCATCACATCACTCTGCCCCTCTGATGACTAAGACTTGCTTACTAGGTCAGGTTTGTCTACTGAATCTCTTCATTTAGATTTCTTTCTTCTTGGAGGCCCCTCAGACCTCAGCTCTGGCAGCTGCCCCCAAAGAACTTCATGTTTTCCCAAATATAAATCTTCTGAATGGATCTAGCTTAGGCATAACCATAGAACACACTATCTACATTTTGTTTATGCTGTTCCTTTTACCCTTAATCATTTACTCCTTCCAGTTGTAATTTAGTCTTTTATGTGTTTTTTGTCCTGTCTCTGCATCTGGATTGTAAGTTCCTTTAGGACAATGAAGGGAGTATCACAAGATCTGAGAAGGAAAACACTATGTTATGACATTGCAGATATTAATAAATATTTTCTGAGTGATTTTGGGGGGGATGTTAAATGGAGCAATAGACAGAATGTAAAGAATAGATATCTGAAGATAATATGAAAGGTGTGCAGACAGTACTCATTAATTCAGTAAACATTTATTGGGGAGCTACTAAACATTCATCACTTCAGTGCATATAGCCAGGGCCACAAGGAGATCTCAAACTAACAAAGGTATTCAATATGTTCAAAGGCATACTTTTTTTTTTTTTTTTGCTTTCATGACTATAACAAATATAAACTTAAAGTAGTATGGGAACATAGGTATGCAAAGAAACCCAAGAATCTTAAAAGGTTATGAATTTCAATTCTTACAAATAAACACAGGGTACTACTGATGAAGTTACTAGATAAAAAAGATCATCTTTGTGTGATTTCCTTTATGTAGAGCTACTACTTGCAAGTTTGTTTCAATTAAGACAATATCCCTTTGCAGAAGTGGAGGGTTCAGGGTAGAAGTAAAGCACTTACGAGTTGTTTAGATGTTGGGGTGATCTGAATGGTTGTTCTTTATACATCCAGTAGTAAATACATTTGGTGCTCTCCTCCACTTCATGGAGAATTAAAGAACTGGGTCATTCTCCCTGCAAGCAATGCTAACTGGGTAAATGCAATGTGCCAAGCCAGTGCCCAGTTTTCTGTCATGACTTTTCTATTGGATAAGTGCAAAATGTATATTTTTCCTAAAAGTCACTTGGCCAGCATCTAAATCTTCCCTAAAAGATTTGAATTGACCTTGAATTGACTCACATTAGAATATTAAAACCCAGTGATTGCTTTGTTTATAACAAATAACCCTAATTCCCTTTTTTCCTAACAATATAAGATAAACAATATAACATATATTATAATTCTTTAAAATGGTCCTTTTAAAGAATTTCATTCAAATACAAAAATATCTGCTGATCTGCAAACTCTGAAAAGTAGCTGCTTTAATTTTGTTTTAAACAGGAAGAGTTACTGAAAATGAAGGTAGGAGGAAAGTGGATGCATGGGCAGAACAGGATGAAATTTACAAATACCTAGAGCACACTATAAATGTCACTCTGCCAGCAGGAAGATCATTTTATTTTAAAACATTAGAATAGAGTGTGCAATTTGAAAGTCCTGGCAAGGAATTTTAATTTTTTTACCATTTATTTACTGTTGAGACACAGAGAGGGACAAAGCATGAGCAAGGGAGGGAGACAGAATCCAAAGCAGGGTCCAGGCTCTAAGCTCTCAGCACAGAGCCCTATGCGGGGCTCGAACTCACAAGTGGTGAGATCATGGCCTGAGCCGAAGTCGGACACTTAACCAACTGAGCCACCCAGGCGCCCCAGGGGTGTTTTCTTTATTTCTTTTTTCTTTTTTTTTTTTTTTTAATTCATTCACTTATCATCACTTCTTTTTTTCAGAGCTTATTTCAGGGATAAATATTGCTACAATAGATAAGAACTAGTTCTAAGCCTTAAAGTGTTTTTAATCTGGTGGGAAAGGGAAATAGAGATGTGGACACTAAAACAGAGTCCTAATCAGCTAATACAGAGGGAAATGAAATCACAAATAGCAGTATGTTACTAATTGAATTCTACTATCCTAAGGCGGATCTGGCAGATATTTACATTCATTTCTATACATTTGTAATTACTTGATTCTAGTTTGTAACAGCATTGTTTTTAAGCCCAAATTGTAAATGCCTCCCTGAAATATCCAAACCCTAGCTACTGATTTTCTGCATTTGAAACATTCCTGTTTGAACCCATGACTGTGTCTAAACAAGAAACAAAATGTCTTGTAGAAAAGGCAAGCTGAATTTGCTATTGATCTCTATAATCCATCCATTTGAGGGGACTTCAATGTCCGGTCCCAGAGTTCCACTTAAATTACACCCGTGATTAAATCTCACAAAGGATGCCGGATACAGAGGCCAACCACACACTCACCTACATGGAAGATGATTAGACTTGGCAACTAGAAAGGTACTTAATGCAATTACCCTCTCATTCATTAGAGAACACAGTTTGGAAAAGGAAGGTTATTTCTAAGATATGAGTCTCTTTAGCAGCAAATGCATCATATTGACTAGAATGAGTTATAAGACATATCTCCCAAGGGTGAGACAACTACAGCTCATGGGTGAATGATATGCAGAATTCAGGACAAATGAGATCAAACTATAATTTACCATTCCTTTCAGGACAGGTTTGGTTTTTTTTTGTTTTTTTTTTCTTTTTTGGAAGTTCTCCAGATTATATCTTTTAGAAGGTTCTGGCTTGATTAAGAATTCCCTTGGATGAAAGATCAGATGGAGAAAACACTACCCATTCCTCTGATTAAGCATGTTTTCATTCTGCTGCAGGCTCATTCAGGAAACAAAACATTATTTTTAAATAGAAATTATCATAAATTAGCTTAAACATTATACTGTAATAAGTGTACTCTTTTGGTTTACATCATATCAGATTTGATAAATGAATTTGTATAACTATATCCAGGAGATATTCAGAAGTAGGGTAGGAGACTTTCTATGAGGGCATATTTACTGAGCTTTAGAACCTACTAAATTCCAATAACATAGGCTTATGAAAAGGTATTTAAACTCTTAAAACTTTTCTATCAGTATTACTTTTCCATGTACCTTGAATTGTTTATATAAATACTATAATTTTTATGAAATCACATTTTTGAGTCACATTTAAATACCATCTGCAATATTTCCAGTGCTGCAGACAAGAATTTTTGTTTTGAATCCTGATAATTTACATCATATTTGGCAGCCCACAACACTTTACTAAACATTCTAGAACTCACTGTTCTTTTCAATCATCCCATAAAGGCATTTCAGCTAAGTAAAGGCATAGACGTGAGTAAGGTTAGATTTCCAGTCATCAAACTGACAAAAAATTATATGACCTAGTCCTAATGTGACTGAGAAGAAAAGTCATATGTTCATTTATGCATGCCAGCTCTGTGGGATACAACCATTCTGGGAAAATAGGAATGAGTTAGAATTGATCTCTGCCTTAGAGGACTCACGTTGTAGTAAGAGAAGCAGATGTGGTAGAAGGATGTGAAGAAGAAGTATGGAGAAGTACGGTAAGGAGTCAAGAAGGACAAATAAGAGCCAGATATACATGACAGGGGCCAAGAAACATTGTGTAGTAACAGTGAGAACCAAATAAAGTGCATGCATATGAATTTGTCTCAAGAGATAAAAAAGAGATACATATGATACATTGAGAAATAGTGGTTTATCCTCAAGGTTGGAAAGGACATGTTGTAATTTGCTCTCAGTGGTAGGTTTGAATGGATGGAAGAGGAAACCAAAGATAAGGAGACATGAGAAGATGACTGTGGCAAAGCATTTTTTAAAAACAAAGACAATTTTTTGTCTTTGAGGCTCAGCTCTGGATCCACCTCCTTCATAAAGCTTCCCTGAGACCTCCGGCCTCCCAGGACTTTTTCTTCCTCTGAATCTCTGTTGTTTCTGTCATTTATCCAAGTTTCTGCCTGACCTGCCTGACACTTACAGTACTTTCTCCTTCCTTCCTCCCTTCCTTCCTTCCTCTCTCTCTCTCTCTTTTTTTTTTTTTTTTTTTTTTGGCTAACATTACATACCTGTGTTGCTTGGCACTGGCATCATAAACTCTTTGAAGGTAAAGTTAATTTTTAAGAGTAGCAAGTGTCTTTAATCTATGTGGAAGTGAAAGCAGACAGAAATGGAGGCTGTTTCCTATGGCCTCATGCTCCCGCAAAAAAAGACTCTCAGCAAAAGTTTCCTAATGATGGTGCTAATGATGTAGCCTAACACTAACTGGCATTGGCTTCATAATTAGGGCTGCATTTTGTATGTGTAAAATGTAACCTGTGTATAGAATTCTCCTCCAAGAATGTGAAAGTGAGGTTACCCTCTGAAATGTAATCCCCGGTAAAAGGAACTCTATCTCTAAGGGTTTCCTTAAACTGACAGTGTCTCTCTGGTTAAAAATAGGGAGATGGAGAACAGTGTCCAGACTTTGCTGATAAGAAAAAGAAAGTTATAACCTCACTGATGGCAGTAACATATCTAGAGCAGGGATATTACTGGATATGATGGTATGTTTGGATCAAAACACAGGGAAGCCAGAAGGAGGGGGGATGTTAGTATCTTCATAGGTTGGGAGCAGAGAAAAAAGAGGGGAGAGTATGTGTTTATGGGGCAGGCAGGGAGAAAGAGGAAGAGGGGAGGAAAAAGAAGGAGGGAGAATGAAAAAGGAAGAAGAGGAGGGGAAGGAGGAAGGAGAGGAAAAAAGAGAGGAAAAGAAAGAGAAAGAGAAAAAAGAATGAGAATGTGACTGGCCAAAGCCTCTGTTCTTAACATCAGAGTTGTTAATCTGTGGGAAAAAATTGTTCAAAATCATTTACATTCCTCTATTCCTCTGATCGACAATCCTCCAATTATTTAGGAAGGGAGTAGCAACTGTGGCAGGCAAACCTAAACTCTTTCTTTTTGAGCCAGACCTTATAAATACCACACCAGAAAAATGCAAATGACTACAAAACCCTTTATACATGGTACATACACCTCCAGATCAGTGTTCCACAGAACGAATGCTGGAAAATGATCTGTTAAATCACTCTAGTGCTCTCTGTTAGGGGAAATTAATGCTACATAGATGAAAGACAATACACTCCTCAAATTATTTTTAAAGTTTATTTATTTTGAGAGAGAGAGAAGAGAGAGGGAGAAAGAATCCCAAGCAGACTCTATACTGTCAGCACGGAGCCCAGCTTGGGGCTTGAACTCACAAACTGTGAGATAATGACCTGAACCAAAATCAACAGTCAGATGCTTAACCAACAGAACCACCCAGTCCCCCCCGACTCAAATGATTTTAATGGTGGCCATTCATGTAAGTATTCAAAAAATCATAGGAACATAATTATATATGACATTAATGCCAAGAACTATATATGAAGTCTGTATGTAAGTTTTCTTCTCTTTGTTGAAAAGGGGAAACCAGTTTGTTAATTGGAATCAACGCCAGCAAACATGTGCTCAGAATCAGGGCCTATCATAACACGAGTACTAATGGGTCCTCTGTAAAAAGAGACACCTCTACCTCTTAAGCAACTTTCAAATTCACGAAAAAGCACACATATGCAAGAAGAAAATTATAAAATATTATAAAAATATAAAATACAGCAAATGTGCATGCATGTATAATGGCATCAGGATTGGAACATTGGTTTTAGGAACTGAAAAATCGGATAATAATATAATGGAAAACACACAGGTTTTATACCAAGGAGATCTTGGGAAAGAAACTTGCCCTCACACATTCTAGCTCTGTGAGCTTGGAAAAGTGACTAATTTTTCCAAATTCTGGCTTCTTCATCTTGAATATGTGTGCAACTGTGTCTATATTTAAGGGTTATTGATATAAAAAACTTACATTGATCCCAATATTCAATTTAGGGTGGGTATCATTATCATTTCATTCCTACTGTGATGCTGGATGCAATAGAAAGAGATCTGCTATAATCAGATGTTGGTTATTATATTTCTACAAGAGACTGTGTAAAGATTATTTGTCTTCAGCAGTATCTTAATTTCATGCTAAATTTTATCCTTAGAATAAATAAGTCCCTTCTAATGAAATGTTCCCCATGCTTACTCAGGGATTTCTCCCCACTCAGTCCAAACTCATCGCACACATGGTATTGAGCTGTTAACCCCTGGCACGACTCTGCTTCTTGACTGCCCAATCAATGGCAGAGCCCATCACTTCAACTACTTCTCTAACCACAGTGCATCCCTGAGTCCCTCTCCTCTCCACCAATGGCCTCCTCTGCCCCTCACCAAGGGCAACTGTGAGTTTCTGGGGGAAGATGAACATCTTTCTGGTCCTGGCTCTTTGCAGACACACATAGTCCAATCCTAGAAAGCCCTTCACCAAATCCTGGCATTCTTTAATCACCGCAGAGTGATTCATTTCAACAGCCCCTTCCTCAGTTTTCTAGTCTGCTTGTCTTTCCTCATATCTCAGCTGATTTATCTAGATCCTGCCATTTGCAAACAAGACTAGGGACACACAAAACTAACAGTCTACAAAGCACAGGACAGAAATTCATGGAATTGTTTCTGATTTATCCCCATTCTTCTCCTATATGGCTTTAGGCATGTTGTGAAATTAATCATGACAGTTAATTTTTAAAGTATTATTTTACCATGTTAAACGTAGTTTGAATTCTAAATTTTCATTTTCAAATTAATAATAGTCTTTCTTGTAAAACACGTGTAACAAAAGGAAAGATTAAAGGTGTAATTACATATATACTGCTTGATTAATGTCAGGGACCTTTAAAGACAGTCTTTCTTAAGTATAAGTTAAAGTAGTATTTCAATATTAGAGAATTATATCAACAGATCAGGATGATTTGTTTGCTACTGTTAGATATATGTTAATGTTTCATTTGGAGGCTTTCAACTTGTTTCATTGATTCTAAAGACTATAATTTGGTATGAAAAATCATTCTGGTCATATTTGGTTTTAAAGAAAATGCTATTCACCTCAATATTAAGGCATCCAGCAATGTGATTATAATATAACCAATAATAGATTGTGAAATAGGGCCTTATCTTCAAGTCATAACACTAATCACGACACCTAGACCTGCCATTATCCTAAGAAGGAAGTTGTTGTTATAAAAAACATTGGACCACAATCCCCTCAAAGAACTAGAAGAAGAGAAGTGCTTATATAGGAAAATGATAATTATAACTAGTACCACAACCACTAACAGTAATGAGTGCTTATGATGTGTATAAATGCTAAGCATTTTACATACCATTTACTTCTAGGGACAAAGGATAAAATATTCTGACATTTGGCTGAAACAAATGAACTTCTGGATAGAATTGTTACATCTCTAGACTAATAATAACAATAATAATCAGTAATTTATATATATATCAGTAATTTATAGATCAGGATATCAATAATTTATAAATATATA
This sequence comes from Crocuta crocuta, assembly GCF_008692635.1. Taxonomy (NCBI): domain Eukaryota; kingdom Metazoa; phylum Chordata; class Mammalia; order Carnivora; family Hyaenidae; genus Crocuta; species Crocuta crocuta. Next base: position 1,572,538 of record NW_027530362.1, read on the forward strand.
TTTATATATATATTATTTATTTATAACGTGCCAGATAGTCTGCTGAGTGTTTTATATATGTGATCTCACTTAATCTTCACAATTATACATGGGACAGCTACTCAGATATTCATGTTACCAATTGGGAATCAAAGCTCTCAGATGATAAATGACTTACCCAAGATCACATAATTTGTAAGTGTCAGAGTTGGGATTCAAATCAAGGCTTTACCTAAAGACAGTGCCTTTAAATGTGATAATTTATTTACAACCACAGTTTGCTACAACCTGCCTCCTTGAAATGATAGGGTAGCTTGTATTCTAGTGACTTAACAGTATTCTAGTGACTTCTACCCAGAGAGTTCACACCTGACAACAGGGAAGGAGTGAAAGATTTACTTCTTTCTTCCAAACATTCAGGATCTATAAAAATAAAAATTCAAAATTTATGACTATTTGTAAAATAGAACCATACTTTACTTATAAAAGCAACAAGGCATTTAACAAAAAAATTCTTGATCTTTTATTTTAGTTTTTTTAATGTTTATTTATTTATTTATTTTTAATATTTTTATTTATTTCTAGGAGAGAGAGAGAGAGAGACAGCGTGAGCAGGGGAGGG